>NC_051417.1:12814248-12814353 GCF_015228065.2 Penaeus monodon | reverse complement strand
CAAGAATCTGAGAATAGTTGTGTATGTTGGGTGTTTTATTGTACCTGGGCACATACGAACTCAAAAAAAGAAAAAAAAATACACACAAACGTTTTACTCCCCCCC
>NC_051417.1:12813665-12813896 GCF_015228065.2 Penaeus monodon | reverse complement strand
GTGTTTTGTCGCCTGTTTCCTATGACTAACTATGCCAATTGGGGGATCAAAAAATCGCAATTTTCCTCTTCAACTTTCCCCAAAAATACGATCATAAGAAAAACAATTCAGAAAAAAGAATTGTCATGAAAGAAAAGATGTATAGGAGACTTACAAGGAAAAAAATAATTCAATATAATCATAACAACAAAGGGAGAGAGAAAAAAGAGAATTTACAGTATATGAAATCCA
>NC_051417.1:12812840-12813326 GCF_015228065.2 Penaeus monodon | reverse complement strand
ACTCACGAGGCATGTCGTTCATCCAGTGCAGGCGTGTCTTCCTCGGTCGTTTCATGAACAACATGATGGGCAGGAACTTGAGGAACACAGCGCGGATCCAGTTGGGCATCCTGTGCGTCCGCGGGCCCCTGGGGAACGAACGCCAAAGGATTTAGTAGGAGAGGGTGAAGGATGGATAGGATTAATAGGGATATATACAGGGCTATGCAAGAACTCTGATATCGCTGTGTAAATCGGTGAGAGAGGAGTTGCAGTGTGATTTTTATGTATCAGTTATACATAGTCTAATATATCGTTAGTTTGTATACCTTTGTGACAACTGTAGAAAGGGCATGGCAAGGTGTAAGAGACGTGTATCGATTTATATCATCATTAGCATTACGTGTTAATTTACATTTCTTGCTCTGTGGAGGTATTAATGAATCAGGTGTTAACACTTTATCTTTATTCTCTAAATTTTCTCCTACAATGATTTCATTCACTTGA
>NC_051417.1:12812656-12812720 GCF_015228065.2 Penaeus monodon | reverse complement strand
CTCTTCTATCTCTGCCATTCCGTCCTCTCCTCCTTTCCCAAACCTCGTTTTTAATACCAGCCAA
>NC_051417.1:12811774-12812570 GCF_015228065.2 Penaeus monodon | reverse complement strand
AATACCTTCCCCCACCTTCCCACCCATTCGCTTCTTCCTCCCTTCATCCATCCCTTTTCCTTACCCTCTTTCTACTCTATTTACTCCCTCCTCTTTCTCCCTTGACCCCTTCCTATCCCCTTCTTCCTCTTACCCCCTTCCTCAACCCTTTCTACTCCCCACTTCAGTTCCATTCAACCCACCTCAACCTACACCCCTCCACCCCCATCCTACCGCACCCCCCAATCACCCAGACTTAATAGAACCCTTATATTTCTACCCCTCCCCACCCCCCCTATTACCTCCCTACCCCTATCCACCCTAACAACCCCTCCCCTCCCCCTACTCATAACCTCCCAACCTACCTAAAGAACCCCAGCCAACTTTACCTCAACCTCGTCATCCCCCAACCCTTCTCAACCTCCCCTACCAACCCCATTCCATCTCAACCTCCCCCCAAAAACTCCACTCGATTCTACCTCAACCCACACCACTCTATCCCCACCCTACCTCAATCCACACCACTCTAACCCCCACCCTACCTCAACCCACACTCCCACCCACTCTTACATCACCTCCTTCCCCCCCCCTCCCTCCCCAAACCTACCTAAAGTTCCAGTTGATGATGACGACGGTGACGAGGATGGACACCGTGTTCATGACGAAGGTGAACAGCAGGTACTTGGCGATCAACGGCAGCACCAGGGAGGTCGGGGGCAGGATTTTCGACACCAGCAACAGGAACACAACCAGTGACAGCAGAATGGAGATACCGAGTGTCACCTGAGAGTTTGGGGAGAGCAGTTAGTGAGTGGGG
>NC_051417.1:12810639-12811728 GCF_015228065.2 Penaeus monodon | reverse complement strand
ATGAGTTGGGGGGTGGGGGGTTACTTGTGAGTTGTTTTATTTTTTATGAGGGTTTTTATGAGTTTGGGGGTTAGTGATTGTGAGTTGTGATTTAAATTCTTTTTATGAGTTTTTTTATGAGCTGGGGAATTAGTGGTTATGAGTTGTTTTTGAAATTTTAATGATTTTTTTTATGAGATGGGGCGGATTTTCCTTTTTTTATGAGGTGGAAAGGTTAGTGGTTATGAGTTATATTTTGGTAATGTTTTTATATTTTTTTTTGTGAGGTGGGGTGGAGTTTAGTTTTATTATGAGTTTTTGGGAATGGTTAGTGACTGTGAGGATTAATGGGGATGTGAGGGAATGCCGTTGAGGATATTTTCATGAGGAAATTTATGCTTGCGTTTTCGTGAGGTTTATTTAGCTGAGAGGTTATCTAAGGAAGTATTTGGAATGCTTATCATTCATGAGGTTTTATGAGGACTATGAGGGCGTGAGGTAACCTGAAGGAGTTTCTGGGATAGTTATGAGAGGGACTAGACCGTAAGGATTTGAGAATTACAGAGAATAATTAATTTTTTATGAGACTTTATGAGGTTTGCGAAGCCTCGATTCTTAGAGATTATGAGACGGTTTGTGTTGTGGAGTCAAGTGAAAAATATGAGGACGGTGAAGGTTACAGAGAATGTTCACTGAGGATTATGAGGAAGGAAGGAATGTGGATTAAAAGTGAAGCTTAATGAGACGTTCATGAGGTGGCTTGAAGATTCGTGAAGCTCGATGAGGAGGCAGATGAGAACCATACATTTCTTTTTTTAATAAGGAGTGTGATGGAGTTATATTTATAGGGATTTATGAGGGTTTCCGAAAAAAATATACATATTTTGGCTTTCTTGGAGGTTGTGTTCTCATTATGAGGACAGCAATATAGCGCCTAATGTGAATATTATTCTTACAGATTTAAGTAGGTAATCAAAATGTAATATTTTGTTACAAGGGTTAGTGAACAAGGAAATAACAATCCTATCAACATTATTATTATTGGCGTTCTATTTTTTTTTTACAACTTGTATCACTATTGTTATGATTATCATCTAATTGCAGTGATAA
>NC_051417.1:12809562-12810573 GCF_015228065.2 Penaeus monodon | reverse complement strand
ATCATTTATCTTTTCTCCTTTTCTTCATTAAATTTTCAAATCATATGTTTATTTTCCTATTCCTTTAGTCTTCTTTTATTACTTCCTTTCACCTTCCACTTCCTCATTCATCCTTTCTTCTCTTTCTCATGCTTTTATTAACATCTTCATAATCATTTCTCTCCCCTCTTCTGCAACATTTCCTCTACCCCTTCCTCATTCTTTCCTTAACACCTCCACATTCTTTCTTTTACATCTTCCTCATTCCTTCTTTCTCCTCTTCCTCATTCTTTCTTTCTCCTCTTCCTCATTCTTTCTTCCACCTCTTCATCAACATTTCCTCCACCTCTTTCACATTCTTTTTATTTTTTTCATTCTTTCTTTCATATGTACCTCATTCCTTCTTCTACGTCTTCCTCATTCTTTCCGCCTCTTCCTCATTTTATCCTCCACATTCTTTCTACCTCTTTTTCTTTCTTCCTTCCACTTCCTTATTCTTTCCATCACTTCCTCATTCTTTCTTCCTCCTCTCCCCATTCTTTCTTTCACCATTTCCTCAATCTTTCCTCCTCCCTTCCACTTCCTTATTCTTCCCATATTCTCCACGCCTCCCACACTTCTCCATCCATTCCACCCACTTCCCCACCCCTCCTACCCACTCTCTCCACCTCTCCTCCACTTCCCATCCTCTCCACCTCTCCCCCACCTCCACACCTCATCCTCTCCCCCACTTCTCATCCTCTCCACCTCTCCCCTTCCCCAATCCTCCCCCCTCTCCTCCCCCCCCTCTCCTCTCCACCTCTCCCCCTCTTCCTCCTTTCTTCCTCCACTCGCCTTCTCTCCTGCTTCGGCCGGCAAGTAGAAGACGAGGATACAAAGGAATGAGATGAGGACTGTAGGAAGAATCAAGTTGACGGTGTAGAACAAGGTCTTCCTCCTGATGGTGATGTAGAAGGTGATGTCGGTCTCCGTGGCGCCCTTCTCGCTCGGAATGACGTTCAGGAAGGCTGGCACCTGCAGGAGAAAAAAGGT
>NC_051417.1:12809193-12809264 GCF_015228065.2 Penaeus monodon | reverse complement strand
GGAGGTGAATAAAGGGTGGGGAAGAGTGGGGGTGTTAGTGAGCATGAGTAATGGGGGGTAATGAGAGTGAG
>NC_051417.1:12808871-12808999 GCF_015228065.2 Penaeus monodon | reverse complement strand
TTGAGAAAGAAAGAGAGAAAAAAGGATTATCTGCTTTCCCATACCACACCACACCACCTCCCCCCCCCCTCTCCCCACCGCCTCCTTAAGTTCAGGGTCAGAAAAAAACTAGAAGAAAAGAAACGAAA
>NC_051417.1:12808338-12808532 GCF_015228065.2 Penaeus monodon | reverse complement strand
CTCCGCTCCATCTTCTTAATCCTCGCTCCTCCTTCCCTTTCACACAGACCCGAGTTAATCCCTTTAATCCTGCAGATCTCCTGATCCTATAAGCCCTAATCCTTTTTCACTATTTCTTAGCGGAGGTGATTGGAATTGCTGCTTTTTTTCATCAGTCTATTGATATTGAGTGATCATGTAGATGATTCGGATGG
>NC_051417.1:12807085-12807974 GCF_015228065.2 Penaeus monodon | reverse complement strand
CAAACACAACAGACGCCCTAAGAAAGGAAGGAAATATTCCCCCCAAAAGTCAAAGAAAACGTACTCTAAGAGGCAGCATTACCTCGCAAAAAACACGTCCACAACACGTTATGTTATGAGACCAGAACCAAATCTCGCGAAAAGCACAGTGAGAAAAAGACTATGCTAATGAGCTTGGATCTATTATAAAGAACTACTGAAGGGAAAATGGGGGGGAAATTCGCCATGTGTTACGTATGCATATTGTTCGTAACCAATGACTGTGAATATTATAATAGGTGTTAGCTGAATGAATATTAAGTGGGCTGGGGGACGGTGACTGAATAAATATATATATTTTTTTATATTGAATGAAATGCTGCCTTCGGTAATAATAATGAAAATAAAATGGTAAATTATTATTCCTTGTTTTTGAATCATGATGAAACAGATAATCAACTGTGTCCAGGACATATTTTGGAAATAAAATGGTGAATCGGCAACTCACCAGACAAACAATTGTATATCTGACACAAAAGCCAAAATTAAAAGACTAAAAAAAAACATACAAAGAGATGAGAAACGAAGGAAAACTGATTTATATTGAAATATGCGGTGTTCGGTAAATCTATACTAATGAAAAAAGAAAAGAAAAACATTAACTTGCACCTCTTGCCTCCCCTCCTTCCTTTTCCTTCTTACCTGAAAACGGTCACCCCCCCCTCCCCCCTCTGTCCCCGCTCCCCTGCCGCTATTGTCCTGTCCTGAGCCTTTTTTTCCTCACCATTGCGACCTTTTCCTTACTTTCTTTCTGCCCATTATAGCATTTTACTTATTCATTTTGCTGCAACGATAAATTCATGCAAATGCCAAAATTCAGTTGTAAGTACCCGTCTTATAGTTTCCGTTT
>NC_051417.1:12806714-12806840 GCF_015228065.2 Penaeus monodon | reverse complement strand
CATTTGCTTTCCATGCTTCCCTTCATCTTCTTTCCTATTTTCTTGTATGTCTCGTTTTCTTCTACTTTTCTTAGTCCTCGTGAGTTCTTTCATATACATTCTATCTCCTCTGCCCTTCCTCCCTCC
>NC_051417.1:12806336-12806689 GCF_015228065.2 Penaeus monodon | reverse complement strand
ACCTCTTTCCCTTTTGTCCCTCCTCTGTGCCGCTGTTTCACTCCCCCCTCCCCTGGGACTTGCCTCTGCCCCTTCTTCCCTCCCTCCACTCCCCCCCCCTCCGTCCTACCGTACCTCGTCCCTCCCCCATGCTTTCTGCTCCGCCCCTCCCCATCACCACTACCCTCACTACCCCCTCGGTCCCTTCTTCGCGTCTTTCCTCTCCCTTTTCACTCCTCTTCCCTTAATTTTCTGCCATTCCAAATCCTGTATGCTATTATCTTCTACTCTCCTCCTTTCTCCGTACCTCTTACTTGTGTTCCTCTACTCTTCCTCATCTTTATCATCCGCCACACTTTCGTTACCATCCTAAC
>NC_051417.1:12806121-12806278 GCF_015228065.2 Penaeus monodon | reverse complement strand
CCTAACCCCTACATCCTCCCCCATACTTTTTTCTGATATCTACCCCTACCTTTTCTCCCTCTTCCCCTCTCCATACCACTTTCTTTTAAAACCACCCTTTTCCTTTATCTTCTCCCTACTTCCTCGTCCTCCCCTTCCCCTCCCTATCTTCTCTTAC
>NC_051417.1:12805821-12806003 GCF_015228065.2 Penaeus monodon | reverse complement strand
TGCGTACCAGGGAAATTGCGGGATAAAAGCAAACGATCGAAGTAAAACCTTCAGTGACTTTAGTAAATCGTCAAAATCCTCGACGTCACTGTTGACGGGAATTGCGACCAGTATCCGCCGCTAATTTTCGTTATTGCCATGGTATTTTGCATGTTAAGGGCGAAACAGCACCTTATGCCCAG
>NC_051417.1:12804609-12805640 GCF_015228065.2 Penaeus monodon | reverse complement strand
CTTCCTCGCAATTGCGTCATTTTCTCTCGTCGCTGGAAAAGTACGTGTCAAGGAATGCCTGGAATCTTTAAAGTTTACACCATCTATACTTCCCTTATTACGAAGGAAATGCTATAGAAGCGTCTCAAAATGTTACGTTCTATCGGATGACAAGGTCAGTTTCTTCATATTCTGGTGTTAGAGGTCAGTTCCATTAATACCTCTCTTCCTTACCTCTTCCTACTTCCCCCGAACCATCCTCCTCCCTTTTAAGCCCTCCCCCCTCCCTACCGACACTCCTTGCCTCCTCCATCCCTCCTAACCCCCTCCCGACCACTCTTTCCTTACCAATCCTTTCCTCACTATCACCCCTACAACCATCCCTCCCTGACCCCTCCTTCCCACCCCTTGCCACCTACTCCCTCATCCCTCCTCCCCCTGTACACCCTCCCTCACCCCTTCCATCCCAACCCCTACCAGCCACTCCCTCCCTAACCCCCTCCCTTCCCACCATCCCTCCCTGACCCTTCCTTCCCCCTCCCACCCTTTCCCATAGCCCTAAATCCTCGTCGACCCCGCCCCTACCTCCACAATATCCCACGTGCCGGACTTCCAGTAGTCAGAGAGATCCACGTAATTCTTGTCGTTGTAGAGCGTGAGGGACACTTGGTCTCCGTTGAAGGTCCAGGATCCGAACTTCATGAGGCAAGTCTGCTGGTCGAACGGGAAGTACGTCACGTCTATCGTGCAGGAACTCTGGAAGAGAATGAGGGTCGTGAGTATGAGGGGTGAGATACGAGGGGCTTTGGAAAATATGGGTTATGAGGGATGAGGGTTTTGGTAAATATGGGTTATGAGGGATGAGGGTTTTGGTAAATATGGGCTGTGAGGAATGAGTGTTTTGGAAAATATCGGTTATGAGAAATGAGTTTTGCAAAGTAAATAGGGATGAGAATGAGTGTTTTTTGGAAATTATAGTTATGGGGTGAAAAAATAGTGACTGGAAAATATAAGGAAGAGAATAGGGAATGGGGATTCTGGAAATTAGAGCC
>NC_051417.1:12804344-12804544 GCF_015228065.2 Penaeus monodon | reverse complement strand
TGCTTAGGAAGATGTAGTTATGGACATTACGTGTGAAAAATTGATGACTCGATAGAATGAAGAATTGTGGGTATTGAGAATGAAAAAGGAGTACTTTGGAAAATGGGAGTATGATTTTTTTAGGATGAAAGTGAAGACTCTGGAAGACAAGGAGAAGTACTAGACATGAGAGATTAACATTTTTGAGACTGGAGCATGAG
>NC_051417.1:12803707-12804242 GCF_015228065.2 Penaeus monodon | reverse complement strand
CTGTCACGATGAACACGACTCAATGGGGGTATGGGTACATGGGGCGAGAAATAAAGACTTCGGAGATAATGGAACATGAGATTCGCTAATGAATAAACTGGGGCCTTTATGACACAGGGGTGTGGGCTTGATTGAAGAGTTTTGACGATTCTGAAGAAGATGAAGAAGGTATGTGAAAGTCATATGAGAACTCTGCAAAACTGGGTTACGGTAATTAGCTATGAGAATTATTGAAAAAGGGGGGGTACACGAATAAAAAAAAAACGAGAAACGAGAAGTCTGGAAACGCGGAGGAATATGAAAAGCGGATAGAAACGAGGACTTGAAGAATGCTTAGTCATGTGTTGATCCCCAACTAAGAATTGGAACAATAAGAATAACAAATGACGGTGTGCCCCTGTTCGTATCATCTTGTTGGGTCGTTTTTTAGGGGGTAAAGTGCGTCGTTTTCTGTCGTTTTAATGCCATTTTTATGGTGGAGGGTGTAATAGAGGGAAGGTGTTGATTGAAATTAAGACCAATGTCAATTTCATTG
>NC_051417.1:12803534-12803606 GCF_015228065.2 Penaeus monodon | reverse complement strand
AATTTACCAGAGAACATAATAACAGAAGAACCATTATGAGTTTTAATAGATTATTGTCTAGAAGATCTGACA
>NC_051417.1:12803046-12803487 GCF_015228065.2 Penaeus monodon | reverse complement strand
GCGTTGCGTCCCTGGCAAGCAACGTTAAAAAACACAAACAGAGTTAATCAACACGTTTGTGCCTGAACTAAAACAAAATCTATTTTAGACAGCTAAACAGTTCCTCATTTCAGAAGAAAATGTCGACACATCCTCGTTTCTTGGTACCTTCATTTTTTTCTTTCTTTTTTAATGAGGATGAAATTAAACTGAATAAAACGGATTATCCAAGAATTATCCAGAGCAATTAATCACGGCCTTGTCAAGACGAAGCAGCTGTGATGATGAGGGCCACTCAGTGAGCACCAGACCAGGGCCACTCAGTGTGAATTTTTCCTTACGCTGGAGAAGGTGATACGTGTGCTCGAAAAGTCTTTAAAAAGTCATTTAAAAGTCATACAGTTCATTGTTGAATACTTTAAAACTTCTCTCGCTATTGTAACTACCCTTGAAATTTGACGC
>NC_051417.1:12802889-12803024 GCF_015228065.2 Penaeus monodon | reverse complement strand
GTTTTAAAAAAGTTATGTAAAGCAATACACGATCGTGTTTGTAACGTGTTTCGCTGCTGTTAATGGTATAATGGTAAAAATGCAATTTGATGCATTAGTGCACACGAAGATCGGATGATAGCCAAAACAGAATAC
>NC_051417.1:12802100-12802230 GCF_015228065.2 Penaeus monodon | reverse complement strand
TGATAGATAGCAGGAGGAACCCAAAGGACTTCTCCGTAGGGATAGATGAGGACGTTGCTCTTGTACCGGACTTCGTAGTTGCCGTCGGCGCTGTGGGAGAGGAGGCAGGTTAGGGTATGAGCAGAGGTGG
>NC_051417.1:12801250-12801715 GCF_015228065.2 Penaeus monodon | reverse complement strand
AAATTCGTTAACTGTTGTATTTTCTTCATGAATATTAAATGCCAAGTCATCTCAGATGAATTACGAATTAGATAATGAATCTTAATGGATAAAAAAATAGAATAAAATTGAAGCACAAATAACTGAAAGCATTTGCATTTCATTTCTTGAACAACGAAGCACGACGAAGGTTATACAATCATGTTGAAAGAAAAAAAAAATCGGGAAATACTGACAGAATTTTATTAGCAAGGTTAATTATAACGCTAATGGCATGCCATGAAACTGACAACAACGACAACAAGTAAACGAAATTTCTCATTACCGCCACTTGTGAAAAATACGAAAAAAAGATAATTATATTCTAAGTCGTGTATAGGGGAGTCTAGACTATACTGCGTCCAATCTCGGGAAAGAAAAATAAAGTGAAAAAATAACAGCCGGCAACTCACTCCGGACTTTTGCAATCCGATTCACCAAGTCTCC
>NC_051417.1:12801138-12801208 GCF_015228065.2 Penaeus monodon | reverse complement strand
GTTATGCATAAGTTTTGAAAATGGTAAACATACATGAACACCATTTTATTAACATTATGATTTTTTCACA
>NC_051417.1:12800550-12801026 GCF_015228065.2 Penaeus monodon | reverse complement strand
CAGTGAATCGGTGTTCTCCAAAGCCGGGGATGAGTTGCCAAATTGTCTTTTCTGAGAGAATTTGAACACTACTGAAAAAGGGACAAAGTGACGTCACAGAAAGGAGCGAAAAAGACCTCAAATTCCTCTTAAGTTTGCCTCTTACTTGAGAAAAAGTAAACGACTTTAAAATTCAAATATAAAAAAAATCTAATATCACAGATTTTTTCCTATCATCATTTAATATTCACGTTTTTTTATAGGGTATATAATAAAGACCTATTTAACCAGTTATACTTATGGTAATAGTCAAAAGAAAAAGATTATGAAAACATTCCCAGTGGTTTAAATACAGACACAAAGTAGAATTCGCTCTACGAGGAAGCATTGATAGTGACTGACAGAAAATAAGGCCGATAATAAATCTGATTGTGTAATTCCTGGCACTCCCTCTCTCCGCTCTGGCATGTCGGTTTTCTATTTGCTTTTTCTGAGGG
>NC_051417.1:12798758-12799032 GCF_015228065.2 Penaeus monodon | reverse complement strand
ATTGTAAGTATTAGCATTCTCCTAATTCTATGATAAACATATCATGAAAAAAGAAACACACAAAACCCGCCCCCCAAAAAAAAATCGAAATAAAAACAACTTATTAGCAGTTTCTCAGTGCATTTTTTAAAAGTCATGAATAATTGTGAGACCGATATTCAGGGTCTGACAAGACTCTTGACCTGAGATGACCTCTTGCCTCTTGTCTCCACTTTCTCCTCCTCCGTGTTATCTTGTGTCCACCGTTTCTTCTTTTCTCTTTTTCTTTGGTGTA
>NC_051417.1:12797279-12797800 GCF_015228065.2 Penaeus monodon | reverse complement strand
AAAAAAATGCATTTCACTCTTTACAAAAGGCCTTTTATCTTCTCATAATTTTTAAAAAGTAAGAAAAAAACACGAGTAAAAATAAGAACTTACTTGTTGAACAGAACGATATCAGGTTTCCAAACTTTGTCTGGGGGAAGGCGCAGCACTCCAATGCCCCCGTAATCAGCTGGGTCCCACCGCAGTTGATAGTCCTTCCATACCTGGGGAATAGAGGTCATATTAGCTCACTACGTTTCCTTTTTTTTCTTTTTGCGGGGAGAGAAATATGAATTGTGGTTAAAAGCGGCGAACGAAAGTCAAAGAGAAATGTGTGTATTTTGATGCAGATTTTTTTGTTTTTATGACATAATTTTTTATATGGTGACAGTGATGGTAAATGCTGTACTTTTTCGTTATGTAAGAAGTATTTTTATATTGTTGTTATTATGTGGTATTTCTATTTAAGGAGAAATAAAAGAATATGAATTGAGGGAGAGGTAGAGTAGGAGGAAAGTAGGGGATAGATAGATAGATATATG
>NC_051417.1:12796881-12797075 GCF_015228065.2 Penaeus monodon | reverse complement strand
GAACAGAGGCCGGTCGAAACGAGAATCATCAGAACAGATAATGAAGAGAATGCAAATTAGCCAATAACTTGCCCGGTGTCAGTACATTCGATACAGTGCAGCAAACTTTGTTCCTTTTTGCTAATTTGCATTTAATATCATGCCTTCGGGAGACACGTACCGGCTGCGAATGTAAACTTCTCGGCCTATCTCAA
>NC_051417.1:12795968-12796122 GCF_015228065.2 Penaeus monodon | reverse complement strand
CAGTAACGGTTTGGGGGAATAATTCACAAAATAAGGAGGAATTTTCGTTATCTACGTAAGCGAAATAATAAGAAAAAAATATATTTGTATCTTTGTAAAAAATAAATCTAACCATTTGAAAGGTTTACTTAAACGTCGTTCGATTCCATCCATT
>NC_051417.1:12795792-12795883 GCF_015228065.2 Penaeus monodon | reverse complement strand
TTGAGGTCAAGGTTTCTACATAGCCAACTGTTAAGTTTAGAAGTTTAACTATTTATTTGCTTACAGTTAAAATATACCATGGAAACGATGC
>NC_051417.1:12795344-12795452 GCF_015228065.2 Penaeus monodon | reverse complement strand
TTCAGTAAAATGTTTTACAAATTGCCTCAAGAAAACACAGGCCTCAGGAAGACCTGCTGGAAAGACGTGATGAATCTGAATGAGTGAAAGTAACAGCGAATTTGCATA
>NC_051417.1:12794536-12794636 GCF_015228065.2 Penaeus monodon | reverse complement strand
AAAACATTGATGAAAGAAAGGAGGAAGAAGTACCATTTCGACTACACCATTATCAGCCTAAGGTTCTCAGGGAAGAAATCGTCTCAAAATCATCGGTATT
>NC_051417.1:12794387-12794511 GCF_015228065.2 Penaeus monodon | reverse complement strand
CAGGGAAGAAATTGCCTCAGAGTCATCGGAGTAAAAAAAAAAAAAAAAGTTTCTTTGGGTCTTGCTCATCCCTCACTCTGGCTCGCCTCCAGGTTGCTTCCGTCACCTCAATGTTATTTGTTTC
>NC_051417.1:12793409-12793766 GCF_015228065.2 Penaeus monodon | reverse complement strand
CATAATGGATTCGTTCAAAACAATATATATATACATCGACAAATATCCAACTAATACAAATATATCTAGAAAAAAAAACGCATATTTAGCTTAATTCTACCACAATTAATGATAGTAATTCCTGTTTTGTCCGCGGTGGCAGGTTGTTTAGGCCCGCAGGAGATATTGTGTGAGTGCATTAACTTTTTTTAATTCCATGACACCACGCGGGGTCGATTTGGCAGAAGGGTCACTCGCGCTTCACTCGTTCTAACACGGCGCGGGACTCTTCTCTGCGGTCTCTGTGTATGGCGAGGGGATTGGTGTTTGGAAAGTGAGGTAAGGATAGATGTGTGGGGGGTGAGGGGGGGTGAGAAG
>NC_051417.1:12792708-12793033 GCF_015228065.2 Penaeus monodon | reverse complement strand
GGCGAAAATATGTACAGTAAAAATGTAAGATAGTATTACATAGAAAACAACAACAACAAACATAATGCTAGTATTAGAATAATCTATTTTTTATAGTTAATGGGGAAATTTAAATAAAAATGATAACATCTTTGGTAACATTACATTACAGCACTTATCTACGCTTTCGCAACGGAACTGAGAAAACGTTATAGATAAAATTGGCACTTATCCATAAGTTATATAAATCTCTATCTCTTTATCAATGGTCGATTACTTTCTTTTGTTTGACATGGACAAAAAAATTATTATCCAAGTTTTCAATTTTCTTGTTTCGTTGTTTAGA
>NC_051417.1:12791973-12792160 GCF_015228065.2 Penaeus monodon | reverse complement strand
GAAAAGCATATATTCTCACAAATCGAGAGAAAAAAAAGAGAGAGAGAAAAAAAGGCATAGCATTTATTTACATCCTAGACCGTCATAACGACAAAAGCGCAAAGAGAACAACTTCGCATAACAAAAGATTCATCTAGAAAATTGTATGGCGTTTCTGCTTCTTTGCGTTTTGAAATCCGTACCTTTA
>NC_051417.1:12791170-12791386 GCF_015228065.2 Penaeus monodon | reverse complement strand
ACCAATAATATGATTCACCAACTGATATCCTTTTCATATAAAAAAATACAAAAAAGGAATACAAAATACTCGACCATTCCAGGACAAGAAAAACCGTGAGTTCATATGTGTTCACTGCCAGCTTTCTCGTCATGTTCAAGATAACAGTCATGAACACTTGAACTTTCCCACAGTTTTGGTTTTCACTTTCGCTTACGTATATATATATATGCTTTT
>NC_051417.1:12791043-12791143 GCF_015228065.2 Penaeus monodon | reverse complement strand
AAACTTCTGTGGAAATGCGGAAACAGAATATACACGGAATATGCATATGTGGAGAGTGCAAGCAAATGTATAGTTATAAATTCACGCGTTTATAAGTGAT
>NC_051417.1:12790379-12790872 GCF_015228065.2 Penaeus monodon | reverse complement strand
CAAAGTAAACACAAACAAATTCACACATCGTCGCCTCTCGCACATAACCCCCCCCCCACCCCCTCCCCATCTAAATAAAGGGGCTTTAGAAGTAAACCCTCGCAGGGCTTCGCGTCGTAAAGGGTCAAACTAGGTCACCGCAATTTTAGGTCACGCACTTTTCCCTTCTTTCCTTCCCCCTTTCGCCCTATAGTAGTCAGGTATTTCGAGTTGTTGTTATTTCCAACCATTATTGTTGTTGCTTTTTCATTCATATATTTTTTTTCACCTCTTCTTCGTATTTCTTTTAAAAAATGCTGATTATGAAACTTTTAATTCTCACCAAAACGAATAAAATTAGCATTTTCTTTTAATTATTAACAGGATGATGAAATAAGTGAGTAGACGAAAAAAAATCACAGTTTTTCTTCATTATCAGTACATTAATGTGATAATGAAATAAAAAAGATTTTTTTTTCATCATCAATTGTTTGATAGTAAGAAAGGGAATGAA
>NC_051417.1:12789943-12790074 GCF_015228065.2 Penaeus monodon | reverse complement strand
ACCGCATCAACACTTGCGATCGCGGGGCAATCATTCCGCAGCATCCGCACGAGTCTGTGACCCATTTCCACGTTGAGCTTCTCCCTCTCTCCCTTTAACGCCCTTTCAAAAAAAAAAGGGTGATGGAGGGG
>NC_051417.1:12788874-12789499 GCF_015228065.2 Penaeus monodon | reverse complement strand
CTTCGGTCACTTTATATAAAGAAAAGTTTAGGAAAGGGTAATGGAAGAGGGTCAAAATAACAACCACGAATGAGAATAACGGGGAAAATTGATAAAAAAAATGAAGGAAAAGAAGAAAGATGGACTGCAAAATAAGAAAGAAGATAGAAAAAAAGGAGACGAAAGGTAAGTTAGGAAGATAAAAAGACACGGAAATATAAGAAAGAAGAAAAGGCAATGACAGAAAAGTTAAAAAAGGGAGACAGAAAGAAAAATAGGAAGAACAAGAAGAAGAAGATGGAAATGGCATGGAAGAAAATAAGCAGAATATGAAAAAATAAGAAAATTAAGAACTATAAGAACAGGGAGTTAAAGAAACAGCAAAGATAAAGAGAAAAGAAGAGAAAAATAAAATAAAAAAGAGTATATAACGAAGAAGAAAACAAGATTAACACATACACGCCCAGTATATATTGGGGATAAAAAGGGAAGAGAGAGAGAGTGAAAGTAAAAGAAAATGAACGAAAAATTCTGCGCTTCAGTGGGTAGAAAGATTCAGTTTCCAGAAAGACAAACTATTTTTCAGATTGTATCATCCGACACACTCTGGTGCGAACGGAAAAGAAAACGCTAGTATTTTTTCCCC
>NC_051417.1:12787386-12787596 GCF_015228065.2 Penaeus monodon | reverse complement strand
GTGTTTATGTATCAGCTGTTCTTTGAAGACGTCGGTCCCGCGCCTTTCCAGGAACTCCCTCGCGGCTCCCTTCCACGTAAAAGGACGTTATCTAACTTGTTTTTTTCCGGGAAACTCTTTGCAACGGTATCTGTCTCAGAAGTGTTTGTGCCAAAAACATGATCGATGGCATGCTGTCTGTAGATTCGCAAAATTTGCAAAAATTGGGCA
>NC_051417.1:12786323-12787127 GCF_015228065.2 Penaeus monodon | reverse complement strand
ACGTTACCTCCTGTGGTAAAAGAAGCCGCTGAATTTCTCCCTACTTTTGTTACATAAAGAAAAGAGAGGGATAGAGTGACCTCTGTTATCCTAACATGTAATTTGCATCCTTTTATCTACACCACGGAATCATTATGGAATCGAACACTGCTAAGGAATATATAGTAGCTCGGGAAATTTTCGTAATCTATAGAAGAAGGAAAACTGACCGTGTACTTTTGATACGAACTTTGATAACAGTAGGCCGAATCTCCTGATGACCTTTGCGAATTCGTGGTTTGAGTATCTCGATGTCCTGGCAGTTTAAGATTGGGTTTGTAATAGCTTCCACTCTGAGCCAATTTTGTATCCATTCCCAGACCATTCCAAGTGCTAGCCAGAAAGGGATTTAAATACAGTGAACTTTATAGGGTAGAGGGTTTCCGCTATTTCAACTTGACAACGCAAAGGTTCCGAAACTTTTAAATTGACTTTGTAATGGGTTCCCGCAGTTTTAAATTAACACCGTAAAGGATTTCAAAGTTTTAGTTTGACAACATATTTTTAATTTTTACTATTTTATTTTTTTTACATGGGATAAAAACACTGGATAACAGTTTATCCATATATTTTCGTTATTTTGCAAAGGCAGGGATATTGCATTCCTCTAGACATGCGCGCACACTGAATCGTATACACAGACAGACGAAAATGTAAGCGTTTCTGTCATTTACTCCCTACACACTTGTTCTATTCATCTACGTATCCAAATCGGTAGAAATGATAAGAGAATAATCCAAGAAAATTATCAAGTGTGGGAAAAAA
>NC_051417.1:12785167-12785503 GCF_015228065.2 Penaeus monodon | reverse complement strand
AGAGTTTCTCTGTCTGTGTATGACTTTGCACAAATATATACAATATTAAATGCACACACAAAGCGACACACGAAAATATATACACATCATATATCTATATACTCGTGAAGTCCAGTTATTCGGAGAAAATAAATGACAATACTACGCTACGTTCCGGACATGTAAACATTGATTTAAAGTGTCATATCCTTTCAGGCTGATTGATTGCTGTCCGTTGCAAGACGCCGTTGCAAGCGAAGTTGTTCCGTTTGTATGTTTGGGCCTTTAGTGTTGCAAATTTTGTATTCATTTATGTATTTTAGCTTTGAGGGTCTATGGGAAATTTTGTTTTTGTTT
>NC_051417.1:12784487-12784926 GCF_015228065.2 Penaeus monodon | reverse complement strand
TTGAAATAGATAAATGATTAAAAAAAATACTACTGAGGTGTTACTATATCCAACCAACTGAAAGGATAACAAAAATCAATAATATCGTGAGAGAAGCTACTGATTTGCATTGGCTTGAAAAATCCCCACACTAAGGTGGGCTATTTCCTCTCGCTCACACAAACAAAAAAACACATTAACACAATCAAACGCCTTGCGAAAAATAACTGATACAAAGCGAAACTGAACTTAACCAAACATTAAAGTTGCTCTCGACAAACAACACGTTTTAAAGGGAAAGAAATGCTATTGATCCGGCCATTGTCTATAATAGACAGCAATAAAAATCCCAACTGCACCTCATAACATCACCCTGAAATAAAAATAGAAAGAAAATGTCTGAACGTTATGACATACGAAGCTCTCCTGAGTTGCAAATCGATACAGAGGTGCAGGTTGC
>NC_051417.1:12783914-12784210 GCF_015228065.2 Penaeus monodon | reverse complement strand
TGGATTAGAAGTGACAATAGACGATCATTTACACAAAGCAGGCTCTACCCCGACAGGACGTAAGCCATTGACGCAGCTGGAGACTATCGCTTGCCTTTGATAGAACACTCAATCACACATGTTCATATTATGTAACCTTGGCATGTGCCCGGGAACACCTGCTTCATTGTTATCAGCGTCCTGGTTTTGAATATGCATACACGAATATACACACACGCGGATATGATTACACGAATATATACAAACGCGGATATGATTACACGAATACATACACACACGAAACATACCCACGCGAA
>NC_051417.1:12782717-12783648 GCF_015228065.2 Penaeus monodon | reverse complement strand
AATCTCATTCAGATCTCACTTAAAAATCTCACTTAAAATATCACATAAGAATCTTAAATTCTCACTTAAAAAAAAAACTCACTTAAAAAAAAAAACTCACTTAAAATGTTACTTATAAAATCTCACTTTAAAAAAGCTCACTTAAAAAATCTTATATAAAATCTCTCATAAAATCTCACTTATAAAATCTCACTTATAAAATCTCACTTATAAAATCTCACTTATAAAATCTCACTAAAAAATATCACTTCAGAATATCACTTAAAATCTGTGAAAGATATTTTACGTAATCTTGGCCATTCCTCCTCGCCAAGAAAACGTAATAGGGTGAAGCTAGAGACATATATGAGGGGGGGGGGGGTCAGGGAATCTCCTCTTAAGGGATATTTTTAAGGGTTATTTTTAGGGACTATTTTTATGGGCTATTTTTAAGGACGATTTTGTAGGGGTATTTTTTTTAAGGACGATTTTGTAGGGGTATTTTTAAGGACTATTTTTAAGGGTATTTCTAAGGGTTGTTTCTAAGGGCTATTTTTAAGGGTATTTTTAAGGGTTATTTCTAAGGGCTATTTTTAAGGGCTATTTTTAAGGGCTATTTTGTAGGGATATTTTTAAGGGCTATTTTGTATAAATATTTTTAAGGACTATTTTAAGGGTATTTCTAAGGGTTGTTTCTAAGGACTATTTTTAAGGGGTATTTTATAAGGGTATATTTTTAGGGGCTATTTTGTAGGAGTATTTTTTTCAAGGGCTATTTTTTAAGGGCTGTTTCTAAGGGGTATTTTAAGGGATATTTTTAAAGGATATTTCAAAGGGAGTGAGGGTTATGGTGTATTTTGTGTAAGTAATTGGTGGTGTTTTTATTCTATTTTTTTGGTCGATTTTTAAAAATTCCTTAATTTTCTCTGCCTTCCTTCCTCTCTCATGTCAC
>NC_051417.1:12782303-12782450 GCF_015228065.2 Penaeus monodon | reverse complement strand
TGTACGTGGGAGGGAAAGGCAGAGCAGTGGAGAGGGACGGAATGGCGAAGGAGGTATGGGTAGAGTATGAGCAGCCATAAAGTGTTCGCGAGAGTAAAGGTTTTAGATGCACGAGACCTTTACGGGAGTTTCGACTAACTTATCGCT
>NC_051417.1:12780650-12780827 GCF_015228065.2 Penaeus monodon | reverse complement strand
AAGATCAATGTCACTTCCTTATTCCTAGCCTTGTTTTACGTTCATCAGTATTTTCCTTCACGTCCTTATCGCTAAGATATTACTTAGGTTTTTCAATATGAAAGAGTGTTGTTAAGAGAGCGTGTTTTGAGGTGTCATCTGTGGATGTATTTTGTTTTATAGCGGCAGTATATTTTT
>NC_051417.1:12780010-12780202 GCF_015228065.2 Penaeus monodon | reverse complement strand
GAGATGAGAGAGCGGACGGGGTACCGTAGAGACGAGAGAGGATAGAGGAGACGAGAGAAAGAGAGTCGGATAGGAGATGGAGAGAGACAGAGGACCCCCCGCAGATGAGAGCTGAGAGAAGACCGAGAAGGGAGAGGAGATTGAGGAGAGGAGACGAGAAGTATAGAGAGAGGGAGGGAGAGAGAGATTCCT
>NC_051417.1:12779618-12779938 GCF_015228065.2 Penaeus monodon | reverse complement strand
TAGCAGAGAAGGCAGAGACCGAGTCGAGAGAAAAAAAAAAGAAAGAGATAAATACCCACAAAAAAAGACAAGAAAGAGAGAGACAGAGGATAAAGAAAACGGCCCTTCATGACAGCGGTCACTAAACAAAAGAGCAGAAAGTTGCCTGGTCATGAATTTAACTTGCTCGGCCATTCACTCCCCGAGCCATGAACAGGAATGGGCGGGGTTCCAATCGAATGAAAATCTACTCCTAGAACTCATGCCAGCTTGTAGAAGAACGGATATTTCACGAATGCTTTCGGACAAGTCTTTTTTTAGTCTTGCAGTGGCCATTTGCC
>NC_051417.1:12779165-12779340 GCF_015228065.2 Penaeus monodon | reverse complement strand
GTACGTAAAGTGCACATACACATAAATATGCATTAAATACAGCCATGAGTCAGCGGGTCGGAAAGGATGCATGTCAGAATACCACAAGGGACACATTACCCCTCCACGTGTCGCACTCCCCCCCCCCCCCCCCACGGCGCCTCGTCCGGCTCTTCCTCACCCTTCGCCTTTCATG
>NC_051417.1:12778545-12778929 GCF_015228065.2 Penaeus monodon | reverse complement strand
CGAAAAGACAGAAACGGAAAAAAAAAACAGAAAAAACGCTAAAAACAAGAAAACAAAAGCAATAACAAATAAAAACAAAAATAAAATAAAAGGCCACCCAAGAATTGAGTGTCTGTTTGTTTAAAGTATTCAACAATTCTCGAAACTTAATAACTTGAGTTGAATTTTACAATCCCTTTAAGAGGAGAAAACCAAACTTATATCTGTCCCTTGATTTTAAGTCACAGATTCGGAGACTGACGCTGTTTTCTGTCATCTTTGGCAAAGTATTTATCTGCTGTCTGTTTGAGATAATTTTAACCCCTTTTTCCTTTTATCTATTCTTTATTTTAGATGTATTTTTCAAATATGCTAATTCTGATTACCTTTTTTTATCTGAATTAG
>NC_051417.1:12777685-12777944 GCF_015228065.2 Penaeus monodon | reverse complement strand
CATATGCATAGAGGAAGTTGCATGAGAACAGAGCAGGATCTCTCGACGGTGCCCGGCAACGAAGCCTAAACTTGAATACCTTTTCGTGTGAATGACTGTCTATCCCTTGGGTGCCCGGTCGACACTCTGGAGTTTAGGCCATCTCCAATTTACGATACCCCCCCCCCCCCTCTCCCGGCTTGTTCTAACTTCCCCTCTGTCTCTTTACCCCCCACCCTCCCTCTCCCGGCTTGTTCTAACTTCCCCTCCTGTCTCTTTA
>NC_051417.1:12776922-12777658 GCF_015228065.2 Penaeus monodon | reverse complement strand
GGCTTGTTCTAACTTCCCTCTGTCTCTTTACCCCCCCCCCCTCTCCCGGCTGACTCTTCACTCCCCTTCCCCCTTCTCTCCTCTTGGTTTGTCTTTCCTCCCTCCTTATTTTCCCTCTGCCTGTTTCTTCCCCTCATTTTTTTCTTATCTTCTTCCCCTTATTCCTCCCCCCTTCCGTTTGTTTCTTTTCCTTTTCCCCTTTTCGTTTCCTATCTTCATTCCCCTTTCCCCTTTCTCCTTACTCCCTGATCCTTACCTTTACTCCCCTCACCTATCACTCATCCCTTAATTCCTTCTATTACCTCTTCTCCTCTCCCTTAATTTTCCTCCTTTCCCTTACTTGCCTTTTCCCTGCCTCTTACTCCCTTCTCCTCCTCTTACTTCTCTCATTCCCCTTTCCCTTTCTCCTTATTCCTCCTCTTCCCACCCTTCTCTTTTCAGCGACCCCTCTCACTCTCCTTAAATACCGCTGAGTTTAAAAAAATACAATAGTCAAAAATCTTTTAATCAGAATACAACATTTAAACTACAACAGACATTATACAACCGTCAGTCCTCAACCGTCAGAAATACAACAGTCCAAAAATACAATCAAAATCCATCCGCCAGAAATTCAACAGTCAAAATACAACGATTACAATACAGCCGCTACAAATACAACAGTCAAAAAATAATGCAACATAGTGCTTTTACTTGACATTATAAAATGGGCCAGTCGAAACACCGTCTTTATGAT
>NC_051417.1:12776720-12776877 GCF_015228065.2 Penaeus monodon | reverse complement strand
CTGCATTAGAATTCCTCCATTTATATTAAACGGTCGCCACTCTCGAATAAAAAATCTGAAACACGACCTTCTCAATGTTGCTGACTCATGCTGACTTTGCATATTTGTCTTTATTAACAAATCCATATGTATAGCTTCGACGTCAGCACAGTGTAGA
>NC_051417.1:12776020-12776169 GCF_015228065.2 Penaeus monodon | reverse complement strand
AAAACTAACTCAGCTCTTATATTAAACGGAATTCATATGAATTTTTGCTTACACTGTTCTTGGATCCTGTAACAAAATCAGTATATCAGAAACGCGATTATGTAGGATATTCTAGCCTCGTAAGGATATATTTCACTGTAATATGTCGG
>NC_051417.1:12775049-12775251 GCF_015228065.2 Penaeus monodon | reverse complement strand
ACGTACCTCGAGAGCGAACCTTAAATTTCATAATTACCGTCAAGGGTCCAAGAGTATGTGTACCCCCCCCCCCCCACGACGACCTACACCTCCCCCCAACCCGCGTTCCGACCCCCCAACCCCCCAAACCCCGCGTTCCGACCCCCCCCCCCACCTTCCGCTGTGATTGTGGTCCAAATCTTATGGAGATTCATTATCCCAG
>NC_051417.1:12774416-12774510 GCF_015228065.2 Penaeus monodon | reverse complement strand
GATTGGGATGATGATGAGAATAGTATGAAAAATCATATGGTTAAAGATACATCTAAAAAGTCAGTTTGTAGGTTCTGAGTGTATGGTTTGCGCG
>NC_051417.1:12774037-12774136 GCF_015228065.2 Penaeus monodon | reverse complement strand
TTCCTATTCCGTTATCGACCCATCAACATTCCCTACTCCGCCCTTACCCATCAACTGCCTCCCCATCACCGCCCTTCCAAACGATGCCTTCCCCATTAC
>NC_051417.1:12773777-12774005 GCF_015228065.2 Penaeus monodon | reverse complement strand
CTGTCACAGCTAACATGTAGGCCTGAGATAGGAGATTGATAGAGATATGCAAAGCGTATGAAGATAGATGGAGAAGTCGATAAGGTGAGATTGGGAGCTCGGCGCCCGGAATGACCTGAGTGTCTCCTGATGGGCAGAGTGTCTGTCTCGCTGCGCCTCGGCTCCTGACGAAGGGCTCCGCTGGTGCTCTCTTCGGCGCGGTATTTTTGGAACTGCTCTTTCGTGGGG
>NC_051417.1:12773064-12773259 GCF_015228065.2 Penaeus monodon | reverse complement strand
AACCTTACTCGTCAGTTGACCTACATATATTAGTCCCTGCTTTTTATATCCCACAAGTGCTTCCTTCCTTTCGAACAGCAACAGCAGTACATAAAAGCGAGCAAAACCAAGAACTATGCTCTCGTAACCATTTGCCTTTCGGTGTAAAATGACCTTTATGGCTTCTCGCTCATCTTGCTTTGCTCTAGGGGGCCT
>NC_051417.1:12772888-12773033 GCF_015228065.2 Penaeus monodon | reverse complement strand
TCTATCGCTTAAAGGAAAAGGAGACAAAGAAAAAGGGGAAAGAGGATGGATGGAGAGATGGGAGGAAGTGGATAAATGGTGAGATAAGGATAAGGATAAAGCTGTAAAAAAGGGAAAAAGGAAGTGTTTGAGGATGAGGATGTGG
>NC_051417.1:12771888-12772083 GCF_015228065.2 Penaeus monodon | reverse complement strand
ACAGAGTATGAGGAGAGGATTTTAGTCTTCCTTTACTTCAGGATACTGTTAGCTCGCCTCGTGCAGGAGCCCGGACGCGCCGTATTCATTTCAGGCTCCATCTGGCCAACGTTTGGAGGCTGTGAGGCAACTGCAGGAGTTTGAGAGTCGGTAATGAGGGTGATTTGCCTTTTAATAAAAAAAAGAAGATGCAAA
>NC_051417.1:12771037-12771600 GCF_015228065.2 Penaeus monodon | reverse complement strand
ACAATAGTTATTTCCCAAGAATTTTCCCAAGGCGTTTATTTCCCAAGAATTTCCTCAAGGCGTTTATTTCCCAAGAATTTCCCCAAGGCGTATATTTCCCAAGAATTTCTCCGAGGCGTTTATTTCCCATGAATTTCCCCAAGGCGTTTATTTCCCAAGAATTTCCCCAAGGCGTTTATTTCCCAAGAATTTCCTCAAGGCGTTTATTTCCCAAGAATTTCCTCAAGGCGTTTATTTCCCAAGAATTTCCCCAAGGCGTTTATTTCCCAAGAATTTCCCCAAGGCGTTTATTTCCCAAGAATTTCCTCAAGGCGTTTATTTCCCAAGAATTTCCCCAAGGCGTTTATTTCCCAAGAATTTCCCCAAGGCGTTTATTTCCCAAGAATTTCCCCAAGAAGTCTATCTCCTCTCGATCTCCTTCCATCGGTCGGGTCAGCACACATTACCGGCACGTTTGTTCGTCACATTTAGTATTCAAGACACGTTCGTGACCTTAAGCGTGACCTTTCCTCACAGATTCCTCGACCTGTGACCCTTCTTATCTGTCTGTTCGTTTGTCTGTC
>NC_051417.1:12770005-12770133 GCF_015228065.2 Penaeus monodon | reverse complement strand
TGCTTATCAATATTTCCCTCGATCTACATAATATTCTGTTGTTCTTTTTTATATATCTCTTTTTTTTCTATTTCCCTCTGCCACCCCCCTCCCCTTGCTCATTATCACTCCAAAACTATTTTGCATCA
>NC_051417.1:12769244-12769441 GCF_015228065.2 Penaeus monodon | reverse complement strand
AACAAACAGGCGTTCATTACCTTCATTACCATCCTCATTGGCCCCAACCTTCCCCTCATTTCCCCTCTCGAGTGGAGACCCGCTGAGCACTTGCTTTGACCATCCACCATTTTTAAGGTTTCTTCGTCCTTGTGATATTAATTATCCAAAAAGGATTCTTATTCACATTTTGATCTTTTTTGGCTTTGAATTTGAAA
>NC_051417.1:12768978-12769046 GCF_015228065.2 Penaeus monodon | reverse complement strand
ATTGATTAAAAAAAATGTCTTTCTCCCCTCTTTCTTTATTAGCTCATTTACTACGATTCCCCTTTCTA
>NC_051417.1:12767977-12768401 GCF_015228065.2 Penaeus monodon | reverse complement strand
TGCCCTTCGAAGGAGTCAAATAGAATCAACACATCATCTTTGTTGTCGAGATAAAATGGATTGAAGTCCACCTTTCTCACGTGAGATCGTGTCGCCTCACGTATCAGCGAACGGGGGGGGGGGGGGGAAGAATGGGAATAGTGGGAATAGGGGAAGTGGGAATAGGGGAAGGGGGAATGGGGCGTTTTAGGAATAGGCATTGGGTGGGGGTGGTAGTGGAAGTGAGAATGGGAATGCGGGAGTAGGAATACGGTTGAGGGTTGGGGTTGGAATGGGGCGTTTTAGGAATAGGAATTGGGTGGGGGTTGTAGTGAAAGTGGGAATGGAAATGCGGGGGTGGGTAGGGGTGGGTGGGAGTGGGAATGACAGTGGGAATGGAAATGCGGGGGTGGGTGGGGGTGGTGGAGTGGGATGGGGGATGGGT
>NC_051417.1:12767713-12767877 GCF_015228065.2 Penaeus monodon | reverse complement strand
TTTTTTTATTTATTTTTTATAAACCAAATATAGAAAAGAGTTCACTCAGCTCACAAACAAAAATTTCCCCTAACCTCATTCTTACTCACTGGGTTCAAAAACCCGTCCTTAAACGAAATTTCACTCCCAAAACACTCAAGAATCATAAATGTTTCCTCATATAC
>NC_051417.1:12767069-12767337 GCF_015228065.2 Penaeus monodon | reverse complement strand
CACCAGCGGAACCTCTCAATGAGACTCCGACAGTGTGGGTGTCATTGTCTTCAGCGAGTCTCCACACCCTGTTGATAGAAAGAATAAAAAATCTTTAAGCTTGGGAAAGAAAGCATGAAAAAAGAAAATGGAGTTATACTCAGTCGGGGTTTGGGAAAGGGTTGGGGGGGGGGGGTTTTTGGGGGGATTTTTAATTTATTTTTTCCCGGTGGGAGTATCTTTTTCTTCTTTTTTGGTCATAGATTCCCCGCGCTGGATATTGGGGGGA
>NC_051417.1:12766104-12766644 GCF_015228065.2 Penaeus monodon | reverse complement strand
TGTCATAATTTGTGTTAAGAGACCTAATTGGCGTCTCAAGGTCCAAAAAAGGGGGTAAAAAAGTATTAAAAAACCCCTTGAATAATCATAAAAATTTTTATAAAAAAAAAGAAACGCGTAGGATATAATCACAATTTTTTCGACCTAAAAAAAAATCACGGATGAAAATAGTGCCCAAAATTTTTAAATTAAAAGGCCCAAAAAAACACAAAAGCCTAACAAAGCAACCTATATAAGGTTTTTGAAAAAAAAAAATAGACATATGAATTTAATAACACATTTCTGGCTTTATCGGGCATACATAATCATATCAAGTAATAAAATCCTAAAATATAACCTCATTATACCAAACGCTCGTGGAACAATTAAAACCCAAAGTGACAATGGCACACAGAGCCAAGATGCCACGTGGAGGCCTTCATCTTGAACTCTTGACCGACATTGATGCAAACTTGGCACCCCCTCCCCCCCTTTGACATTTCTGGGGGACCATTGGAAGGGGGGGGTCGTTGGCTTTCTGTTTCTCCCTTTTATGTTCCT
>NC_051417.1:12765486-12765599 GCF_015228065.2 Penaeus monodon | reverse complement strand
AAGATCACTTCAAACGATGCATTCAGAGTAGCAGCGAATATATGAAGAGATAGAGATCTGAATGAAGAATATTAATTAATAGATGCCTCGCCCACCCTGTCCCTCCGTGTCTG
>NC_051417.1:12764316-12764874 GCF_015228065.2 Penaeus monodon | reverse complement strand
TTTCGTATAATTAAATCAAATACAAATAATAAAGTGCATTAGTAGGCCACGGGTACAAGGATATTATCAGGATTACCAACCTTATTTTGAAGTGGCGACAGAGATTCTTGATTTACACTGAAGACATATCACGTATTTTTTTTATTTCTTAAATAGGAATAACAATTCTGATAAGAGGTAATTAAAAAAATTAAGATTATGTTTTTCCGTTTTTCATATTTTCAAGAGGGAGGGTTAATGTAAATTCAAACATTAGACATAAAATGCAAAAGATTAATACTATGAATACATTATATGCCACTCTAAAGCCATCGACGCAAATACTGAGTCACAAAAACTCGTAATAACAAAATAACGAAAATAACAACAAATTAAAACGAATGCAAGCACCAAATACAACCAAATATGAGGACAAAACAAGAGAGAGAGGAAAAATAATAGTTAGCGAAATAAAATGTCCTCCAGTGGAAAGTGTGATGCGGTAAGGTTTGCCTTGGTGAGTCTGACCCGCCGGTGCTGTCTGATAACCGAGGAGATCTCGGTTGCCACATTTCGGTG
>NC_051417.1:12761641-12761803 GCF_015228065.2 Penaeus monodon | reverse complement strand
GCTTATGCATGTATCATTCATAATCCATAGGGAAATTGTGGCAAATTGTTCCTGCAAAATTTTCATCAAAATATATATTCTTTTCATTCCGTATCCTTCCGCTAGATAATATGTAAATCTATTTTCGGAAACATTATATGCTAAGATATACAATAAAAAAAG
>NC_051417.1:12761512-12761599 GCF_015228065.2 Penaeus monodon | reverse complement strand
ATTACCTTTTTTCTCCCTTTTGATTCTGAATTTGCGAAGCATTTTTTGCAACTTTTTTTTTTGTTTGTTTAAATCCTCTAATGTTGC
>NC_051417.1:12761271-12761433 GCF_015228065.2 Penaeus monodon | reverse complement strand
GTCATGTATAGAGGAGATGAGAATTTACAATTTCTTCGTCCCGAGGTCTTTTCGGACAGAGCGTAATTAAAAAGAAGATGAAAAAGAAGAAAAGGAAAAGGGATCAAGTGAGTAATTTCCCTCGAGGAAAATGAATATCCTGCAAACTTAGGAAACAATATG
>NC_051417.1:12760398-12760882 GCF_015228065.2 Penaeus monodon | reverse complement strand
CGGTTTAATCCTAATGCTTATAAATATGTTAGAGCCTTTACAGAAACAATACAAAAATTACTTACCAATCTCAGCCATACGTTGGATTTCATAATTTG
The DNA here is from genome assembly GCF_015228065.2 of Penaeus monodon. Taxonomy (NCBI): domain Eukaryota; kingdom Metazoa; phylum Arthropoda; class Malacostraca; order Decapoda; family Penaeidae; genus Penaeus; species Penaeus monodon. The sequence continues at coordinate 12,760,784 of NC_051417.1, read as the reverse complement.
GTTCTTCTCATTCTGAAAAAAAAGAAAACAAAACAATAATACTATTTTTCGTAAAGACATAAGTGAATATTCTCGTATCAAAAATATGTTGTAGTATAAACCATCTCAAAATAATAGAATTTAGTTATCCTGTTATTTCAGAGATAAAAGGATTATAACGAATGACTTATAGAAGTAGTTTATGTATCTACAGAACTAATACAAATAAATCCTATATGTATCATCCAGCTCTCTAACCTCCCTCTACCGCCCCCCCCCCCCCAAAAAAAAAGAGAGAAAAGTCGAGACAATTTGAATTATAATATTTGGCAAGGCAAGAAGACTGTATGCAAATAAGATGATGTTACAGGACGGAAAGCAGCCCATAAACTCCAGCATATCTTTAT
>NC_051417.1:12759937-12760299 GCF_015228065.2 Penaeus monodon | reverse complement strand
AAATAAACATGCAAAAACATCTTTTCGATTGATATATTCACTGACTGCTTGAAAAAGGGCACACAAAGATCTCAAAACAACGCTAAATCCATCTTCTTCTGTTTTATGAAATAAGTACTTTTATAACCTCAAAGTTCAAATTGTCTTTTAGTCACCCATTAACTTCTATTACAAAAGTTTTATCGTTTTATCCGGAAGCTCTGGCATTGCAACCAGGATTTTTGGCTCAAAGGGATGGACAGTCTCTTTTTAAACCTACACAATTTCCCCTTTTTTTGTGGTTGCCTATTAATTACTTATTCACATGCTTCCTTACAAATACAAATGACATCTTTTAAGCACACGCTCTGATGTAAAAAATG
>NC_051417.1:12759250-12759783 GCF_015228065.2 Penaeus monodon | reverse complement strand
GCAATCATCATTTATCACTAATATCATTACAGATAATTTAATTGTTAATATCATCAGTTATTATCTGCATACATCAATTCATATAAAAAATACAAACATAAAACTTAAATCTACAGTATTTATTGAACAATCCATATCTTTATTCACTTTACTACTGCAAAGGACGCCCCTTGAAATTACTATCAAAATAAAGACTCTTTTACGAACGCCACGTGATAACTGCATTATCATCTCAATCAGTTTATAATCTGATAACGGAAGGTAAGATGATGAAGTGGAGAAGGAAGATAAAGAAGGAGACAAAGAGAAGGTAATGGAAACAGAAGAAGAAGATGAAGACAATGTGATAAGATAAGGAGAAGTGGGTAAAGAAAAAGAAAGAGAGAAACAAGAATGAAGATGGTTTAGAAGAAAATGAGGAGAAAGAAAGTGATAAAGGGGAAGTAGAAGAAAGACAAGAAGATGGTGAAGATAACGTTGATGATGAAAATGGAGGTGAAGATGATCTAGAAGAAGAAGAGGAAAATAGGAAC
>NC_051417.1:12759000-12759076 GCF_015228065.2 Penaeus monodon | reverse complement strand
TGATTGTAAGGAGAAAGGCAAAGAGAATGTCAAAGAATATTGATAATAAAAGAGAGAGAGAGAAGAGTAAGAAATA
>NC_051417.1:12758856-12758970 GCF_015228065.2 Penaeus monodon | reverse complement strand
CATAAGCAAATGAATAATAATTAGAAAAAATGTAATGATGATAAAGGGGAGGGAAGTAGAGAGTAAAATAAGGAATATAAAAAGAAAAGACGAAGGAAAATGATGGAAATGTTG
>NC_051417.1:12758091-12758462 GCF_015228065.2 Penaeus monodon | reverse complement strand
CGAAATATTTAGCGAAGAAAACGGACGAAAACACGAAAGGAAGAGGTGAAGAAACCATTTTTAACGAAGATTAGGAATAGGAAGTAAACGAAAGTGTTAGGTGAAGAAACGGGACAATTAACAAAGAATGTAGGAAGGAGAGAGATGAGGAAACTACCCATTTTTAACGAAGGGGGGATAATGATACGAAGAAGAAAGAGAGAGATGAGGAAACTACCCATTTTTAACGAAGGAGGATAATAAGAATAAGAGGAAAGAGAGAAACAAGGAAACTACTTATTTTTAACGAAGGAGCATAAGAATTAAAAAATATATATATAATACGAAGAAGAAAGAGAGAGATAAAGAAACTACCCATTTTTAACGAAAGG
>NC_051417.1:12757712-12757899 GCF_015228065.2 Penaeus monodon | reverse complement strand
GGCCGAAAGCTTTATCCAGAGCCAAGGGACAGAGCACGACAGCTGTCACGGACAACTTGTCCTGCTCACCATCTCATGTCGTCTACTATAAAAAAAAAAACGAAGGAAAAAACGTGATGGCGCATACGTTCACGTATTTCCGTCTGTTTGTTCTTTTCAGTGTCCTTCTTGTGCGTTTTCCCTAGTG
>NC_051417.1:12757122-12757339 GCF_015228065.2 Penaeus monodon | reverse complement strand
CGAGGAGTAGTTCCCACCACTACAGAATTCATCACTCATCGTATGTTTCGACTCTTGTATCCGAAACCCATGGCCCCTAAACTACACTAATAGGCATATGATTCGAAAAAAAAGATTCGAAATGAGCGGTTCACAGCTTTGGAACACTTAGTAGTGGTCTCGAAAGTGAAAGAGCGGTCACTGGGATTTGTGAGACTTCTGTATTACTGCATAATAC
>NC_051417.1:12755877-12756875 GCF_015228065.2 Penaeus monodon | reverse complement strand
AAAAAACCCACCCCGAAGACCCACCCCCAAAACTTACCACATTGATAAGCTGGATGAAGGCGAGACCGAACATAACTTGGACATTATGAGTCATATTCTCCACGGGCCGAATAAGTTTGTTGTAGCCCCGGAAGAGATCTCGCACCAGCCGTTCCTCATCCTCACTGCAAACACCTGTGGAGACAGGGAAAAGAGGATGTTAATGAGCGTGAATAGAGGCAAGGGGTGTTAAAAAGCGTGGAAGGAGAGAGAAGGGGTGATAAAAAGCGTGGAAGGAGAGAGAAGGGGGGGGGGGGTTAAGGAGCGTGAATAGAGAAAAGGGGTGTTAAAGAGCGTGGATACAGAGAAGGAGTGATAAAAAGCGTGGGTAGAGATAATGAAGAGTTAAAAGGCGTGGATAGAGAGGAGAGATGGTAAAAAGCGTGGATAGAGAGAGAAAGGAGTGATAAAAAGCTTGGATAGAGAGAAGGGGTAATAAAAGGCGTGCAAATAGAGAAGGGATGATGGAATTCGTGGATACAGAGAAGGGGTGTTAAAAAGCGTGCGTAGAGAGAAAGGAGTGTTAACAGGATAGAGAGAAGGGGTGATAAAAGGCGTGAATAGAAAGAAGTGGTGATAAATGGCATGGATACGGAGAAAGGAGGGATAAAAGGCGTGACACGGAGGAAGGAGAGATAATGATAAATTGGGGGTGGATGATAATTGTAATAGAATGGATGCAGTCAGGGACAAATGATGATTAATTGGATATGGATAATGATAAATGGGGATACTGTGGGTGTGGACAGTGATGATGATAATAATGATAAATGGGGTGTGGAGAATGATAAGGAGAAGAAATTTGTGGAAAGAGTAAGTGATAAGGCTAAGATAAGGTAGATAGTAGGATGAAAGATTAGGGGGTAAGAGGAAGGAAAAGGAATGGGTAATGGATAGTTAGTGATGATTAGGATGGATAAACAAGAAAGCAAAGGATGGATATAAACGGTAGGGGTAAG
>NC_051417.1:12754916-12755749 GCF_015228065.2 Penaeus monodon | reverse complement strand
CAAGATTACGAGATATTCGGTGATAGATAGGGTGCTAAGAACAGATAGAGAGGGTAATGAAAGCCAGGATAACTGATGCTTTGTGGTTATCCTAGATCTCGAAGAATATGGATTATGTTCTTGGTGACGAAACGCCTTCATTAGGATGATGATTATCCTGGCTAATGAGGGGAATAATAGCCGTTTTTTAGGATATTTGCTGAATGAGCTTTTGTGGAGAGGATAACTCTATAGGGGGAATGTCAAAACGTGTAAAAAATTGTAATGAAAACTTGGTTTAGCAAAAAATTGTATGGAGTAGGTTTTTCTGTTATATTATTTATTATTGTCATAATATTTTTTATCATTAATTTTAGCATTTGAATCCTCACCATCAACCTTTTTTTTATAAAGTGAATCTTTCCGTCGTATATGTTAGAGAGACAGTATATTTTCTTGTTTCCTAGTCAATTAAGTATTTCTTCCTCAAAAGATAATAAAAAAAAGTGAAAATGACTCTGTATCACACCTACTGAGATACGTTTTGTTTGCCATATCAGATGAATAATTTTCCAAAATTGCAGCAAAAGACCTTGATATGACTGAGACTTTGCAATAATCAATGCTCTTTGTGTTATTGATTTCCGAACTAGTATTGGAAGGGAGAACAGAACTTAATCACAATGTTGATTTATTGGAAGTAATTCGTAAAAAGACCTCGAATTGCTGCCGATTTACTGTGACAAAAGTACTGGAATATAACAATATTAGAAATTAGTGGTAGGTTGAAAACGTTGCTTTGAAGAGTTCATGATCAGTTATTCATTTTTTCGTAACAACAACAAATGGTATAA
>NC_051417.1:12753870-12754406 GCF_015228065.2 Penaeus monodon | reverse complement strand
AATTCACACTTCATTTAGCAATATCAATATACTACGCAACTCTCATAATTACCCAGATCTCCGAGATTAGCATATTTCTTTGAACTCCTCAAGTTAATATCAGCATAACTTGCAAAAACTTCCCAACTTGAACATTCTCAAATGCTCGCACAAATATCTCTTAGCCTTTAAGAATACCTTCTGGAACTTTCCTTGACAACCTTACTCCTTTTGTCTTCCTATTTTGTGCATCTTCTAAAATGTTCTGGTCATTTTTTAACTTTTGTTTCGCCAGTGGAAAGAAGAGATGAAAATTTGATAAGTTGATATATGTGAAGATTTTTTTTTTTGTATGTCTGTTTCTCTCGCTGGAAGAGGACAGTTAGGAATGAAATTTATTTTTGTGTAGTTTTTTTTTAAATTTTAGAACGTCTTTTATTGTGGAAATTTTGTAGACAGAACTAAAGAGACTGTTGGTAGTGCAATTATTGATGTAACAGAACAGAACATCAATTAGGATAAAGTAATGGCAATCATAAAGAAAATATAACATTGAG
>NC_051417.1:12753108-12753391 GCF_015228065.2 Penaeus monodon | reverse complement strand
GTCGCACCCAAACTAATGCACTAAAACATGAACAAAAACCCCAAATATAAAACAGTATTTTTAGCCCGCAAGCTCTCTTAACTTCCGTCTTTCTCTAGGTGGAAATATTTAGATGAAAGAAAGAAAAAAAAGGAAGAAAGAGAGAGAGATAACCACAATAATTAAAATGAGAGCGAAAAGCAAAGAAAGACATAGTGAAATAAAACAACTAAAAAAAAAAACGGTCTGTGATAAACACACAAAAGAGATAGAAATGCAAATAAAAAATAACAAGGAAAAGAAA
>NC_051417.1:12752505-12752684 GCF_015228065.2 Penaeus monodon | reverse complement strand
AAAAAAAATGAAACCCCGCTCAACCCCTTTATACCGAACATCCGCATCTCACACCCTCCTTACTGTGCAACTATGAACCTACGCCAGGAAACGTCTCAGAGAAAATGTCGCGGAGTTCTGCACGCGACCATAAAGGAAATGCACATTCTTCCGACCTGTTTCCTCGCCATCTTCCCCGC
>NC_051417.1:12751446-12751595 GCF_015228065.2 Penaeus monodon | reverse complement strand
AGAAATTACAAGAGCAAAATGGATGATAAAAATTGTTTCCAAAGAGTGAGGGGAAAGGCACAGCCCAGAACAATAAGTTTAACTTATGTACTTATGATGAGACACCGGTTTGTATGTGACACCAATGAGAAAAATATGCAAATGGCTCA
>NC_051417.1:12750986-12751069 GCF_015228065.2 Penaeus monodon | reverse complement strand
GTGAAGGGATCCTTAAAGAAGAATCCTAAAAGGTCGTACGATAAAATCTGACTCACAAAGGTTTTCAGGATTGGTCGAAATGC
>NC_051417.1:12750758-12750866 GCF_015228065.2 Penaeus monodon | reverse complement strand
GCTTCGTTTAGGTGCTGTGCTGCATGTTATGTTACTTTTGTTATTCATTTGTTCATTCATCTGTCTTATGTTATCATATTTGTCTTCCTTGTTATTACTATTCCTTTC
>NC_051417.1:12750249-12750420 GCF_015228065.2 Penaeus monodon | reverse complement strand
AGCACAAGATGAGAGGAAAGCTGTCAGCGTGTCAACAGGAGCCTGGATTCGTTTCCCCTCATTTCCCCTCAACTTTCCTTTTTTTAAAATCTTTTCATTCGTATTATTTTTCGCGTTTCATCCTCTTCTTCTGTGACCTCCTACCCCCCCCCCCCTCCCTTCAGGGCATAC
>NC_051417.1:12750058-12750173 GCF_015228065.2 Penaeus monodon | reverse complement strand
ACCCACTTTTTCCCTGGCTTTTAAATACCCTTTAAAAAAAAAAATTGTTTTTGTGGTTATTTCTTTAAAACTATTAACGGGGGGTGTTCAAATTTAAAACCCCCCCTTTTTATAT
>NC_051417.1:12749616-12749796 GCF_015228065.2 Penaeus monodon | reverse complement strand
ACACATCCAAGAATCCATAATAAATCACAAGAAAATATGGTTTCCTATATAACAAAAAACGTCCCATTGTCAGTACTACTTCATCTTGAGATTCTAATCGCTACGAATATCTTCTCGGTGTTCTCTTTGGCTTGTTTATCACAGCCTCCCTTCTTCCTTCTTTCTTAGTTTAACTGCTTC
>NC_051417.1:12749308-12749440 GCF_015228065.2 Penaeus monodon | reverse complement strand
TTATGCGTGTTTGTATCTATGTGTAATGCCTTCTTTCTATTAATAAAACACCTATTTATATGCACATTACTTCCGTATTCCGTATCGTATCATCTTATACATCTAAGCACATACCATCCCTAACGCATTTAC
>NC_051417.1:12749080-12749240 GCF_015228065.2 Penaeus monodon | reverse complement strand
TCTTGCCGCTTGACTGTGGCCAGAGAGAACAGGCCTAAAGTGAACAGATAAATTAATAAAAGTAATAAAAACAGACAAAAAGAATCTCATCTACTAGATATTTTCTTCTCGTTTTCATACCTTTTGCTGCTTAATTGTAGCCAGAGAGAGAGCAGGCTTA
>NC_051417.1:12748953-12749023 GCF_015228065.2 Penaeus monodon | reverse complement strand
ACTCAACTTCTATTTTCTCTTATTCCTTTCATACATTTTGTCGCTTGATTGTGGCCAGAGAACGCAGGTC
>NC_051417.1:12748696-12748895 GCF_015228065.2 Penaeus monodon | reverse complement strand
TCTTTTATACTATTTATCTTCTTTTCATACATTTTGCCGCTTGATTGTGGCCAGAAAGCGCAGGCCCAAAATAGTTCAAGCTTCCTGTAAGTATGGAAGCCAAACACACACACGCAAACAAAATCTCATATACTATTTATATTCTTCTTCTCATACATTTTGCTGCTTGAGTGTGGCAAGAGAACGCAGGCCCAAAATA
>NC_051417.1:12748419-12748676 GCF_015228065.2 Penaeus monodon | reverse complement strand
ACTTATACTATTTATCATCTTCTTTTCATACATTTTGCCGCTTGATTGTGGCCGGAGAGCGCAGGCCCAAAATAATTCAAGCTTCCCTGTAAGTATGTAAGCCAAAATGAGGTCGAGAGATCTAGTGCAATAAGCCTATTGGTCGGGATTGCCATTCCCTTCACATGTTTTGTATTGGGTCATAGAGGACAGTTTAGGCTTTTCCTGTGTTTATGGATTGGTGTTTACATATATATGTTGGTTTGTGTTCCTCCCTC
>NC_051417.1:12747675-12747785 GCF_015228065.2 Penaeus monodon | reverse complement strand
ACTCTTCCGAAAGTTGTGTACTCTAGTTTCTAAATTATTTAAAAACAAAAATCAAAAGCCAAACAAGTGAAAATACGATTTTTTAAAAGGACTCACCACTCATCCACACA
>NC_051417.1:12747379-12747520 GCF_015228065.2 Penaeus monodon | reverse complement strand
CCCCCCCCCTCTCTCTCTTCTTATCCATTGTCCAATTTCCTTTTTGTCTTCTTTCGCGTCTTTTTCTTAGTCGCTTTCTCTCTTTTATCTTTGCTCTTATTCGATTTTTCCCACTTTTTATCGAAATCAGAGCAGTTATCG
>NC_051417.1:12747171-12747263 GCF_015228065.2 Penaeus monodon | reverse complement strand
GACCTTGGTTCTTGGTCATTTTTATTTGTTGTTATTGTTTTTATAATTTCTCCTTTATCAGTTTTCTCATGTTCCTTTATTTATTTGTAGTT
>NC_051417.1:12746050-12746789 GCF_015228065.2 Penaeus monodon | reverse complement strand
ACCTACCCTCTTTTTTTCGTATTCTTTGCTATTCTCGCTTTCTTTATAAAGTGCCTGTTATTTCTGTTTCTTCTTTAGTTACATGTTATTTCTAACTTTTATCAGTTACTTGCTATTCCATATTTTATTTAGTTTCCTTGTTTCATCATCTCTTCTCCTGTCATATTTCAGGGTGTTTTTCTTTTCTTTTAGTTCCCTTTTCATTCTCTCTATCTTTTGTTTTTCGTTTCTTATGATCTTTTATTCTCGTCTGTTTGTTTGTTTTCCATTTTTATTTTCTACTATCTACTTCCCTTTCGCTCACACTTCCTATCTTTCGCCTATCTTTCTCTCTATTTTCTTTACTTTTCTCTATTTTCTTTACCTTTTTTTCTTCCTCTTTCTCTCCTTTCTTTACTTTTCTCTATTTTCTTTACCTTTTTTTCTTCCTCTTTCTCTCCTTTCTCTTTTTCTTCCTTCCTCTACCTTCATATATTCTCCAATCTTCACATCTTCCCCTTTTTCTTTATATTCAGTCTTTGTATTTTCTCTATCAGTCCTGCTCTATTTCCCTTTCTCCTCTTTAACCTTTACTTTCCATCTCCACCTTTCTTTTTTTATCCCCTATACCCTTCCTCTTCTCTCTTCCTCCTTCCCACCTTTCCCCGCCACTCTCCTCAAGTTATCGCCTTTTCTCCTATGTCCTTTTTTTTATCTCCAATCCCTTCATCCCTCTCTACGATCCAACAACTTCCTTCAT
>NC_051417.1:12745275-12745392 GCF_015228065.2 Penaeus monodon | reverse complement strand
CCTTCAGCCCAAGGAGATGTCAGGGCCTTAGGTGTTGCGTCGCTGCTTCTCTTGGCACCGACAGGCCGTGGCAGAGATCAGGGCCTGGAGCGCCGCCTTGCCGAGGTCTTCTGAGCT
>NC_051417.1:12743556-12744152 GCF_015228065.2 Penaeus monodon | reverse complement strand
ACTGTCTAAAATTAGGAATAAAAAGATGACATAACACATTTTATCCAAAGAAGAACTGAACTTTCCTACTAAAGAGGATTTATCTCTTGTAGAATAAAACTATATTGAATGATTTCACAAATTTCACTAATTAAGGAATATAGTAAAATATAGAATGACTTATGAACCAAACTTGGTAATATTCACGGTTTTACGTTCGGGAGTTTTGGTATGACATGTTAATGCTATTGATTTGATCTACTCCTCTTTAAGTACATTGTACAGCATATCTATTCTAGTATAGATTTTTCTAAGTTATATATATATTTTCTTAGTCTAAACAGCGCTATTCACCTCCGTTTTACGTTCCAGCTGTTGGTCAAGCCGAAGCTATAGCCACGTCCGCCTGACCGAAACTTCGAACAATTTAATGACTTCGGATCAGGACTGGTCCCACGACGGCTCGTCTTGAGTGTCCGAAACTTTGGCTTACGAGGCCCTGACTTCTGGCTATGACTCTCCCTCTCCCCAGCACCCATAACCACCATGGACAAACACACGCTCTCTGCTTCCATTCCTTTATCTTCCTTGCCTCACTGGCAGCATACTCTATGTAT
>NC_051417.1:12742918-12743006 GCF_015228065.2 Penaeus monodon | reverse complement strand
TTGAAGCTGGAGTAGGAATCTTGGAAGGAGCATCTCAAGAAAAGCAAATCACAAATACAAGGAGACGACACCTAACTTCTGGGCTTAA
>NC_051417.1:12742064-12742384 GCF_015228065.2 Penaeus monodon | reverse complement strand
ATCACATTCCAACAAGAGAAGAACAAAGGTCAGTTCAACAACCCAAAGAGTGTGTTAGGGATATATTCACCTTTTCTTTTATCGAAGGATCGTTCGTGTTACAATGTCAGAGCGTTAGAAGTCTAGATGGTTATTAACAAGGAACGAGAAACACACGATGAGGAGAAGACGGATTAAAAGACTGATTTGGAAGGATATTGAGGCTATTATACTGGTTAAAAAAAAAAAAGAGCTAGGTTTTCATTTTTCCATTTTTCAATTCATCCAAAACATCTTAGACCCAAAACGGGAAAAGAAAAGGGAAGAAATTAACAGCCAGC
>NC_051417.1:12741909-12742003 GCF_015228065.2 Penaeus monodon | reverse complement strand
TTGCATTAAAAACTGAAAAGAACATAAAGTTAAAAAAGGGGGGGGATTTCATATTTTTCGGAGGAAAAAAAAAAGGGGAAAAACGATTCGATAC
>NC_051417.1:12741494-12741878 GCF_015228065.2 Penaeus monodon | reverse complement strand
CATGGCCCCAAAAACAACAAAGACCCAAAATTTATACCAAAAATAGTTTTAAAAGGTCTCCATCTCATATTTTAAAAAAGAAAAAAAAGAGGCCCGGAAGAATTTTTTTTTCCCTCCCCCTCCCCCCTAGTTTTTTCCTTTTTTTTCCCCCCCTCCAAAAAACTTGGGGTCTTATCCTGCCTTTTTTTTTTTCCTTTTTTAACTGCTTTTTTGCTTTCTTTTTCGGGGCTTTTCCCCCCCCCTTTTCCCTCCTTTTTTTTTTTCCCCTTTTTTTTTGCCTTTTTCCCTTTCCCCGGGTTTTTTACCCCCTCCTTTAAAAAAAAAAAAAATTTTTTTTCCCCTACCCGTCATTTATCATAATTTTAAAACTACTGGAAATTTTTG
>NC_051417.1:12740206-12741275 GCF_015228065.2 Penaeus monodon | reverse complement strand
TTTCCCTGTCTATCTAAACTGCCCATTCATCTAAAACTATCTAACGTGTCTGTTTAAACTCTATATATCCCCTTTGTCTTTTCATTGTATCTTCAAAACAATCCCTTTTTTCATCTCTTAAGAGTTTTGTCCCGGTTTAGTCCGACATTTTTCTATTTTATCTGTCATCTATCTTTTAAAATTTCCTAATTTTATCTATATACATATACCCCATCTATCTTTATCTAATTTTATCTCTTTTTCTTTTACGATCTCAACAAAATGGGTAACTCGATATTTCATTTACCCCGCTTTAACCCCCCCCATTATATCTTTTTTTTTTTTTTTTAAAACCTGTCCCATCGCTCTCGCCCATAACAAATTAAAAAAAAAAGGAAAATTTTAAAAAAACAAAAATTACGGACTTCAAAAATTTTCTACGGCCGTTTAAAGGCAATAAAAGGAAAAAGCCCCAAAAAAAGGCGAGAAAACGATTTATTAAAAAGAGGGGAAATCGCCCTTATATTCTCCCTGGGGGCCGTGGGCTAAGGGCCCCCCCCCTGGGAAAAAAAATTAAGGGGGAAAAGAAAGGGCCCAAAACCCCCAAAACCCCAAAACTTCGCGGTCTTGGGTGGGAAAGGGTTTTGGACCGGGCTGAGAGGTTAACCCGATTATTTTAAAATCCCCGAGGGGGTAAGATAGAGGGACAAGACCGAAGGCAGACTGGAGGCCCCGGCTGGGGAGGCAAACTAGAGGTTTTCTGGGGGTTAAATAGAGGGGGAAGATTGGGGAGTTAAGACTATGGGTAAATCTGAGAGGGGTTAAAAAAAAGGGCAAGGAAATGAGAGTTTAAAAACCCGGTTGGGGAAGTCTGAGGAAATCAAGGTTGATAGGTTTGGGCCTGAGGGGGTTTTGGGAGGGCAAAAAACTGAGAGGTAAGACTTTATTTTGTAAGTCTGAGAGGTAAAAATTTTCCAAAAGGGGAAGACTGAGAATTTTTGGGGGGGGATATTGTAAAATCTGTAATTTTTGGTTGATAGGGGGTTTAAACTGAGAGGTTTGGCCTTAATTAAGTGGAGGTTAGGCTGAT
>NC_051417.1:12739150-12740032 GCF_015228065.2 Penaeus monodon | reverse complement strand
CTGAGCGATAAAACTAGGAACTAAAATTTATGGAGAAGACTATATGGTTGAGAGAATAAATTGAACGATTTGAGCAAAAAGGAGTGGGGGGGGGGGTATGAGCTGATAGATAAGACATATGATATGAGATAAGATTGCGAGACTCGACAGTGATATATGACTAAGACGAAAAGGTTGAGAAGGTACGACCGAGTTATACTCAAGACAGGTTTGAGATATGACTGATGGGTAGGACCGAGGAATGTAATTCATATCACATAGCGGGTGTGCTGTAACGGGATATTTAAAATCACGTGTTAAAGAGGAGATGGCATTCATTTATTTTTCCTACTATGGCACTAAACCTATAACAAAAACCTCAATTTGCAACAGGACTGCAATCGATCAATCGGTTCAGTTCACTTAGGGGGGGAAAGACATCGGAAAACTTTTGCAAAAATATGCACGCAGCATTGCATTTCCAGCAGAGACATCCATCATGTTGCAAAAATTTCCTCTACTGCATTATACTGACAACGAAATTTCTTCTCGAATTGATATTGATAAATGCTCGCTTATTTTGATATTTTATGAACTGTAGTAATGGTAAAATATGTTTTTTTTCGTATTTTTTCTCCCCTTTTCTTTTCTTCAAAGGAGAATCTCTTCAGAAAAATAAGGAAAAGTACAAGGAAGAGGAAAATAGAATATGAATGAGTGAGAGAAAATAATGAATAAAAAAGAAGTAAATAATCCCGAGAAGAATCAAAAGACGATAAAAAAAAGGTAATTGGGGAAAGGGGACAAAAAAAAATTGGGGGGAAAAGGAAAAGGCCGAAAAAGATCCTTTAAAGGGAAGAACGAATTCAACAAAAGGAAGAAGGTCTCAGATAAAACAATATA
>NC_051417.1:12738627-12738851 GCF_015228065.2 Penaeus monodon | reverse complement strand
AAAAAAAAAATTTATGAGGGTTAAATTTCAAAGATTATTTAAAGCCCGTGGTTCCTAGACGTTCGCCGTGTCACAAGGCAGGCAGGCAGGGATTTAAACCCGCTTTACAAAAATTTGCATATTGGAATGAAACCGGGGTACCCGCGAACCCCTAACCCATCCTAATGCCCACCGGGATGGAATTTGTATTTCTTTCAGGGTTACATTGTGGCAATTTTTGGTAT
>NC_051417.1:12737792-12737921 GCF_015228065.2 Penaeus monodon | reverse complement strand
GTGTGCTTAAGAATTTTGAAGCAAATTTTTAAAAGGATTTTAAGATTTCACGCAAAAGTTTGAGCGTTCTCTTGTGTTTTTATCCTTCAACAGATGCCTAGATCACGCTAGATTACATGCTTATCCCGT
>NC_051417.1:12737030-12737410 GCF_015228065.2 Penaeus monodon | reverse complement strand
TAAACTATCCTCATGTAAATCTATCTCAAAAAATCACAATGCCTGACGTCAGTAGCGCAATACTTTCGAACCGACAGACCCTGAATCTTCAAAATTCATTAGAGAGAAATCTTGGGAGGTCCTGATTACAGTTTTAATTAGTCCGCGTAATTCCCCCGCCCACCCCTCCCCCCTCCTTTCCTCCAAGGAAAAATATCCCCAAAAGTGCAAAATTGAAATAATCACTTTCCCCCCCTAACATCTTATTTTTCCTCTATTCCTTTCTACCCATGTTAGTTTTACCCCCTTTTCGTTTCAGGGTTAATGACGACTGACGTCATCGATCAATCATGTACTCTAGGTATGGCAAATTTCCTGTTCTTTTATTAATTAGGGATATT
>NC_051417.1:12736396-12736755 GCF_015228065.2 Penaeus monodon | reverse complement strand
GTTCCCTTTACATTATAAAAAACTCACTTTATTATTTATTTCATTATCGTCATTTTTCCTTTTATAATCACCTTTAATTAATTTCCAATATGAAACATTATTGCCCCCCTTTAAATTTTTAAACGTTTTGGCTTTTACCCCTTTTTACTGCCTTTGTTTTCGCACCTTTTACTAATCTTACGAACACACTTTTTTCACTCGTCCTTGTTTATGAAAGGCTTGTGCTGATGCAGTACTTGTTCACGCGCTTTTTTTAAAACCTTTGTTGTAGTGTCTTGCCCCCCCCTAGGTTTTGTTCTTTTGCACATTTTTTATTATATTCATGCTTTTGTCATCCGGTTTCGCAGCTGGTCGTCTCT
>NC_051417.1:12735856-12735923 GCF_015228065.2 Penaeus monodon | reverse complement strand
TGAGAAGAATTTACTTGTGGAGGTTTGGAAGGAGAAGAATTAAGAAGAAGGGGACGAATGCATCGAG
>NC_051417.1:12735701-12735800 GCF_015228065.2 Penaeus monodon | reverse complement strand
AGAGAGAACGTTCCCATGGTTACAGAGACTCGCGGTGTCCCGGCCTCGCTGCCTCCGTCAATACCTCACAGCAACGCTCCTCGGCTCACCGGGTGCGGC
>NC_051417.1:12733876-12734905 GCF_015228065.2 Penaeus monodon | reverse complement strand
CTTTCCCCTTTTTCTGAGAGAGGAGGGGGAGGGGAAATTTTTACTATAAAAAACTAAAACTCAATTCATTTTATCTCACCAGTCTATTTGTTAAAAGCCTGTCAAATCACTCTCACAAATGACTTCCTGATCATTAGTCATTAGTTACTTACACACATATCCATGAATTTCGTCTCTCGAATAATCACTAATCATGTCTCCAATCGCCCAAAAAACGTCATTTATGAACTGATTTGCATAGTATGTCAGGTTTGCCAGTAGCATAATTCATGACATATGTGTATGGAAGGGCACAGAGAGGGAATAGTGCCGTTGGCGATTATGCAATTTTTTTCGCATTCATCACTAATGCACCAGTATTTTCTCTCATTATTCTCTTTATTTATGTGCACTTCCATGTTTATGTGTATGTAACAGTGTACGTGTGTAAAAAAAAAAAAAAAAGTTTGTGTTTGCATGGGCCTGCATATTTGCTTGCGTGTGTACAATATGTGCATTTCTCGGTACATATATTCTAGCGTATGTATGTGTGTCCCTATGGCTGTATTTCTGCGTGTGTACGTATCCAAGTGTACTTATCTGAGTCCATGTATCAGAGTGTGCTCATCCGAGTTATCCGGGTGTATATCCGAGTGTACTTTCCAAATCCCGTTTTCGAGTGTACTTCCAAAGTAAAAATGATTTGCGTATCCGAGTGTACTATCCAAATGTAATCCCGACTTACATCCCCCGGGTGTACGTATTTTAAGGGTACCTTATTCACCCACGTCATTCGCTTAGCTCAGCACGTGGAGCGCGAACACTGACTGAATAGTTTTTAATGGCTGTCGATGCGTCCCGCTTACCGGGGTCTTTCGAGGAGGCATTCTTGACCTCTGACCATTAGTGACCCCCCACCCCACCCTCAACACGTCCTACTACCCCCCCAGCCCCCTCCTACCCCCTCCCCCGCATCAAGTGACCTCTGCCACTTTTTTTTTTTACTGTGGTCACGATAGGTTATACTTCCTCTGACCTCTATGTCAATAT
>NC_051417.1:12733708-12733774 GCF_015228065.2 Penaeus monodon | reverse complement strand
TATTTTTTTCCCTTTTTTTTACGATTTTTTTTTCTGTTAAAACATGTTCTTGTAACTGTTGCCATA
>NC_051417.1:12732990-12733155 GCF_015228065.2 Penaeus monodon | reverse complement strand
CAAACAGCCGAGGGGCGCCGTGGCTCGTCGAGAAGGACAGGGAAATCAGCGAAGGCGCGAGCGAGAGGGAGGCGGTTCTCGGTCGTCGTCAGGATATCAACACATTTCCGCCCCTGAATTAAAGTTCCTTATCGCCCTACGGAGCTTCGGCGCCTAGGGGTGGGT
>NC_051417.1:12731753-12731876 GCF_015228065.2 Penaeus monodon | reverse complement strand
ATTACTCTTCCTTCCACACTTTCACACCCTCCCCTTCCGACCATGCTAGCCCAGTACACGCACGAAGTCCATTAACTAGCTGTCACTAATGGCTATTGGCCTCAGCCTCCGTCTTAGCCTACT
>NC_051417.1:12731458-12731595 GCF_015228065.2 Penaeus monodon | reverse complement strand
CTATATAAATCTTCTGCGATGTACTCGTACATAAACTGTTCTCCATCCCTTTTCCTTTTTGTAGGGAACCATGAGTAGCATCTATTTTTTTCTCTTCATATATTTAACAATAGGTCCCTTACTACCAAAACACAAGG
>NC_051417.1:12731197-12731268 GCF_015228065.2 Penaeus monodon | reverse complement strand
GTATAATACGTCTCTTACAGGTTTTCCTCCGATAAAACAAAGAATTTCGGCTTTTCCTGAGTCTCTTATCT
>NC_051417.1:12730683-12730902 GCF_015228065.2 Penaeus monodon | reverse complement strand
TATAACATCAAAATATAAATCCAGTTCTATGCTACGTCAATAAGTCGATAACATCTTTACGTTTGTTATCCTATTCTCTCCTTCACTAATTCGCTTATCTTATTCTTTCCTTTATTTATTCTTCATCTCGTATTGATTTGTATTTGTTTTCCTTATCAGTAAGATATGCTAGCTATTCACGAAGATTTTTCTATTGTCCTTTTTTTCAATTTTCTCCGC
>NC_051417.1:12730104-12730295 GCF_015228065.2 Penaeus monodon | reverse complement strand
TTTTTTTCCTCGACGATCACCCTTCACCCTCACTCTTAAGCCACCTCAGGTTCCCCTGGGAGAGGCCCAAGGCTGTTCTCCTGCATAGTAACCATCTTTCAGGTAGGTATGGAGGGGGCTAGAAGCCTTAATGGAAGGGGATATGAGAGACGAGAAGCGACGGGGCTCGTAAATGTACGTTTGTCTATGGC
>NC_051417.1:12729323-12729534 GCF_015228065.2 Penaeus monodon | reverse complement strand
CTATCACAAGTTCCCATTCTATTTTGCGCGTTTGTAATAATGTCAACATCCTCTCTCATACCCAATGCATCTTCGTACCTAAGTTTAATTTGAATATCTAAGTACAGGGAGTAATTAAAACTTGAGTTTAATAAGAGGGTAAGTAACTTTAACTCGAAATTTAAAGGAGAAAGTTACGCTAAAATTGACGGCCAAAGGGGAGAAGAAGAAA
>NC_051417.1:12729095-12729299 GCF_015228065.2 Penaeus monodon | reverse complement strand
AAAGTTTTGGGATTACATTCAAAGCAAGAAGATTGAAAGGAGAAAGAATATCGAAATGCAATTCAAAGTAGCGTCTTTCGATATTCAAACTTTAAAGGAGTGACTTTGAAGACATATGAGTGACTGACTCGTGTAAGTGTGACTTAACCTCAGTATCTTTCCCATGATCCGCTGCAGTGTTGCCAGAAAGCCTTTGTTGGTGAC
>NC_051417.1:12728659-12728821 GCF_015228065.2 Penaeus monodon | reverse complement strand
CAAATCCAAAGAAGCCTACATACGTCGACTCAACCACATAATAGGAGAAAAACAAAGAGTGAAACAAGGAAAAGAAAACAGTCCCCAGTTCTTTCTTCTGGTAACCTTGCTGAGGATTTGCTGATGTTCTAGAGCTGATATTTGCCCTCAAGCAGAGCTGGC
>NC_051417.1:12727534-12728221 GCF_015228065.2 Penaeus monodon | reverse complement strand
GGAAGTTTGGGGAATGTTTAAAGAGAAAGGCGAAAGAGGAAGGGGAGAGGCTGAAGATAAAGAGGAAAGAAGAAAGAGCGAGGGGAGCGTTAAAGAGAAAGTGGAAACCAAAATGAAAGAGAATGAGAGGAAAAATTTAAGCGAAAGGTGAGGGGGGAGGGAGGGATAAAAGGAGAGCGACGATAAATGAAAACGAAAAGAGTAGATGGAAAAAAGTATGATAATATAAGATAGGGCTTGGTATATACGAGACAAAAGAAGGTGAAGTGAAAAATACAGAAGAAAGAGGAAAAAAGACAAGAAAAAAATAGAAAGAAAATTAAAGGAAAGATAGACAAAGAAAGTGATAAAGGCACAGACAAAAAGAAAATCAGACCGATATGATGAGCCAAAAGTCGAAAATAGAGACAAGTAAACAAAGAAAAATCTGAAGAAACGACTATTAATAAAAAAAAAAAAAGGCAAAAATAATCAATAAAGAAAACAAACGAAAGAAAGAAAAAAAATCGCACATGAACCACACAGATGCGCAGCTGAATAATTAAGGGAGATAGGCACGCTAAGAGAAAACAAAGCAGTATGTGTTTTAAAGCGAAAACTTAAAGAAAACCGAGCGACAGGAGGACCTGGCCAAACAGAAGGACCACCAAGCTGTCGATAGAAACTAAAGGGAAAGAGAGAAAACAG
>NC_051417.1:12726628-12726773 GCF_015228065.2 Penaeus monodon | reverse complement strand
AAACCGACCTATTCCTGAACATCCCCCGTCCTCAAACTCTCTCTCCCCCCTCTCCCCCCCTTTAAGAAGCGGCAGTAGCTAAGCGATAGAATCATCCCGACCGGAAGCAAGAAGCCCACAGAATCGGAGAAGAAGCACCGGGGAG
>NC_051417.1:12726388-12726560 GCF_015228065.2 Penaeus monodon | reverse complement strand
AAAAGGGGGCTTCAAGGCGCTTCCTCTCGGGTTTGTTTCGCCTAGGCTCGAGACAGCGTTCGACAAGCACCTCCGAAACCCCATTACTGCATCTGGTGCCAATGGCCGCCTGCCCCACCTCGCCTTTTGTCCTTCGTGACTTCGGGATCTCGGCTGCCGATGCTCTCCCAAA
>NC_051417.1:12725234-12725677 GCF_015228065.2 Penaeus monodon | reverse complement strand
GGGCACACCCAAGCCGCATAGCCATAACAACAGCCATAAAGTCTCGCAGCCGACGGAACCGAACTGCGGACTCGGGCTGTGTCTCCGAAACCCGCATTCGGCTGCCGTAGACTTTGCCCGGATCCGCATAATTTGCATAACGGAGCGCCTCCCTCTCGCGGAACGGGCGGCGCGTAATACTGTATACTGTAATTTGGATGATTTCCTGTAACCCTAATATGAATACCGACTGCTGTCTCGGTCGCCGATCTATTTCCATTTCATGAAATTAATGGCGGGTTTGGTGTTTGCCGCGAGAGGGTGATGGCGGGGTCGTTAATGTTTGTTTGTTTATTTATGCGTTTTCCTCTATGTATATGAGTTCGGGCTTGGTGTAGGGGAGGATTATTGCACTTCGCGCCGGTGTGGAAAAGGAAATTTAACTGTTTGGCCTTTCAGTGCAA
>NC_051417.1:12724031-12724630 GCF_015228065.2 Penaeus monodon | reverse complement strand
CGTGTGTTCGAGAGAGAAAGAGTCTGTGTATTGTGCTTTGAGTTTATCATTCACGTACTGAAGTAGAGGCATAGTAGATAAATTTTCTCCCTGTGAATTCACCCACCTCATTCAGAGATGTTCGTCCTTTTTATTTTGGTTCAACCTCACTAACCTGAAAAGAAAGAAGGAAAAATATAAGACATTGAAACCATGTGGTTCAATAGGTGATAAAAATGCGCATCTCAACCGGGTGTTTAAATGTGATCTAATCGTCTTTAAAGGGATAATGATGATTATTATGGGTATGGGAGATGACACGTTAAAAGAAGTAATGGAAATCGTATTTATTCATATTATTGTAATGATTATGGAAATAATTCTAAAGATGATAACTATAAAGATAATGATGATTACTATATTATCAATAAGGCTAATAATGTCAATATATATTATAATCCTTTAGATACAACCACTGGTGAAAATCGGCAATATTCTTAAAAATTCTATTATCAACACATCATGACTAAATTGTATTAATGAAAAACATACTACATAACACGACAAACTGAAAAGAGAAACATGCATTTAAATTTAACAATGAAAAAAAAAAAAAATAT
>NC_051417.1:12723813-12723938 GCF_015228065.2 Penaeus monodon | reverse complement strand
TTTGCTTGCGTGTGCCTCAAGAAACAATTTTACTCTTATGAGACCGCAAGTACTAAGAAAGATTGTCATGGAATAAAGATATACGTGTTCTTTTGAAAATACTGAGCGCTGTGAGAGTGACCCTC
>NC_051417.1:12722976-12723189 GCF_015228065.2 Penaeus monodon | reverse complement strand
TTCATTGGCACTAGCAACCAACAAATATTCACAATCCCTGCTTCATACCATATAAAAAAACTACGGTACTCAAATTCATCACTATATATTCATCAAAATATATGAATAAATTAAAAGATGCCCGACTGATCACACCGTTTTAATGACGTGATTAATATGTGAACTGAACGTAAGGCAGCTTGGTTAGATGTGTTCAGTTAATGAAAGAACCAG
>NC_051417.1:12722787-12722851 GCF_015228065.2 Penaeus monodon | reverse complement strand
ACTCTCTCTGTCTATCCTTTTTTCATTCTCCCTCTCTCGCTTTGTCTTTTAATGTCTTATCAAT
>NC_051417.1:12722033-12722625 GCF_015228065.2 Penaeus monodon | reverse complement strand
TGAAGAAGACAAAGAGACAGACAAACATAGGAAGAGTCAAGCAGGCAAATATCCCTCCAGTCACTCGTCGATGGAATATACCTTCTGGATACAAACAACCTACAGGCACTTTAAGTTCAAAACACCTGACAGAACGCATCATCAACCCGAGCAAAGTCCAAAAAGGAATTTTCGAACGGACTAACGAACTACCGACAAAAGCTTTAGCACAACAAACGCAAATGATAGTACCAGCCCTTGAACTTCCACACTTTCATTCCTGTTTTCGTCATCACTCAACAGAAATGAGTGATGATACTCCTGTGTACCGAGAATAGCATAATAAAATTCTCCAGCGCCGAGAGCTCGCTGTCCTAACACTACGGAGGATTTTTAACGTTGGAGTTTACGCTCTACATTGAGATTAGTTCTATGTTGTAGAATAGCGAGGGTGATGATAGTGCTTTCCTTCTTGATTACAGCGTGTTAACTGTTAAAAGTCGGTCTTACAGTGCTGCTCTGAATGACTGCTAAATTGTTCATCTGATAAATATGGTGCAAAAATAAGAGCGCTGTGCAAACGCATATTCACATAGACGGAAAGTGTGTGTAC
>NC_051417.1:12721402-12721777 GCF_015228065.2 Penaeus monodon | reverse complement strand
TTACTTTCATCCCGCGTACACGTAATTCAATATTTGTAATCCCCACCAAGGCGAACAAACAGCTCCTCCCTATCTCCCCATCACCGCCATATCCCCTCCATATCCCCTCCCTATCCTCTCCCTATCCTCTCCATATCCTCTCCATATCCTCTCCTCCATCCACCTACACCCTCTTTCCTCCTCTCTCACTTCCTTCCTTCCCTCTCCCTCCTTCTCCCCCTCCCCTTCTACCTACTGCCTAGTACGTCCTGTTAGTACACCTCTTTAAACTGTTTACCTAGGGAGCTCCCTTACAGAGGAGGCCGGAGGGAGGGGGAGGGGAGGGTGAGGAGGGGTTAAGGACACCTTTTCTGTAAAGTGGTTGTAAATGCGTAC
>NC_051417.1:12720856-12721261 GCF_015228065.2 Penaeus monodon | reverse complement strand
TGTATGTGTGTGAACCCCCTCCCCCTTCTCTCTCGCTCCCTTATTCTCTTATTCTCTTCAACATTCTCCTGTGTTTTCCTCTTTTATCAACGCACGCCATTCCTCTCCCAGCGCCTCCTTCCCTCCCCCGAAAACGCCATTGGAAATTCTCGAAATTCACGGCTGTTTAATGTTTAACCTTATGCGTTGCTGTTTGTATACACGCGCCTAGGGAATCATTTTGGGGCCGGAAAAATTATTTTTATTTCTTGTACTTTAGACGTATTATTTTCTCTAGGCCTTGATTATTGCTTTGGATGTTTAGAAATACATAGTCAAAATGCAGTTACACTGGAATTTTGTATATGAATTCTAGGCTAAAATCGCATAAAATGTACACGTACATTATGGATACGCTCTAGGAGT
>NC_051417.1:12720113-12720263 GCF_015228065.2 Penaeus monodon | reverse complement strand
CGGAAAAAAAAGCATCCAGGAGAGCACATGTACCCACTGTACCCTCCTGTACCCTCAGCCTCCTTTCCCCCGAGACCCTGAATTCTTGCAGACGTCCTTCTTGTGACCCGCAAGACGCATCGCTCATAAGCAACGCATAAATCATGGTGT
>NC_051417.1:12719956-12720080 GCF_015228065.2 Penaeus monodon | reverse complement strand
CTAGCTCAGGAAATTACTTTGAAGATCATTTTTTATTTCATTTTTTTTTTCCACTGTGATACTAATTATATTTATTTCACTCGTTGTTTATTAACCTTATATTCATTAAGAAATTATGCATGTA
>NC_051417.1:12719390-12719547 GCF_015228065.2 Penaeus monodon | reverse complement strand
GTACAAGTAAAGATGCTGGCAATAAGATAGGACACAGTTACAAAAGAGGAGATATTTTTGCCAAGACAAAGATAAAGCTGCCTCTATGATGAAGAAAAACTGATAGCAAGAATACTGTCTTCATAGGAAGTTTCAAGATATGCAAAGTTGATATGGG
>NC_051417.1:12718913-12719027 GCF_015228065.2 Penaeus monodon | reverse complement strand
GGGGGGGTTGAGAAAAGAAAAATATAGAACAGAAGATACCTCTTTCACGAGAGTCAGAACATACCTCGAGAAGATGACGGACATTTGGCTCTTTACCACATTCCCTTTCCTGCT
>NC_051417.1:12718125-12718580 GCF_015228065.2 Penaeus monodon | reverse complement strand
CCATTAGGTCTGGGAAACCCTGATACATATCTGACAGAAGTAAATAGATAACCATCAGCAGAATTGGGCTGACCATTAACACGACTTGGCAACTGCAAACAGATTGGCCAGGCCATATGACCAAAAGAGAATATACGAAAGACAGGGCGGGGAGGAGGGCAGAGGAAGGAGGGGAGAGGGGAGGGGGAGGAAAAGAAAAGGGGAGGAGGGCGAGGTGGAGGAGGAGGAGGAGGAGGAGGATGGGTAGGAGGAGGGGGAGGAGGAGGGGTAGGGGTAGGAGGAGGGGGAGGGCAAGGAAGGGTATAGATATCTGGCAAGATAAACAGCGAGAGCCAAGAAGAGGGAAGAAGCGAAGTTGGGTCAAAGAAAGGAGAAGGGTTGAGGGGAAGAAGGAGAGGGAAAGAGGCAGATGGACACTTGGAAGGAGAGGCTGTGAGACAACGGGCGAATGCGAG
>NC_051417.1:12717122-12717646 GCF_015228065.2 Penaeus monodon | reverse complement strand
CCAGAATAAAGGGCACTAGAAAGCCGTGAGTGCCACTCCGAGAGCCGAGTGCCAGAGTGCGGTGTTCCTCCCGTGGCTGCGAAAACGAAGTGCCCTCCAAGATGGCATTAGTGGTCTTGACTGTGCCCGCGCGTCTTATCTTTAATAACGCCATTTACTACGCATGCCCACCTTAGATTTCTCTTTCTCTCGGCTTTTATACGTCCAGAGCTTCCCCTAACGCATGTAAGAAAAGACAGTTATCGGAAATATATTTATAGAAAAACTTCAAAGTATGAGGTTAGCCAGCAACTGTACGTGATGGCGCGGGGATGAGGTGTTGCCGTAAGGTCGAGAGTGCTGAGGCGGTCCAGTGGAGCTGTCGTCCTTACCGCCAGCAAGTGTTGGGATTCAATAATCAATAGAGTATAGAGGAGGCACCGCTTTGACGGGACACGCGAGATTGAGCCTTATTGCCAAAGGTTATTATTTACAGGTTACGCGCACGTGCTGCTCTTGTGGCAGTAACACTCGGCCACGTGTGC
>NC_051417.1:12714412-12714705 GCF_015228065.2 Penaeus monodon | reverse complement strand
AGTGTGTGTGTGCATTCATTGGAGAAGAGAAAGAGGGAAGCTGTAGACAATACAAGAGGTAGACAAAATAAACAGATAGACAAATTAACCAATAACTAGATAAAGAAAGTGAGAGACAAAGAGAGAAAGGCAAGGGAAGGGGGGAGAGGGTTGGCGAGAGACGGAAAGAAAAAAGTTTACCTTACGAAATACGAGAGATAACAGCTGGAGAGGGCATGCGGTGCCAGTGCCACGTTAGCGCCACCTGCTGGCACCCTGCGGGACTTCAGCCCACATTCTCCGTCCTTCTACAC
>NC_051417.1:12713810-12714191 GCF_015228065.2 Penaeus monodon | reverse complement strand
AATTTAAGTATCTAATCTTAAGCTACTCTAATCCCCTATCTGTGCCTTACTCCCTTCTGTAAAGAAATTACTTGAATAAGCAGCTTTGGAGATTATTACTAAAGGTCGTGGCAAATCGACTAAGTAAGGAAATAGGTCATTTGTTTTTTAATTAGATTAATAAATGTCAAAATAAATCGAGTAAAAAAGTAATATGAAGAAACGAACAATGAAAAAATAATCGAATTCACAAATAAACAAATGAGTATGTATGTAAAGAGAAAATAATAATATTATCTAAAAATACATCGATATATAATCCCCCTAATACAGTAATATCTTTACAGCATGGCTCCCTCAAGGTTCCCTACGCAGCTGTACACACTATTACTCAAAAAGAGA
>NC_051417.1:12713652-12713769 GCF_015228065.2 Penaeus monodon | reverse complement strand
CCCCCCTAAAAACTAATAAAAACCCCAAGGGGTTGGGAAAGGTTTAGAAAGAAATAAAAAGGAGGGGGAGATGTGGGGAGGAAACCCGGAGGGAAAGATTGCGGCCGGGGAAAATTT
>NC_051417.1:12712674-12712930 GCF_015228065.2 Penaeus monodon | reverse complement strand
ACCACCACCATCATCACCATGACAACAAGTGAAAGAGAGAGAGAATAAAAGAAAATAGAAAAAAAAAATCGACAGACAAAGGAAAAATAAGCATAGGCACCACACAACTCAAGACATTAATAGAAAAAGAGACAAAGAAGACGAAGGAAGGAAAGAAAAGAGGGGAAAAAGAGAAGGGGGAAAAGTATGCATTTGCCGAGAACACAGTCCAAGATAAACAAGGAAGAGAGAGAGGCGAGGGAATCGCTAGCTATTG
>NC_051417.1:12710846-12710970 GCF_015228065.2 Penaeus monodon | reverse complement strand
TTTCCGTGTGCTTGTATATGTCTCCCCCTATGTGTACATACACGTATGGATGTTTGCTCACTTGTATACATACTCGCGTGTGTGCGTAATTATTACATATGGACTATCTCGTATGTGCGGCTTC
>NC_051417.1:12710415-12710814 GCF_015228065.2 Penaeus monodon | reverse complement strand
CATGTGCGTACTCTCTTGTGCTTTGTTTGTGTATACTTGTGTGTGGGTACTCATGTTTGTACATACTCGTGTTCGAGTCAATGGGCAAGGATCTACATAATGTGTTAATAAATATACTCAGTTTGCCTTTGCCTGTTAAAGTAGGGTGTATATGTTTGTTCAACAATTTGTTTTTGTGTATATGTGTGCGTGAAGGAAGCATATTTTATATTCTGTTTGAACATTAGAGAACCGCGTGTTTGAAAATACAATTGTTTTAATGTACACTCCCCCAAAACACGTACACACGCACATACACACATGAAAGACCTTGTTTATAGTTACCAGAATTTAAAATCCACTCCAATTATTAAGTTGAAATGCAATTTATTGTTGGAAAACCTGAGTCATTCTGGCGAA
>NC_051417.1:12709462-12710060 GCF_015228065.2 Penaeus monodon | reverse complement strand
GGGAGCCATTCCGATATTTTCTCTTTCACTTTCTACCCTCTCTCACTTCTTTCTTTCATCCTCTCTCTCCTTTCTCCTATTCCTTCATCTCCTCCTTCACCGTATCTTCTCTCATTTTTCACTCTCCCCTTTCAACCTCTCTATTCTCTCCATTCCTCCATCTCCTCTTTCACTCAATCTTCTCTTTCCCATTCCTTCACCTCCCTTTCACTTTATATTCTCTCTATTCCTTTATCTCCCCCTTTCACTCTATATTCTCTCTGTTCCATCCCCTAATCTCCTCTTCCATTCTCTCCTCTCCCCAATCTTTAATCTCCTCTTTCCCTCTCTCCTCTACCCTCTTTCTCCTTCCTTCACCCTCTCTTTCACTCTCCTGTCTCCCTTTCTGACCTGTTCTCTCTCAAGGCCCTCTGTACTTTCCGTCTATCGACCCACTTCTCCTTCTCTTTCACCCTAATTAACCTATATTCGTGCTCTTTAACACGTCCTCTTTCATGTGGAACCGTTTCTCATCTTTTTATTCATATTTTTTCTTTGCCTTATTTAGCTGTCTTGTTTTAATCTTAATTCGTTACGTTTGGTTAAGTTTTGCTGATAT
>NC_051417.1:12708855-12709286 GCF_015228065.2 Penaeus monodon | reverse complement strand
TTGCACATGTTAGAAAAGGTATACAACACTATATACTTACACACAACGAATTTCATAATTACAAGCAATAGGAATGCTAAACGAAGCTGTCATATATAAACACGGTAAATGAGTTGCTTCTTTCACATTATTTACCTTGGCCTTCCGTGCCCCGGTTGGCGAAGCACTCCGTTAAATTGCGAGGAATAACAAACTTGGAATTAATTCATACAGACATGAGCACATACTTTCGTTTACACAAGATGATTTGATAGAAAGATCTACACTGTACACAAGCACTATGTGAGTGACCTTAAATATTGATACACAGTGAAGGATGTTTTATGTATACCGTACAGTAGAGTAGAGGACATGTAAACTTTTCACTTGGCGTTACAGAATCGAGTACAGTTTATATACGTTCTCACTTTCGAGTATAGCCATATCAACTG
>NC_051417.1:12708390-12708784 GCF_015228065.2 Penaeus monodon | reverse complement strand
TATCTCGCTTTGCATAACCCAAACTGTTATTGTGAGAACTAATGCAAAGAACACACGGCAAGTTAACATGGGAACAAAACGATGGAATCGATTTTAACGTTTGTTGACATACACTTAAGATGAAGTAAAAGAAAACACAAAAATTATATTTTCTTTAAAATGAAAGAAAGAACGAGGGAAAGGAGAAAACCTTAAGTGGCGTGATATATAAATTTATAAAAAAAATCACACGTGGTGGCAGTAATCACGTAGCGCAAATCAGTGTTAAATTAAGCTCCGTTCCAATAGTCTTATGATGTAGTACTAGCAATACAACGGTGATCTGATTCGATATGTGAGTTTATCTGAATGACTGTGTTCGTATAAGTACAGTCGCATGGTCAACGGAAAGAAA
>NC_051417.1:12707429-12707950 GCF_015228065.2 Penaeus monodon | reverse complement strand
GTCACTTTATATAAACGGAAATAAACCCGTTTCTTAGACGCTATCAGTGTGTGCACAGACCTTTCCCCCTCAGAGCCTCGCCCGCATTTTTCTCTCTGTTCATAAATCTTATCATCGCGCACGCCCTCGCTGCTTATCCCGGCTACGCCCGTGATAGCCGGGGACGAGGGTGGGCGTATTATTGGCTAGGTGGGTTTAGGGTTTAGAGTGGGTTTAGGGTGGGTTAAGGGTAGATTTGGGGTGAGTTTAGGGTTTAGGTTAGACTGTTGGTGGGTTTTGGGTTGGTTGAGGGTTTAGATTGGATTCAGAGTGGGTTTGGGGTGAGTTTAGGGTTTAGAGTGGGTTTAGGGTGAGTTTAGAGTGGTTTCAGGGTGGGTCTAGGGTTTAGAGTGGGTTTGGGGGGTTTAGGGTATGCTTAGAGTAAGTCTAGGGATTAGAGTGTGTTTGGGGTGGGTTAGAGTGTGTTTGGGTGACTAGATGGGTTTGGGGCTGATTTAGGGTTTGTCTAGAGTGGGTTTAGA
>NC_051417.1:12707261-12707371 GCF_015228065.2 Penaeus monodon | reverse complement strand
CAGAGAGAGAATTTATAGGAAGTAACATGAGTAAGAACAGAAAAAAATCCTCTCCCGGATATTTAGATGATATGAACAGATATTTCTGAATAAAAAACAAAACCATTAAC
>NC_051417.1:12706998-12707085 GCF_015228065.2 Penaeus monodon | reverse complement strand
ACTTAGAAAAGACGGCGCATCAATCAAAGGAACTATAAAAGAGAATAATAGTCTTTTAAACGACCTGGTTGATGGAACGAAGAAGGG
>NC_051417.1:12706655-12706779 GCF_015228065.2 Penaeus monodon | reverse complement strand
ATAATTAGGTGTAAAGACTTAGGGATAAAGTCTTCTTTTTAGTACACCAGAGAAACAGAAAAAAAGTTGATAATGTGAGGGGAGGAAGAGAGGAATAGAGAAAGAAAGAGATATTGGACTACGG
>NC_051417.1:12706186-12706385 GCF_015228065.2 Penaeus monodon | reverse complement strand
GAAAGAAACGGAGACAAAGGAAGCGAGAGAAGGAGGAGAGACACAAAGGAAATATTAATGCACTGCGAAAGGAGATTGGAAGATGGAAAAAATAACAGAGAGAAGATAGACAGATAAGTATATGAGGAATAAGAAGTAGACGGTTACAGTAAGAGAAGAGAAATGTGTGGAAAAGCCAGTATATTGAAATAATGAGGGT
>NC_051417.1:12705575-12705902 GCF_015228065.2 Penaeus monodon | reverse complement strand
GCGAGAGACGAGAGAAAAGACTAAGGAGCGGATGAAGCTACAGTACTCGTTCACACACGTAAATATAAAACAGGCGAGGTGGGTGTCGACAAGCTGCCTGTCCTCGGGTAGTGACGCGGAAAACACGAGATGGGAATGGAGATGGAGAAGGACGATGGAGTGGAGCCGGGAATGATAAAGGTGGGAATAAGGACGAAGATTGAAGAACGCGAGGAGGGGGCGAGAGACGTAGAGGAGAGGGACGGGGAAGGAACGAGGAGGGAATCTTAAACGGAGAGGAGATGAGAGGGAAAGAGGAAGGAGATGAGAAGAGATTGATAAGGGGAC
>NC_051417.1:12704642-12704868 GCF_015228065.2 Penaeus monodon | reverse complement strand
GTGTATCTCGAGAGAATCGCGCACTGAGCACCGAGAGACAGCGCATCCCAGCCTCCCGCGAGCCGACGGAGGGCCAGCGAAACGAGGCGGCCCCAGACCCTCGCTGGCCTGATAGCGTGAGACCGAAGCGAGATAAGACCCAACGCGAGTCTGAGTTACCTGAATGAAAAGGGGAAAAAAAGATAAATAAATAGGTAAAAGTTATGCGTTCCGTAACTCTCGCCAC
>NC_051417.1:12703569-12703781 GCF_015228065.2 Penaeus monodon | reverse complement strand
TGCACGCCATTCAGCAGTCTTATCTCGTTCTTTCCTTGGGGCGACAGTCAGACAGTCAGTCGTTCTCTTGACTGGCACAAATAGCCTGTGGAATCTAGAGGATGTTTCGACGCTAATTTTACTTCTCGTTATTATTTCTAGCTATTTGCTCTTCTGATAAATGAGTCCGAGAGAGAGATACTCAATTGAGATATAAGAATAGATACTGACTG
>NC_051417.1:12702242-12703299 GCF_015228065.2 Penaeus monodon | reverse complement strand
GAGCTCTAAACAAGCCGGTGTTACGATTAACACTAGATTACTAACAGCTTGATGATACTGTTAATAGATTTAAGTGTATTTCGTAAATCAGGATATTGGTCATGTAATGGCGATTAGGATAATGATATTAACGATGAGAGTCACGTACAAATGATGGAAATATAATGATTGTGCAGATAACGTGTTTACTGTCATGGCAATAATGATAATGAGAGAGATACAACGGTGGAATTATCTGTTCTGTTCACCGGGTTTTGTAATCGGCCGCTGCTTAACTGCGTCATCAATTATGAGAATTATCAGCACTGGCATCATTACCTTCAATTCTGACATGAGAAATGATGCAGAAATGAGAACAGAAAGGAAATGAGAGAGTGGAAGTGATAACGCCATGGCTAATAAAACACAATGATTAAAATACAGTAGCAGACACCCTAATTACAATATAATTAGATTAGTCCAATCTATTCGCAAACTACGTATTATCCACGAGATGTTATCCACACGAATCTAATGCAATTTAATAACCCTCTTTCTTGCTAGGATAAAGTGATATTATCCAATGCAATCTGTACCAAAGAATCATATTTGCAATTACTTTCATATAATTGAAATACACCTTTTTCTTAGCTCAAAATGCCTTTCCTCTTGCATTAAGCTGATCGGTGTAATCTCAAATTGATTTTCTGCGTATTTTCTTATGCTAATTGCAATAACACTCTTTACCCCTCTCTCTCTCCTTTCCTCAACTCTCCTTCCTTCACTTCATCCTCTTTTTTCTCCTCCTTCTCTCCCACTTCCCCATTCATCTCTCCCACTTCCCCAGTCCCCTCTCCCTTCCCTCTCCTGTTTCCTCATCTCCATCTTCCACATCCTCCTTTTCTTCCTCCTTCTCTCCCACTCTTCCATTTCCCTCTGCCTTCCCTCCCCCTCTCCCTCTCCCCCAAACTACGTTACTAAGAGGAAATGAAAGTATGAGTGAGTTTTTTTTCTGTTAGTCATCCTCTGTTTTTTTTTATGATATGACTTTGAATATTCCTCTTTTTTAGTATAGACG
>NC_051417.1:12702138-12702221 GCF_015228065.2 Penaeus monodon | reverse complement strand
ACATTTATCAATATTTCTACCTCTTTTTGTACTTGTTAATAGTCACGAAACAATCTATTCTCATAATTCTTGTTACGATTCAC
>NC_051417.1:12701274-12701531 GCF_015228065.2 Penaeus monodon | reverse complement strand
ATACTTATTCAATCCTTTTTTTCTTTTTATCTTTGTTATCAACAATTACGAAAATAAGTTCTTTTCTTTCTTTATTGTTTTCTGTGTCGTGAATATTTTCTTAAGAAAATGATAACATTTATGAAAGTACTTTATCTTTTTTCCACTTATTCTTTCCTTAAAGAATTGATACAATTTATGAAAATATATTCTCTTTTTTCTTCGCTTTTTCCTATGTTATGTATATCTATTTCTTAAAAGAAAGGAATAACATTTAT
>NC_051417.1:12700983-12701254 GCF_015228065.2 Penaeus monodon | reverse complement strand
TCCATCCTTTTTTTTCCATGTTGTGAATATCTATTTCTTTAAAATTTATGAAAATATATCTTTATATTTATGAAAAATATATTTTTTCCCTTCATTCTTTCCTATATTGTGAATATCTATTTTTTTATTGATGAAAATATATCTTCATTATGAAAATATATATTTTTTCCTTCATTCTACTTTTTTAATTGATGAAAAAATATTTTTTTTATAAAAAAAAATATATATTTTTTCTTCATTCCTTCCTATATTGTGAACATCTATTTCTTAT
>NC_051417.1:12699761-12699854 GCF_015228065.2 Penaeus monodon | reverse complement strand
TATTTACTCTCCTGCTCCCTATTTATCTTTCTATGATATAATTCTCGTCCTTCCTCCATTCCCTTATTCCCTTTGTCTTATGGTGAAGGGTCT
>NC_051417.1:12698620-12698772 GCF_015228065.2 Penaeus monodon | reverse complement strand
GTGGTACTCGACTCGCTCGAGGAGGAGAAGGAGAGGCTACAGAGCGAACGATTATCGACACTTATAAAAAACCGCTAATTCATATTCAACCACATTTTCCACAAGACGCTTTCACTCGTCTGCTCCTTCTAACGGCTGGCTTATCTGCGTTA
>NC_051417.1:12697867-12698150 GCF_015228065.2 Penaeus monodon | reverse complement strand
CCTCTGATTCTCCTCCACTTCCCTCTCTCCCACCTCCTGAACCTTACCCCCCCCCCCAGTCACCTGGCCTGCTTCATTCACCTATTACGACGGTCCCTTTAAACTAGTTATCGTTATTCCTCTTTCTACGTTTTCTTTTGCTCTGCTTTCTTTGAGAAATGTTTGTTATCAATAATGGAGTTATAGTTTTCATCAGCTGCGTTGTTATCCTTGACTCTTGTTAGTCTGTTTGTCGATTTGTTTGTACAGGCATATGCAACGCTGGGGAAGCTACGTTCGCAGG
>NC_051417.1:12696599-12697033 GCF_015228065.2 Penaeus monodon | reverse complement strand
ATAATAATCATGATCACGTCCCTTAGATCACAAAAGTGTAACTCCCTAAAAGCATCTCAAATATTCCCTCTAATTGACCTGGCCAAAATCTCCCAGATCTCGATACCAATTCTTCGATAATTGGCTAAATTGAGCTTAATTGGCCTGTCACAAATATTAACCGTAAGGGAAAAAAACTATTATTCTCTTGAATCAGCTCCTGCCTTCATCCCTTAAGGCTTATTTTCCTATCTACGTCTCTTTGAATTGTGTCTCAATGCCTGTGCTTTATTCCTCATACCGGTAAGTTGAATTTTCGATTCTTTTTTCACCTTTGTCGTAAGATGTAAATTTAGAATTGCGTGATTGCATAAGGATAAATGAATATAGACGGAGAGGTAGAAGCTAAAAGGTAAATGGCCTTTTTAAATCATGTTTGTAGTTTTTGTCAAAAT
>NC_051417.1:12696192-12696472 GCF_015228065.2 Penaeus monodon | reverse complement strand
AAATACATCCCCCACAAGCAAACAAGAATCATCGCACAAACAGGTCTGCCTCCCTCCCCTTGCACTCGGCCACGGGGTCAACAGGTCAGCGGTTTTGTTGACGCTGCCGAGATCGTGGTGGACCAAGGAGCTCTTCTGGCACCGCCCTTGGCATTGCAGCTTCTGTGATAATGTTTGGGGTTTCATTTCCTATATAGTGTTCAGTTATTTCCACTTTCATTAGTGTGTTCATTGTGTATTTGGTCATTGCCTCTTGGATTCCTTTGTTTTCCATTACTCT
>NC_051417.1:12695516-12696017 GCF_015228065.2 Penaeus monodon | reverse complement strand
AGTTTTGTTTTCCATTCACCTATGTATTCAATCCTTTCTCCTTCTATTGACTATTTTTTCAATCTTTTTCGTTTCCTATTACAACTGAAATCCTTGTTAAATCCCTATTCTTACACATGGAAAAAAACACTGATAGAAATATATAAATGTAATATATAAATATATATTAAGGACACACATAACTATTAAGCAAATTTAACAAATAAAGAAACACATAATCCGAAATATTACTAGTTCGTCTTCTCGAAAATCATACATACTCCTTTCGTCTTGAAGTTGCAGATATTGTTGGCAATGATGCAACCTGAAGATTAGCATTTAGAATAATGGACCATTTTCCCAAGCTAATATTACTAGGGCAGCGTCACCCTCAAAAATATTGCCAATTTAATTTATCACAAACGACGGTATTTTGCGTTACAGTTTAAAAATCCATGGTTATCATCATCGTGAATATGTTAACGTACTGATTATGCATTATTCCATCTTTCATAATAGACA
>NC_051417.1:12690362-12692106 GCF_015228065.2 Penaeus monodon | reverse complement strand
TTCCTTTTCATTTGCAATATTGTACTATATTTTGAGAATTATTTACTTTCATCTCATTATGTCGATGAAGATGACAATCAAAACAAAACCATTGATAAGAATGAGAGTGAGACGACGCTGAGTAACAAAACAAAGAAGTTTCTTGGTTTGCTTTTCACGTTTGAATAGTCATTTAACTGAGACGGTTGACGAGGGATGTTAGGATTTAAACGGCTTCATTCACTTGAAAAAATGCCATTTCCCGGTTTCAAATTTCGCCTATCATCTAATTATTTACACTAATTACTCTCATCAACACCAAACGCATCACCTACCTCATTAACACCACTGTATCTCATTCATTATCATATCATTTACCTTGATGAATAAATTATGAATGGCATTGTCACTGCATTTAAAGTACAATATGTTTAGCAGTTACTTCTCAAATGGTGAATAACATTTCACTAATGAATCGGGTATTGAAAGAACAAGGGCCTAATAACAATGGTGCTTGTACTAGCGAATGATTGTATCGTATTGTTTCGTGTGAATAGTGGCGTCAGAAGAAGGGATAGGTGAAAGGAAGGGATGAATGTGGTTATGGATGGATGTATCGATAACAGCGTAGGTTTCGTATTGCTGTATACGATAATACGTGCGTTTTGATGGGCTTTATTACAAAATGATGATGGTTATTCGTATTTCATACAATAAATTTCAGTCCACGGAAGTTCATATTGTATGAAACAACAAATGCAGAGATTGATTTGGTCCAAATGCTATTGTTAATCATATGGTTTATCGACGATGTAAATAAAGCTCCATTCTTCGACGAACTGCACAACAAAGGCTAATAAGAAAACAAAAACAGGGTTCCAAGCAGGAATTCAGGAAGTTTACGGCGAGATAAGAAAAGCGAAGATTCATGATCCGAGAGCCTGGGTAAAGGGATCAGGCGGAATCACTGCTTACGGGCCAGCGAGGAAAAATGGAGGCTTATTTGGCCAAGAGGAGGCTCATGAGATGTGCCAGAGGTTCAAGCGTCACGGGGAATGAGACTCCGAAGGCGAGGAAAAGGTTCATTTAGCTCTTGTAAGTACGAATAACGACCTGAAGACTCGGTGGTTCGTGGTATATGATAAGGGGAGTATAAGGGGAGAGGGGAAGGGGCTTTGGTGATGCAGCTGTGGGTATGGGGTCTGGTACGATTTATGGGCGAGTAAGTGTGGGATAGGATTGGATTCCCCTAAGGATTCGACTCTGATGGAAGTGTTCCAGCGAGTCGTGTCGAAGAGATATATACTCCTAAATACGCCATGTTGGTCCTTCAGCATGTACCAGCCTGTGCCTTGGGGGACATGAACAGCATGCTGCGTTACGTGACGTTACCTGAATGGAGTACTGCGGCAAGGAAGAGGAAGAGGAAGAAGACGGGAGGCAGCAGGCGCGGCCAGGGACGGGACACGGTAGAGGTACTGGAAGCGCCCCTCGCCGCCATCTTTGCGGGCCCAGCCTGCTGCGCCCAGCGGTGGCTGGTGCCTCGCCTGCCTGCTGGCTGTCGTCACTGCTCAAGCGTCCTTCTGTTTTCCCTTAAAACGCTTGAGCTCACCCGCGCCACATGGGTCTGCGGGGCTGGCGCTCCTTCAAGACACTTCCGCACTTAACACTCGGAGTTAGTGGCTGCAGCGACGCGTCCGACCCCCGCCATCCATACGAAGGGCTCTCACGTCGTGCTGGGGTGAGCACAGGTCATGTAGGGGGT
>NC_051417.1:12690223-12690312 GCF_015228065.2 Penaeus monodon | reverse complement strand
TGGAACACTGACGGCCTCCGCGCATGTGGAGGCCGCAGTCGCGCGCACCCGCACACACTCCCGCTCGTATTGACGCCGACACGTCGATA
>NC_051417.1:12689882-12689998 GCF_015228065.2 Penaeus monodon | reverse complement strand
AATCTGTGTGGTTATCTATATATCTCTTTATCAATCCCTCCATTCATTCTCTTTATCACTGTCAGTCTATCAATCTGTTTAGCTTTCTAGTTTTTCCTTACATAATGTGTTCATTC
>NC_051417.1:12689514-12689582 GCF_015228065.2 Penaeus monodon | reverse complement strand
CAACAGTATGTCTCCAAGTGACTATAATGATCTTTATTCATTATATCTCTTTACCCCTTACCCATCCT
>NC_051417.1:12689211-12689324 GCF_015228065.2 Penaeus monodon | reverse complement strand
AATCATCGTCCATGTATTTACGTGTCTATCTATTTATCTTCCCCTTTTTTCTCATTTTATTTGATAACGCAATTCCTGATAATCTCGTTATCAGTATGTGCGTTACCCCATTC
>NC_051417.1:12688958-12689160 GCF_015228065.2 Penaeus monodon | reverse complement strand
TTGGTTATCCATATTTCCTACTTTCCACTCCCTCTTTCCACCTGTCTGTCTCTCTTGGTAATGATTTGGAGTGTGTGTGTTTATCCTTTTATCTTTCCACTAAAACTCGAAGAATGGGGAAAAAATACCGACTTGCGAACTATTGCAGGTGTCTGAACGGTTAGGAAGGAGAAACTGTTTTGTTTATTTGTTTATTTATCTA
>NC_051417.1:12688224-12688440 GCF_015228065.2 Penaeus monodon | reverse complement strand
CGTCTTTAGACCCGTAGGGGATACCCACAATGGACCATGAATAGAAGTTGGTCCCGCTGCTTGAATCATTTGCTGCTCCCTCGATCTTCTCACCCGCAGATTGAAGAGATTTCTGTCCGTAAATCGATTGCCTTTGTCGCCCCCTGGTTCGGTCGGAAGCGGAGGTCTCCCGTTATCAATTACTGTGGGAAGGGGTACGTGTACACCCTTTTTTGC
>NC_051417.1:12687141-12687641 GCF_015228065.2 Penaeus monodon | reverse complement strand
TATACCACAGCATATATGAAATATATTTGTCTGAAAATGACCATACACGCCAAGAAATGCCAGTCTGATCTACCGAAGTTCAAGGAACAGCCCAACTTGGGTCAGCTGAGCTACAGTTGATCTAACTTTGGCCTACTGAACTACCCTAACTTAGGTAAACCAAAGGGAGCAAGAATTCCATGAAGATCCTATACCTCAGGCTTGGGACAGTCTGAACACCCTTGATTAACGCTGGAATATATAAGATCGTCTAGCTTTTGTTTCGTTTTGATCTTTCACTTATGGGATTATGGTATCTATATTCTCTAGAATATCGCTGGTATGACTGTCAGATACCATGTCTTTTATGATCGATTCTGTCAAGTCAATTCAGTGAGATCCCGAATGTTTTCAGAAGCCAAATGAATGTAATTTTATATGGATTTTAAAGTATTATGACTCTAATGCATATAAAAACGTAGATAAGATTTTCTTTACTATATTTTATTTTTCCTTTGACT
>NC_051417.1:12672237-12672928 GCF_015228065.2 Penaeus monodon | reverse complement strand
TTGCATAGCCTTTCAATTTAAATATACATATGCAGTGATTTTGACAATTTTTTCTCTTCCTATTTTCTCTCTTTTTTCTATTTAATTGAGTAAGAATAAAAAATACGTAAACTGACTTTAAAAATATACACCTTCATTTATCTATTGACGAATTCAGGGTTTAAGAATACATAAGGGTGCCAGAGTTAACTTCATTTTTATTATCTGTTGACGAAATTCAGGGTTTAAAAATACATAGGGTACCAGAGTTAACTTTATTTTTATTATCTGTTGACGAGTTCAGGTTAAGAATACATAGGAGTACCAGAGTTAACTTCATTTTTATTATCTGTTGACGATTCAGGTTTAAAAATACATAGGAGTACCCGAGTTAACTTCATTTTTTTTCTTATGAAAGGGGACACAAAAGGGCAACAACCAACACACTAAAAAATGTGCAAGAAAAAATGGGTAAAGTTGAGCTATACAGCAGAAGGAACAAAGTTAACAAGTTATGTTTATGGCAAAAGGGGATGAATCCACAGAAAATATTTTGTACTATTATTTTTATTCATTTATTCTTTTTTTATTGTATTGGGGAAAAGACTCCCTCATTTTGATAAATTCTTTGCACTCCCATTAACTAAATAACAACACATACACGTTATATTATAATTACTTGTTGAAATAAGAAATGACGTTAACGAGGCAA
>NC_051417.1:12671857-12672079 GCF_015228065.2 Penaeus monodon | reverse complement strand
GGTCAAAAGTTAAAAGCCTGAAAAGACGCGTTTATTAACATATGAAAACTTATGCAGATGATGCCGCCTACACATCATCACACGAGCATCGTGGACCACCAGGTGAGTCGGCAACACGAAGATTCGCCAACATAGCTGCCTCTTCCTGGCCACCAAATGAAAGTGTTGCAAGTGTCCATGGTGGCGCTTCTACTCCAGGGCAGGGATGCATTCCTATGCAGG
>NC_051417.1:12669953-12671552 GCF_015228065.2 Penaeus monodon | reverse complement strand
CTACTTTCAAGTATGAAAGCATAAAAGTATCAGGTTGTGTATATAAATATCCAATTTTACAAAGCCTTCTTCTGTTTTAAACTCTTAACCAAAAAAAAAAATTTAAAAAATTAACATTAAACGTTTTCATGCAATCATGTGTGTATGTATGTTGTCAATTTAGACAGAGAAATGTTTTTGTTGTCATCTTGGTAATTATCAACTAATTCTTTAAGACCTGAATATTTCCACAAGGAAGAGAAAAGTGGGAAAACTTGTCCTGTTTCTGTTTTGGAGTAATGAACTTAAAACACCAAAAAATGTTCATGGAAAGACAATTTCATTGAAAACAATATGAATTATATATAGTTTCAAAAAAGGATATTATAAAGTTTATATAATTATTACAGGGAAAAAAAATCTATATACATTATTTTTGACATTTACATTACCAAAAAATTACCTTTGGGAATTAGAACGTTAGTAAATATTTATAAGACAAAATATTATTGAACATACCTGCAACACGCACCTGCATGCAATGTATAAAGAATTAACATAGACAAAGCGTGTCTATATGTTAATACAAAATACATTAGAGAACCTAGTGGAAAACGCAGACCAAGCAAGATAACGTTATTTACAAATATGTAACATTTTTTGCCATTCTCTCTGGAACGGAAGTGTGTGTGTGAGAAAAAGGATTTCAATTAAAAAGAAATTCTATTAATCAGAAGTCGGCAATCTTTATTGAAAATCTAAAATACAGATGAAAATCAAACAATGGCAACTTTTTTTTTGAAACATGTTGCTGAACATAATTCTGACAAAGCTGATTGCAATGGTAATCAAAAAGCTGGAAAGAGATATCACGTAGCGCTAGCAAAAATCAAGTCTTGTGCCGGGGAAATACTAGGCAATATCACAACCAACAACCAAACTCTCACCTATTGAAATCGACTCTCTAACACAAAAACCGTCATCGTCTGCATCGTTCTTATATTTTCTTCGTTTTCTTTGACCTTTGTTATTCTATTCATTGGGATTAGTAGTCTTTTAGGGCTTTTTTTTCCCTCTCTCGCTAGCAAACCGACTTTCACAAACGTTTAAGTACGCTTCCCGGAAAAAAAACCAATCATACAAGCTATGGTTCCACCCTGTATTTTATGACGATAAGGGGGTCTTAGGCTCATCACAGAGGGGGAGTTCCAAGTCAAATGGGAAAAACGTCTTTTCCTTCGGTTTCATTTTATTTTTCCTATCTTCATCTGAGGCCATGGTCGTCATCTACACGGAATGAATCTCTACTTTTTATAGTTTCTTCTTCTTTGTCCCAAGACATGTAGGAAACAAAATCAAATAGAGAGGGGCCCAAAGAAAAGCGAGAAGGAGAGGAAAGTGGAAGCGAGAAAAAAAGGGCGTTTCCAGAGTCTATGGAAATCCTCTCGCGAGCCTGGTCAGTCGCCCTCCATCGCCTCTTGAGCAGCCGGGCGGAATTTGGTTTTATTGTAATAGGGTTGTTTAAAACAGCTGACCGCAAGACCTTGGTTGTTAAAGTTGACTAGTAATAATGTATATATTTATATTTACATATCTTTAAGCATATTTCAGAAGAATCAC
>NC_051417.1:12668473-12669920 GCF_015228065.2 Penaeus monodon | reverse complement strand
GGTTGTGAAGGGTTTTTGACGGGTTTGGAAACGTTTTTTTACATCATGAGTACACTGATAACTTTTGGGGGTAATATGATGAAATGGAAGTATTGTTTTTATTATTATTTATATTTTGGTTGAGGAAGTGACGTTCACACCGAAAATGTGAACGCTAGGGTTCTCAAGAGCGCAGGTGGATTGTTATTTTCCTTCTTAAGAATGACCTTAACTGACCTCTTAAAGAAAAAGAAGTGACCCCTACGACCTTAACCCCTTCACGGAATAAGAAAATGAGGACAATTCGGACTCATTCATCATTTGTAACAAAGATTGCTTTTTTTTGTTTTCGTTTTACCTGGGGGGGGGGGGGTTAAATGAAAAAAGGACTTAATAGAACTAACGACACGTACAACTTGACGCGAGTTTAGAAACACAAGGAGAGATAGGGGTAAGCAGAACTTACCCAAAACTCTCTGAACAAGAACATTTGTTTATAAAAAGAAAAAAAGATAATTATGATGAATAACATGTCCAAAAAAGGGACACACACAAAAACACACACGTAAACCTATGCAAAAAAAAGGATATATGAAAACATCGACACTGAATCGAAGAGCAAATTTAACTAACAACGCATCCACTCTGGAGAAGAGGAAAAGAGATTTCGGAGACACTCCTTCAGGGGAAGATCTGCAATGCTCCTTTGTCTCTCGGGCCTCCCCTCCCCCCCCTTCACCCCCCCTTTCAGCATCCCTTCTCTTCCCCTTTGGTTTAGAGAGAAAAAAAAGAGCGAAATCCAGAAGTCACTCTTGAAGTCTGACCCCCGAAAATGGCATTCTAGGAGCTTTTTTACTCGTCCCCCTGAAAGTGAAATTCTACTTTAGTGATTATTGTCCTTAGCACACATGAGAGATTATCAAAATCTTCGCGCTTATGTAGTTCGTGCTGGTGTTATTTATGTCTGCATGTGTGTTCAAATGATAATATTAACACACTGATATAAAGTCAGTGTAAAAGGATTGAAATAATCATGTGAACCTATATTTCATATCACGAACTCAAGTCGAACCACTGAAGAAAAGCAAAGGACTAATGCAGTGTAGAAAAATTTTTAAACTTATAATTAAACTGAAAATTATATTAGAGATAACCAAAACTACTGAAGGTGCATTAAATGAACAGCGCATGACTTAACCCCTACTATTAGTGACTTACTAATTAAGCATGAAAAAATAATCAGCAAATATCAAATATCTACAAAGAACAATCCATGACATATAGAAAAAATAGCTATCACTGGAACCAAATGAACGAATCAAATGCCCCCGCTTGAAGTAGGTTTTCTGAACCTGTTTCGAGAGAAGAGGAGGAAACAAAAGGGAAGGAGCAGGGGAGCAGGGGAGGGGAAAAAAAGGGTCGTAATTTTTACTGCAATTGTGCCTTACTCAGGTATATAACAAGAGCT
>NC_051417.1:12667915-12668447 GCF_015228065.2 Penaeus monodon | reverse complement strand
TTTTTTAATTACTTATTTAGCAAATATTTGAAAGTTTGTCTAGATAGAGCTGCTTACTTGCCTTGCTGCGACTAGCGAGTATACACGCGGGGAGCCCTCGCCCACCATCGCGGGCAAAGACTAAGTACATAGTGTTTCCCGCCAATGAAGAATCGCGCTAACTACAACCTACGGAATAGAAAGCACCCGTTCCAAAGCAAAAACAAACTGTTTAATAACAATTGTAATCAATATAATATGGTAATAGGGTTTGTGAGCTCGTGTAACTAGTCGTTAAATAACTAACCTATGTAACAGTAGCAATTATAACCCTAACCCTTTTCATTAGGATTGTCGTGGTGGTTCTGTCCTCCTTGTGTGCCACCGCTCCTCTCCCTTTCCCCCACCGTCGGGGGACTCGCACGCGGCAGAGGCAACAGAGCCTTAATTCTTTTTAAGCGTGGGTTTTCCGTTATCTCGTTAAGACGACAAATTATAAGGTAGAAGAAATATTACATACAACTAATTGGACCCCACCTTTACAGAGTAGTAT
>NC_051417.1:12667511-12667887 GCF_015228065.2 Penaeus monodon | reverse complement strand
CAATCACAACGTTGATTTTTTTTATAGATGATGATGAGAGAGAGAAAAAAAAATAGTCGAAAAACGGAGTTTCATTCGACACAACAAATCACAACCGACAGTCAAAAGTGGTATATATTTTGCCTCGGGTTGCTAGTTGTAGCGTCTGTTAAGGGTTTTGGCCAGTTCTACCCAAATAAAATCATGAAGAAGTCTTAAAGCTTCTCCCAAAAACGTCACCTGACGAAAAAAAATACTATCACAGTTTATGGTGCCATTTTATATATTATTTTTTTAAATTCATTTTTTGCCTTATCTTTGGCAGTTAAAATGTCTTGTCTACCAACACCCGTCCTTTGGTTTGTCTTACTGTTGATTGTGCTTTGGACTTGAAGAG
>NC_051417.1:12667331-12667484 GCF_015228065.2 Penaeus monodon | reverse complement strand
GCTTTCTTTACAGGTGACTAATCGTGAATCGCCATTTTGAACGTTTTTCCTCAAAAAGAAAATAAATGTTTTCCTCAAATCCAGGATCGATAATTGGATAGATGGCGATCGTCCTACGCAAGTCCTAACATTCTCTCCCCTTCCGAATCCCTG
>NC_051417.1:12667097-12667312 GCF_015228065.2 Penaeus monodon | reverse complement strand
AAAGTTCACTGAATATTCTTTGATTTTGTTATAGGTTGTTCATCAGGTGTTCACTGAGATGCACAGTACCGTCCGTCTCCTCTCTCTCTCCGTCTCTTTATTTGCGCACAAGAACATGGGTGATAAACTCTACAATGCACTTAAGGCAACCATCCGTTATATGGCACAGTCAGTCAAGAAGATATAACTGCTTTACTGCCTGCCCGGATTAGCTT
>NC_051417.1:12659117-12659609 GCF_015228065.2 Penaeus monodon | reverse complement strand
TATCAGACTTCCATTTTCGTTACATAATTTGCATAGCATTGCAATTTAAATATACATATGCAGTGATTAGACAATTTTTTTCTCTTCCTATTTGTCTCTCTTTCTTCTATTTAATGAGTAAGAATAAAATAATACGTAAACTGACTTTAAAAATATACACCTTCATTATCATTGACGAATTCAGGTTAAGAATACATAAGGGTACCAGAGTTAACTTCATTTTTATTATCTGTTGACGAGTTCAGGTTAAGAATACATAAGGGTACCAGAGTTAACTTCATTTTATTATCTGTTGACGAGTTCAGGTTAAGAATACATAGGAGTACCAGAGTTAACTTCATTTTATTTTCTTATGAAAGGGGACACAAAAGGGCAACAACCAACACACTCAAAAAAATGTGCAAGAAAATATGGGTAAAGTTGAGCTATACAGCAGAAGGAACAAAGTTAACAAGTTATGTTTATGGCAAAGGTGATGAAATCCACAGAAAA
>NC_051417.1:12658962-12659070 GCF_015228065.2 Penaeus monodon | reverse complement strand
GGGAGAAAAGACTCCCTCATTTTGATAAATCTTTGCACTCCGATTAACTAAATAACAAACACATACACGTTATAATTATAATTACTTGTTGAAATAAGAAATGACGTT
>NC_051417.1:12658483-12658779 GCF_015228065.2 Penaeus monodon | reverse complement strand
AAAGCCTGAAAAGACGCGTTTATAACATATGAAAACTATATGCAGATGATGCCGCCTACACATCATCAAACACGAGCATCGTGGACCACCAGGTGAGTCGGCAACACGAAGATTCGCCAACATAGCTGCCTCTTCCTGGCACCAAGTGAACGTGTTGTCAAGTGTCCATGGTGGCGCTTCTACTCCAGGGCAGGCATGCATTCCTAGCAGAGACACGCAGGTAAAAGCACGCACGAACACATACAGACGAACAGTTTGGACACAAAAATTTTAAATGTATATAATGCGTCAAAATC
>NC_051417.1:12657283-12658249 GCF_015228065.2 Penaeus monodon | reverse complement strand
TTTCAAGTATGAATGCATAAAAGTATCAGGTTGTGTATATAAATATCCAATTTACAAAGCCTTCTCTTTTTTCATCTCTTAACCCAAAAAAAAAAATTACAAACTTTAACTTTAAACGTTCATGCAATCATGTGTGATGTATGTTGTCAATTTAGACAGAGAAATGTTTTTGTTGTCATCTTGGTAATTTATCAGATAATTCTTTAAGACCTGAATATTTCCACAAGGAGAGAAAAGTGGGAAAATTTGTCCTGTTCTGTTCTGGAGTAATGAACTTAAACACCAAAACTGTTCATGGAAAGAAAATTTTCATTGAAAAACAATATGAATTAATATAGTTTCAAAAAGGATATTAAAAAGTTCATATAATTATTACAGGGAAAAAAGTCTATATACATTTTTTTTGACATTGACATTAACCAAAAAATTACCTTTGGGAATTAGAACGTTAGTAAAATATTTATAAGACAAAATATTTTTGAACATACCTGCAACACGCACCTGCATGCAATGTATAATGAATTAACATAGACAAAGCTGTCTATATGTTTAAAACAAAATACATTAGATGAACCTAGTGGAAAACGCAGACCAAGACAAGAAAACGTTATTTACAAAATATGTAACATTTTCTGCCATTCTCTCTGGAACGGAAAGGTGTGGGGTGAGAAGAAGGATTTCAATAAAAAGAATTCTATTTAAACAGAAGTCGGGAATCTTATTGAAAATCTAAAAAACAGATGAAAATCAAACAATGGCAACTTTTCTTTGAAACATGTTGCTGAAAAATAATTCTGACAAAGCTGATTGCAATGGTAACAAGGAAGCTGGAAAGAGATATACACGTAGCGACTAGCAAAACTCAAGGTCTTGTGCCCGGTGAAATACTAGGCAATATCACAACCAACAACCAACTCCCCCTATTGAAAATCGACTCTCTAACACAACAAACCCTCATCGTCTGCA
>NC_051417.1:12656649-12657234 GCF_015228065.2 Penaeus monodon | reverse complement strand
GGTATTAGTAGTCTTTTATGTTTTTTTTTCCCTCTCTCGCTAGCAAACCGACTTTCACAAACGTTAA
The DNA here is from genome assembly GCF_015228065.2 of Penaeus monodon. NCBI lineage: Eukaryota > Metazoa > Arthropoda > Malacostraca > Decapoda > Penaeidae > Penaeus > Penaeus monodon. The sequence goes on along the minus strand of NC_051417.1, from coordinate 12,657,167 downwards.
GTACGCTTCCTGGAAAAAAAGAAACCAATCATACAAGCTATGGTTCCCCCCTGTATTATATGACGATAAGGGGGTCTTAGGCTCATCACAGAGGGGGAGTTCCAAGTCACGGGAAAAAGACGTTTTTTCCTTCGGTTTTCATTGTTTATTTTCCCTATCTCATTGAGGCCATGGTCGTCATCTACACGGAATGAATCTCTATTTTTTATAGTTTCTTCTTCTTCGATCCAAAGGGACATGGTAGGAAACAAAATCAAATAGAGAGGGGCCCAAAGAAAAGCAAAAGAAGGAGAGGAAAGTGGAAGCGAGAAAAAAGGTCGTTTCCAGAGTCTATGGAAATCCTCTCGCGAGCCTGCTCAGTCGCCCTCCATCCCCTCTTGAGCAGCCGGGCGGAATTGGTGTATTGTAATAGTGGTTGTTTAAAACAGCTGACCGCAAGACCTTGGTTGTTAAAGTTGACTAGTAATAATGTATATATTTATATATTCCCTATCTTTAAGCATATTTCAGAAGAATCA
>NC_051417.1:12655921-12656611 GCF_015228065.2 Penaeus monodon | reverse complement strand
GTGAAGGGTTTTTGCGGGTTTTGAAACGTTATTTTACATCATGATGTACACTGATAACTTGGGGGGTAATATGATGAAATGGAAGTATTGTTTTTATTATTTATTATATTTTGGTTGAGGAAAGTGACGTTCACACCCAAAATGTGAACGCTAGGGTCTCAAGAGCGCAAAGGTGGATTGTTATTTTCCTTTTTAAAAATGACCTTAACTGACCTCTTAAAGAACAAGAAGTGACACTACGACCTACCCATTCACGGAATAAAACATGAGGACAATTCGGACTCATTCATCATTGTAACAAAGATTGCTTTTCTTTTTTTTTCGTTTTACCTGGGGGGGGGGGGGGTTAAATGAAGAAAGGACTTAATAGAACTAACGACCCCGTACAACTTGACGCGAGTTTAGAACACAAGGAGAGATAGAGAGTAAAACAGAACTTACCCAAACTCTCTGAACAAGAACATTGTTTATAAAAAGAAAGAAAGATAATTACTGATGAAAACATGTCCAAAAAAAGGGACACACACAAAAACACACACGTAAAACCTATGCAAAACAAAGGATATATGAAAACTATCGACACTGAATCGAAGAGCAATTGAATACAACGCATCCACTCTGGAGAAGAGGAAAAGAGATTACGGAGACATCCTTCAGGGGGAAGATCTGCAATGCTCCTTTGTTCTCGGG
>NC_051417.1:12655441-12655891 GCF_015228065.2 Penaeus monodon | reverse complement strand
TTTAGCATCCCTTCTTTCCCTTCGGTTTAGAGAGGAAAAAAAAAGAGCGAAATCCAGAAGTCACTCTTGAAGTCTGACCCGAAAATGGCATTTAGGAAGCTTTTTACTCGTCTCCTGAAGTGAATCTACTTTTGTGATTATTGTCCTTAGCACAATGAGAGATTATCAAAATCTTCGCGCTTATGTAGTTCGTGCTGGTGTTTTTTATGTTGCATGTGTGTCAAATGATAATATTAACACATGATATAAAATCAGTGTAAAAGGATATGAAATAATATGTGAACCTATATTTCATATCACGAACTCAATCGAACCACTGAATGAAAAGCAAAGGACTAATGCAGTGTAGAAAATCTTATCTTATAATTAAACTGAAAATTTTATTAGAGATAACCAAAACTACTGAAGGTGCATTAAATGAACAGCGCATGATTAACACACTATAGTGAT
>NC_051417.1:12649311-12649973 GCF_015228065.2 Penaeus monodon | reverse complement strand
TATCAGACTTCCATTTTCGTTACATAATTTGCATAGCATTGCAATTTAAATATACATATGCAGTGATTAGACAATTTTTTTCTCTTCCTATTTGTCTCTCTTTCTTCTATTTAATTGAGTAAGAATAAAAATAATACGTAAACTGACTTTAAAAATATACACCTTCATTTATCTATTGACGAATTCAGGTTAAGAATACATAAGGGTGCCAGAGTTAACTTCATTTTTATTTTCTGTTGATGAATTCAGGGTAAAAATACATAAGGGTACCAGAGTTAACTTCATTTTTATTTTCTGTTGATGAATTCAGGGTAAAAATACATTGCAGTACCAGAGTTAACTTCGTTTTTATTTTCTTATGAAAGGGGACACAAAAGGGCAACAACCAACACACTAAAAAAATGTGCAAGAAAATATGGGTAAAGTTGAGCTATACAGCAGAAGGAACAAAGTTAACAAGTTATGTTTATGGCAAAGGTGATGAAATCCACAGAAAATATATATGTACTATTATTTTTATTCATTTATTCTTTTTTTATTGTATTGGGAGAAAAGACTCCCTCATTTTGATAAATTCTTTGCACTCCGATTAACTAAATAACAACACATACACGTTATAATTATAATTACTTGTTGAAATAAGAAATGACGTTAACGAGGCA
>NC_051417.1:12648945-12649147 GCF_015228065.2 Penaeus monodon | reverse complement strand
GGTCAAAAGTTAAAAGCCTGAAAAGACGCGTTTATTAACATATGAAAACTATATGCAGATGATGCCGCCTACACATCATCAACACGAGCATCGTGGACCACCAGGTGAGTCGGCAACACGAAGATTCGCCAACATAGCTGCCTCTTCCTGGCCACCAAGTGAACGTGTTGTCAAGTGTCCATGGTGGCGCTTCTACTCCAGG
>NC_051417.1:12647067-12648580 GCF_015228065.2 Penaeus monodon | reverse complement strand
CCAATTTTACAAAGCCTTCTTCTGTTTCATCTCTTAACCCAAAAAAAAAATTACAAACATTAACATTAAACGTTTTCATGCAATCATGTGTGTATGTATGTTGTCAATTTAGACAGAGAAATGTTTTTGTTGTCATCTTGGTAATTTATCAGACTAATTCTTTAAGACCTGAATATTTCCACAAGGAAGAGAAAAGTGGGAAAACTTGTCCTGTTTCTGTTCTGGAGTAATGAACTTAAATCACCAAAACTGTTCATGGAAAGACAATTTCATTGAAAAACAATATGAATTATATATAGTTTCAAAAAAGGATATTATAAAGTTCATATAATTATTACAGGGAAAAAAGTCTATATACATTATTTTTGACATTGACATTAACCAAAAAATTACCTTTGGGAATTAGAACGTTAGTAAAATATTTATAAGACAAAATATTATTGAACATACCTGCAACACGCACCTGCATGCAATGTATAAATGAATTAACATAGACAAAGCGTGTCTATATGTTAATACAAAATACATTAGATGAACCTAGTGGAAAACGCAGACCAAGACAAGATAACGTTATTTACAAAATATGTAACATTTTCTGCCATTCTCTCTGGAACGGAAAGTGTGTGTGTGAGAAGAAGGATTTCAATTAAAAAGAAATTCTATTAATCAGAAGTCGGCAATCTTTATTGAAAATCTAAAATACAGATGAAAATCAAACAATGGCAACTTTTTCTTTGAAACATGTTGCTGAACATAATTCTGACAACGCTGATTGCAATGGTAATCAAGGAAGCTGGAAAGAGATATACACGTAGCGACTAGCAAAACTCAAGGTCTTGTGCCGGTGAAATACTAGGCAATATCACAACCAACAACCAACTCTCACCTATTGAAAATCGACTCTCTAACACAACAACCGTCATCGTCTGCATCGTTTCTTATATTTTCTTCGTTTTCTTTGACCTTTGTTATTCTATTCATTGGTATTAGTAGTCTTTTATGTCTTTTTTTTCCCTCTCTCGCTAGCAAACCGACTTTCACAAACGTTTAAGTACGCTTCCTGGAAAAAAGAAACCAATCATACAAGCTATGGTTCCACCCTGTATTATATGACGATAAGGGGGTCTTAGGCTCATCACAGAGGGGGAGTTCCAAGTCACTGGAAAGACGTCTTTTCCTTCGGTTTTCATTGTTATTTTTCCCTATCTTCATCTGAGGCCATGGTCGTCATCTACACGGAATGAATCTCTACTTTTTATAGTTTCTTCTTCTTCGATCCTAAGACATGGTAGGAAACAAAATCAAATAGAGAGGGGCCCAAAGAAAAGCGAGAAGGAGAGGAAAGTGGAAGCGAGAAAAAAGGTCGTTTCCAGAGTCTATGGAAATCCTCTCGCGAGCCTGCGTCAGTCGCCCCTCCATCGCCTCTTGAGCAGCCGGGCGGAATTGGTGTATTGTAATAGTGGTTGTTTAAAACAGCTGACCGCAAGACCTTGGTTGTTAAAGTTGACTAGTA
>NC_051417.1:12646275-12646977 GCF_015228065.2 Penaeus monodon | reverse complement strand
GGTTGTGAAGGGTTTTTGACGGGTTTTGGAAACGTTATTTTACATCATGATGTACACTGATAACTTTTGGGGGGTAATATGATGAAATGGAAGTATTGTTTTTATTATTATTTATATTTTGGTTGAGGAAGTGACGTTCACACCGAAAATGTGAACGCTAGGGTCTCAAGAGCGCAGGTGGATTGTTATTTTCCTTCTTAAGAATGACCTTAACTGACCTCTTAAAGAACAAGAAGTGACACTACGACCTTACCCATTCACGGAATAAGAACATGAGGACAATTCGGACTCATTCATCATTTGTAACAAAGATTGCTTTTCTTTTGTTTTCGTTTTACCTGGGGGGGGGGGGGGGTTAAATGAAGAAAGGACTTAATAGAACTAACGACACGTACAACTTGACGCGAGTTTAGAACACAAGGAGAGATAGAGAGTAAGCAGAACTTACCCAAACTCTCTGAACAAGAACATTTGTTTATAAAAAGAAAGAAAGATAATTACTGATGAATAACATGTCCAAAAAAAGGGACACACACAAAAACACACACGTAAAACCTATGCAAAACAAAGGATATATGAAAACTATCGACACTGAATCGAAGAGCAATTGAACTACAACGCATCCACTCTGGAGAAGAGGAAAAGAGATTACGGAGACACTCCTTCAGGGGGAAGATCTGCAATGCTCCTTTGTCTCTCGGG
>NC_051417.1:12645527-12646221 GCF_015228065.2 Penaeus monodon | reverse complement strand
GGTTTAGAGAGGAAAAAAAAAGAGCGAAATCCAGAAGTCACTCTTGAAGTCTGACCCCCGAAAATGGCATTCTAGGAAGCTTTTTACTCGTCTCCTGAAAGTGAAATTCTACTTTAGTGATTATTGTCCTTAGCACACATGAGAGATTATCAAAATCTTCGCGCTTATGTAGTTCGTGCTGGTGTTATTTATGTCTGCATGTGTGTTCAAATGATAATATTAACACACTGATATAAAGTCAGTGTAAAAGGATATGAAATAATCATGTGAACCTATATTTCATATCACGAACTCAAGTCGAACCACTGAATGAAAAGCAAAGGACTAATGCAGTGTAGAAAATTCTTATCTTATAATTAAACTGAAAATTATATTAGAGATAACCAAAACTACTGAAGGTGCATTAAATGAACAGCGCATGACTTAACACTACTATTAGTGACTTACTAATTAAGCATGAAAGATAATCAGCAAATATCAAATATCTACAAAAGAACAATCCATGACATATAGAAAGAATAGCTATCACTGGAACCAAATGAACGAATCAAATGCCGCCGCTTGAAGTAGGTCTCTGAACCTGTTTCGAGAGAAGAGGAGGAAAACAAAAGGGAAGGAGCAGGGGAGCAGGGGAGGGGAAAAGGCATCGTATTTATACTGCAATTGTGCCTTACTCAGGTATATAACAAGAGCT
>NC_051417.1:12644969-12645501 GCF_015228065.2 Penaeus monodon | reverse complement strand
TTTTTTAATTACTTATTTAGCAAATATTTGAAAGTTTGTCTAGATAGAGCTGCTTACTTGCTTGCTGCGACTAGCGAGTATACACGCGGGCAGCCCTCGCCCACCATCGCGGGCAAAGACTAAGTACATAGTGTTTCCTGCCAATGAAGAATCGCGCTAACTACTAACCTACGGAATAGAAAGCACCCGTTCCAAAGCAAAAACAAACTGTTTAATAACAATTGTAATCAATATAATATGGTAATAGGTTCGTGAGCTCGTGTAACTAGTCGTTAAATAACTAACACTATGTAACAGTAGCAATTATAACCCTAACCCTTTACATATAGGATTGTCGTGGTGGTTCTGTCCTCCTTGTGTGCCCACCGGCTCCTCTCCCTTTCCCACACCGTCGGGAGACTCGCACGCGGCAGAGGCAACAGAGCCTTAATTCTTATAAAGCGTGGTTTACCGTTATCTCGTTAAGACGACAAATTATAAGGTAGAAGAAATATTACATACAACTAATTGGGACCCCACCTTTACAGAGTAG
>NC_051417.1:12644633-12644937 GCF_015228065.2 Penaeus monodon | reverse complement strand
CAATCACAACGTTGATTTTTTTTATATGATGATGATGAGAGAGAGAAAAAAAAATAGTCGAAAAACGGAGTTTCATTCGACACAACAAATCACAACCGAACAGGTCAAAAGTGGTATATATTTTGCCTCGGCTTGCTAGTTGTAGCGTCTGTTAAGGGGTTGGCCCAGTTCTACCAAGTAAAATCATGAAGAAGTCTTAATGCTTCTCCCAAAAACGTCACCTGACCGAAAAAAAATCACTATCACAGTTATGGTGCCATTTTTTTATATTTAATATTTTTTATCTTGCAGTTAAAATGTCTTG
>NC_051417.1:12643929-12644533 GCF_015228065.2 Penaeus monodon | reverse complement strand
GTTGTCGTGGGGGTTCTGTCCCCTTGTGTGCCCCCGCTCCTCTCCCTTTCCCACACCGTCGGGAGGACTCGCACGCGGCAGAGGCAACAGAGCCTTAATTCTTATAAAGCGTGGTTTACCGTTATCTCGTTAAGACGACAAATTATAAGGTAGAAGAAATATTACATACACTAATGGGACCCCACTTTACAGAGTATTATTTTTTTTTATTATTATTTAATATATTTACAATCACAACTTTGATTTTTTTATATGATGAGATGAGAGAGAGAAAAAAAATAGTCGAAAAACGGAGTTTCATTCGACACAACAAATCACAACCGAACAGGTCAAAAGTGGTATATATTTTGCCTCGGCTTGCTAGTTGTAGCGTCTGTTAAGGGGTTGGCCCAGTTCTACCAAGTAAAATCATGAAGAAGTCTTAATGCTTCTCCCAAAAACGTCACCTGACCGAAAAAAAATCACTATCACAGTTATGGTGCCATTTTTATATATTATTTTTTAAATTCATTTTTTGCCTTATCTTTGGCAGTTAAAATGTCTTGTCTACCAACACCCGTCCTTTGGTTTGTCTTACTGTTGATTGTGCTTTGGACTTGAAGAG
>NC_051417.1:12643477-12643902 GCF_015228065.2 Penaeus monodon | reverse complement strand
GCTTTCTTTACAGGTGACTAATCGTGAATCGCCATTTTGAACGTTTTTCCTCAAAAAGAAAATAAATGTTTTCCTCAAATCCAGGATCGATAATTGGATAGATGGCGATCGTCCTACGCAAGTCCTAACATTCTCTCCCCTTCCGAATCCCTGATATATATATTATATATAAAAGTTCACTGAATATTCTTTGATTTTGTTCATCAGGTGTTCACCATCCACAGATCAACTGAGATGCACAGTACCGTCCGTCTCCTCTCTCTCTCCGTCTCTTTATTTGCGCACAAGAACATGGGTGATAAACTCTACAATGCACTTAAGGCAACCATCCGTTATATGGCACAGTCAGTCAAGAAGATATAACTGCTTTACTGCCTGCCCGGATTAGCTTATTAGTTTATGACTTTGTTTTCAAAATTGTCAGA
>NC_051417.1:12642490-12642695 GCF_015228065.2 Penaeus monodon | reverse complement strand
GCTTCGCCAATGGTTCATCTGGCACACTCTCTCATGGGATGGTTGAAGAAGAGGAAGTCCCCTTGGCTCGCCTGTCTGGAGGCGGGCGAAAGGAAAAATACGACCTCAACTCCACCGCTCGCGTTTATACGAGAAAAAGAGAATCCTAAATTGTTAATTTCACATTGAGATATACAATAGGCCAATATGGGTTAGGATACACTCA
>NC_051417.1:12642284-12642411 GCF_015228065.2 Penaeus monodon | reverse complement strand
GTGACATTTTCTTTTAACACAAAAACGAGGCTAATGTTTACACTCGTAATCAAAGTCGACATGAAAGAATGTGTCATATAAACATGTTCAGAAAGCAGCATTATCTTACATTTGGGGGATGTCGAGG
>NC_051417.1:12642085-12642248 GCF_015228065.2 Penaeus monodon | reverse complement strand
ACTGAAAGGATGACAACTTTGTCATTTGGTAAAATGTCGCATCAAAATTACTTTGAGAATTCTTTGATGACTATGAACTTAATAAGATTAATAAGAAAATAACGACTGATTTTCCCGCACAACTCGCAAGAGAAGAGGGGATGACGGCAAAGGAAAATACCCA
>NC_051417.1:12641793-12642021 GCF_015228065.2 Penaeus monodon | reverse complement strand
CTCCTTCTTGCTTTTCTTATTTAGATTTTACTTTTAGTTACTCTTTCCCAAACAAAGGAATTGGTGGAGTGAAGAAGAGTGATCGCGACAGCCCGAGGGAACGAGGGGGGGGGGGCAGTCGGTGACACAGGCTCGGACGGGCGGGGCTTCGGGAGCGGCGCCCCCGCCCCCCTTGCCCGTCCTAGCCTCTCCCACCGGTAAAGCAGTTAAGCTTACTTGATTATCGTC
>NC_051417.1:12641522-12641758 GCF_015228065.2 Penaeus monodon | reverse complement strand
GAAAGCGAGTTCATATTTATGTGATAGGTATAAAATGAGAAAAAAAAGTCCAAATTCCTAACAACAACGTTACTTGATCACTAAACTATCAACAAGAATAGTCATCAAAGCGACCCCTTAGTTAAGTATATGAAATAAACAATGTATTTATGAAGCAAGATACCCGTATTTACAGCGGCAAATTATAGCGCAGAATGATTAATACGCAAGAAAGAAAATACGGGGGGGGAGGGGGA
>NC_051417.1:12641202-12641387 GCF_015228065.2 Penaeus monodon | reverse complement strand
AAAAATTAAAAATCGGATGAATGAAAATATTATTATCAATGGTGGTGGTGGTGTTCTCGTAACTACTACCGTCAACAACGGAACTTGGGGCTACGACTTGTGACTACATGATTGCATTACCCCGCCCTCCTTCGCGTCTAACGTCCGGCGGCGGCGTCCTCGCTGGTTGAGGTCCCCGGAGAGGC
>NC_051417.1:12640886-12641026 GCF_015228065.2 Penaeus monodon | reverse complement strand
AGCAAACAAACAAGACGGGAAATGAGAAGACTTCCAATGACTCGCATGCACGACCACACCGAGAGTCACTTCGTGTGTCGACCTGAGTGCGACTTCCTCGGGTGTGAATCCTGTCTGAGGAGGAATCGCACTAGAGCAAT
>NC_051417.1:12639153-12640828 GCF_015228065.2 Penaeus monodon | reverse complement strand
ATGGCACTCCTTGCAAAAGGGGAGGGGTTAGATAACCGCAAAAATTTGTATCGTTTTTGATGATGCTATATACCTAGCGCCCCGCAGGAGATGCTGCGGGTTCTCTCCTGCTGTAGTCAGCAGGCGTCGCCGTCAGCAGGAATAAGGTGGAAGGGGAGCGGGGATAAAGGGATGCTGGGACGAAGGAGGATGCTGGGAGGAGGACTCGGCTAAGGAGGAGGGAAGGAGACGCCGAGGCCGAGCCGGGGGCGGACCCGACCTCTCGCAAGGCGCTGCTCCTCGGGACCCCAACCACGCCCTCGGAGCCGAAAGCGGTCGCCGACGCATTTGTTTTTTTATCTTCTAGAATTTTCTTTTAAACTACCGTACACCCAGCTCCTCGTTTCTGTTTTTTTTTTTTATTGAATCGGCGATTATTTGATTATAGTACCTGCATTGCGATACATGCAGTGTGTGTGAGGAAAATAAATTATAATAAATAGGCAGTTTAAACCTATTAGTTATAGAATACTGAGTTGAATACGAACATATCTACATCTACGGTTCGCCTCGAGGAGGTGGAGTAATCAAGAAATATCTACCTTTGTAAACCTATGATTGTAAAGAGAAGTTTTAAACTACATATTGCGCAGAAGTTTCAGTACACTATTCCAGTCTATATATTTTGCTTGGATGCGCTTTTTGGGGGTACTGTCTTTTATTGTTATTTTCTCGTTCATGATTTAATTCACTAGAAAATGGGAAACAAAATATGATATGATATGACATTCATTGTTTCCAAGTCTGTGTAATAAGGACTTAAGTTATCGGTTCACAATATCCAAATTATTAGTTTTTTCTCCTATGATATTATTTTTACACTTTCTACAATACATAGTATTGATTAAATGAATAAAAAATGACTCCGTGATGATGCTTAATTAATATTACATTACACATAATCAATTCAAAAACGGATGTGAGCCACTCAATAACCATCAAAGTTCGTGTTCAAGAAAATTATACTATAAAACGCTTATTTACATCGACAAATGAATGTAAATTTACACTCTGCATGTGGAAAACAGAAAGTGTCTTTTTTCCCTTAAAGTGTTGCGTCCGGGAGGGCTGGGCGCGTGACCCCCTGGCTGCCTAAGGGGTCAAAGGTCAGGGGGTCCGGGGGAGGGTGTTCGTTGGTGACTTGCTTCGAGAGCGGACGAGGAGTCGCCTTTCTCTGCTTCTGCTTCTTCATCCTTTCGAAGTCCAGCGGAGTCACGCTCCCTTTAGCCCGGGCAAGTATAGATTATTGCATGAGACTCCTTTCATCGAGACTTCATTAACAGCTTAAGAGAAAAAAAAAGGAAGATGCGCTAAAAATGTTTGAGTAAAGACGTATTTGTATTGAATTATTTGATGCTTACAGTAACCTCAGAATCACATAATACTGACGCATGAGCAAGGGGACAAACGTGTCTGCACTTGGCGTACAGCTGGCGCATATATGCATTTTCTATCTTCTTTGTAGGGCGTATAACTCATGTGGCTAAAATAGTACACTGGAAAACCCAGAACTGAGAAGCGCCATTCCGAGAGGAGGCGACGGCGGCCTCGGGGCACCACTGCGCGGCGACCCACACGTGCCTCGCTGCTGCTGCTACAGCTGTGGCCCGCCACACTGCAGCACAACGGCCCGCCG
>NC_051417.1:12638977-12639126 GCF_015228065.2 Penaeus monodon | reverse complement strand
CCGTCATGCAGCCAAGGCCAGACAGCTTATCAGAGCAGCAGTCCAACGTCGCTGCGGCATGTCCATGTTGCGAGCTGCGAGCCTCGGCCTCTCGCCCTTGCGGGCCGCGTGTCTTGGCTGTTCACTTATTTACGCACTTTCTGCGGCGC
>NC_051417.1:12638045-12638946 GCF_015228065.2 Penaeus monodon | reverse complement strand
CCGACAGCGTGGGCGGGTCGCTGCGGTATCAAGAGGGCGTGGGTGGGCTTGAGCGAGGGTGTGACACACAGTCGCCGTGAGCCGGGCGCGGCTCTGGCCGCCCCTTTGGCACTTATGGAAGCATCGTGACCAGAACAAGGAAGGTCGCCAACCTCTCGCGGCCGAGGGTCCACGCGGAGCCCTCGCGGCCGACGGGGCGGGGCAGCCGGAGACTACGGGGCTGGAATGATGCAGCGGGACCACAAAAATTCCGGCCGGGGCGGCGACGTGGCCGCGAACACCGCTTCAGTGTGCGGGGCCACACCGTCGCCCCCGTTCACGTCTGCCGGCCGCTTAATTATTAGGGAACGATAATGTGCGGGGCCGAAAGAAGCACAGCGACTGTGGCAGTCATTGTGAACAGCGTGAACACGATCAGACACAGTCGGTCCACCACCATCGCCGCGAACTTCCAGTCGCTCCTCACCTGCGGGATACATGGAGCCACGTTATTAAATGTGCGGGGCCGAGAGAAGCACAGCGACTGTGGCAATCACCGTGAACAACGTGAACACCAGCAGACACAGTCGGTCCACAACCATTGCTGCGAACTTCCAGTCGTTCACCACCTGCGGGGATACATGGAACCAATGTTATGAAAGGAACGAGGAACATGGGTATACATACAAACATCATCTACATTACAAGTTATTAACATTGAAGTACAACTACAAGACTTCTCATGACTCTAAAATGCACATGATATGAAATCACTTAATACTACATAGATATGTATGAAAGTTAACATGATTTTTTTTCTTTTTTTCAGCTGTACAGTTGCGGGCGGTAAGTGAAGGTGGCGAGGATGAGGAGCCAGGGAGGGAGAAGGATAACGTGACTGAGTTGAAAGTGAATTCTTCTG
>NC_051417.1:12637596-12638006 GCF_015228065.2 Penaeus monodon | reverse complement strand
CAAAAAGTTTCCATCAACAGTTCTACCAAAACTAACTCATCTTAAAAGAAAAAAAATGCGGAAAAGTCGATACATATTTCGATTTCAAAGCTGCTAATTAAAAAAAAGATTGACGTTTCACTTTTGAAGCCACACAAAGTTTTTTTTTCACAATCTTTTCATTTTTATTATACCGTAATGTATAATCGCAGGTTATTCCAGATGAAGTTTATTAAATTTAAGACAGATATCAGTCTCTGTCTATCAATCTATCTATTCACTTTTTCCCGTCAGCCTAGTGATATCTTTTCTATCTACCGAGTTGTCTGAACTTAGCCTGTCTGTCTGCCTATCTGGAAATGTCTATTTACTCCAGCCCCCCCCCCCCCCCTCTTTCTCTCTCACACACACACACATGCTTACATATCTTT
>NC_051417.1:12636298-12637230 GCF_015228065.2 Penaeus monodon | reverse complement strand
ACGTGTAAAATCCTCCTAAAATCCTTTTCAGATTCACAGAGAAAAGACCCATCAACACAGTCAGAGTGGGACTGGAAGTGAAAGGATTAGAGGATCTTGCTTTATATGATCTTTCCTGGTTAGATTTTTTTAAGGGGATACGAGGGATAGGATAGAGGAAGGAGTATCCTTTTTTTGAGGGGGGGGGGGTAGGTAGGGAAAGAGTGGGTTTAGGCTAATATTAAGGGCGAAGGAAGGGGGTCGGGATAGGGATAGATGCTTGTGTAATAAAAGGATAAATGAATAAAAGAGAAAGGGGGTTGAAAAAGACTGAAAAGGGGGAGGAAAAGAAAGAAACATGTTGTAAGAGCAAGAAAGTAGATAAGTCGGAAACGAAGATAGACAACATAGGCAAATATATATACAGTGGTAGATAGAAGGATAGAAAGTATACGTAAGTACTGTAAGATAGAGAAAGTGCTCTATGTTGGTAGGATGAGGAGTAGGATGAAAGATGTGGATAGTAGGATTTTCGAGTGGTCTAGTAGGCTGGATATTAGGATAGAGAATAATGTTGGATTTTGATTGGCTGGATTAACCAAAGAGATGGTTAAAACAGGGAAAGGTGGTTGGTTCGGAAAGGGAATTGGTCAATCAATAATTGGTTGGACAAGGCATTAGATATGGTAATTCTTTAATAGGGTAATTAGCTGAATATCAAGGGGCTGTTAGTTGATTAGATAATGCTTTAGGTTAGGAGGTCATAGCAAGGATAAATAAAGGATTATATGATTGAAGAGATAAAGATGGCAGATGAGGAATAAATGGATAAATGAGGAGAGAAATGGATTAGTGGATGGTTTAAAAGACTTATCGGCAAGTATGGCGGGTGTTAGAAAGTCAAGCATCTCGCCAAGCGTCCATAGGTGCGAGCAAAAGTTCTTCGACGGGAG
>NC_051417.1:12636118-12636254 GCF_015228065.2 Penaeus monodon | reverse complement strand
TTATAGAAAATTATATATAGAATGTGCTAGTTCGTGATTCGTCTCGAAGATGCTTTCATTTTGTATCATGGCCGTCTTCTTTTATTATGGATATATATTGAAAAAAAAAATGGCTGATCTATACATTTAGATTAGT
>NC_051417.1:12635644-12636092 GCF_015228065.2 Penaeus monodon | reverse complement strand
GGATATGAAGGATTTTTTTCTTTTTTTAAATATCGTGTTATCTCCAAGTCAAAAAAAATCGCTGAAAACCTCAAAGTCTCTGTCTCGATCTGAAAAAAAGAACGGCAGGTAAAAAGTGAACTTATCAGTACATTTACTTTATTCTTGTTAATAATTTATTTCGTCTTTATCAGAGTCTTTTGGCGTTAGATCAGTCTTTTTCATATGGTATTGAAATCGGTTTTCACAAACCTGCTTTCCAGTACCATATTTTTTTTTCTATCATAATCCTTATATCTTTCTTGAACGTTTTCCATTTAAGATTTATTTAGAAATTAGGATTGAATTTAGCATCTTTATTCTAGTCAGTTATACGGTTATATATATATTTTTTCATCTTCTTCTTTTTTTAACATATTTAACTTTCAACATCGAAGGCTAAAAACGCGACCAAGCATGCGGAGTGAAG
>NC_051417.1:12635442-12635620 GCF_015228065.2 Penaeus monodon | reverse complement strand
ATGACGACTATGGACGAGGAGCTCAACTCTAACTTTTGTGACACGTAGATGAACGTGGATGGTGAGGGGGGCGCCTATGAACACACGGAGACATGGGAGAAGAGGGTGAGAGTGAATGATAGAGAGGGAGGTAGTGAAAGGGGGGAAAATGAGGAAATAGGGGATGATAGATGGAAAG
>NC_051417.1:12635134-12635235 GCF_015228065.2 Penaeus monodon | reverse complement strand
AGTGGGTGATGATAACGGAATGACAGAGAGAGAGGGGGGGGGGGATGCATGAGAGAAACTTAGGGTGAGTGAATGACAGAAAAATGGCAAAGAATGACAGT
>NC_051417.1:12632679-12633829 GCF_015228065.2 Penaeus monodon | reverse complement strand
CGTTGTTGATGGAGTAGAAAATACAGAGCAGATAAAGAGACAGTCAGCCAGTTTCGGAAAGACCGGAGCACAGAATAGAGCGACATGAATGAGAGGTCAAAGGCGTGGGCGTAGATATGGGCGTACTCATGGGCGTGGGTCGAGGGTGACGGTCTGTAGGAGATGCAGAGCTCGAATTCAAACATCTGGCTTGTGGGACCGAGATGTTTTTCTCTTTTTTTTCTCTCTCTTTTTTTCCCTCGGACAACCAGAAGTCCTATTATTGCTTGCCCGACGGATGGCCTAACATGATGATAGCTATGATTTGGTTTAGACTTATCTTTACAGAAAACTTGGTTGTCCTGTCATATTATGCCTAAGTTTGGCATGCAACAAATCTTCAGGCCGGTTTATCATTGCATATGGCAATTTGGATGCACAAAAATCATCTTTGATATGCATGCGTCACGCAGTTACCGTGAAAAAAAAATGTTTATTTGAATTTCAGCATTATTCACTTTAAAAAAAATCAACATGATACACTTTTTGGCATAGCATCTCAACGCAGTGGATGCTCACATATCCCCCTCCCCCTCCCCCCGCCCTAGCCTAAAGCACACCTACATGTATAAGGCGGTGAATGATCAAGCATGCAAGGCATTGTCATCCTTATCACGGACTACAATAAGGATCAGAATCCTCGCTTCGCTTCGAGCAGACGGGTAAACAGTCGTCCCTATTCCCTCTGCTCTTTGAAGCTAAATTTCACGCCAGTATGAGTGTGGCTGTCATTTTTAATCATTATTACGGGTATCTTTTATCTGAATTTAGACTATCATGCAATTAGTAAAAAAAATATTCATGAAAAAAGTAATCTACAGACATGTTATTTAATATTTTTTTCTATATCTAAAGTCTTCAAATGTTCATTTTCTTGTTCTGTTGTTTTGTTTGTATTTCTATTGTCATTATCGTCGTTATCAATTTTTCATCTGACCTATCATTTAGTCAGTAATTACTTTTATGTATATGGCAAATCGACAGTATAAACCTCACAGAATTAATGAAATTCCAAAATCATTATCATGATAATTGCATTGACGAAAATATCTTCATTTTATCCGAATGTGTTTATTATTTATCTCACTGTTGCTCTATTGACATACATGTT
>NC_051417.1:12631247-12631339 GCF_015228065.2 Penaeus monodon | reverse complement strand
ACAATAGAAATTACTACGGCTGCCTTATAACTTTAATAAAAACATCCGAATTATAACTGACGTCATTTTAATTACATTTTACACCTTTCTTA
>NC_051417.1:12631140-12631215 GCF_015228065.2 Penaeus monodon | reverse complement strand
CAGCTTTCCCTTTCTTGAGTTTTTTCTTTTTCTCATTATTATATTCATCCATCTCCTTTCTTTCAAATGATGGTT
>NC_051417.1:12624623-12625269 GCF_015228065.2 Penaeus monodon | reverse complement strand
GGTCATATTGACATCATATTATACATATTTTTTATGCTAAATCTCTTTTATTCATATAATTTGAGCATTACTATTTCTGGACTTTTTTTATTGTCCTTATGATAATTGATAATTTATATTCAGTAAACTTTCTGTATTCATTTTGACCTCTCTGGCTTTGGTTAATTTACTTGTGAGGTATTTCATAATGCATGAAGACACTTCCTTCTTTACTCTATAATCATGACCAATTTATGTAACAAGACTTGCACTTAGTTCAAAACAAGAAAAAAATCATATCTAGAACAAAAAAACATTCTAAATTGCACTAACTATTATGTACTATAATGTTGTCCACTAGTATCCAAATTTTCTATGCAAAATTTGTCTCGAACACATAGTACCGTGTTTATCATTTATTTTCTCTCTTCACTGTTTTCGTTTAAGTTTCTCAAAGGGTTAGTATTGACTTCTAATGACTATTATGGGTGTGTTATATATCCCAGTCTGTGTGGTGTGTTAACATTATTATCCTTACCTGGATAAAAGACGTTGAGCGGTCCAATAATCCCAGTGAATCCAATTTCATCCGTAAAACATTCCAATTCGGGGACAAATATAACATAATATCATCACAAAAAAAATATCAACTTGTTCATCGCTTCTC
>NC_051417.1:12624359-12624588 GCF_015228065.2 Penaeus monodon | reverse complement strand
GCTCTTTGGTTTAATATCAATATCAATATCATCACCTTTATCATAGTGTTGTTGCTTTTTAATGGATAACGACACTTTTTTTGTCACATTCTCTCTCTTCTACCACGGTCAAGGACAACCAAAGTTGGATTCACTAAATAACACTACTCATGACTAAAAAAAAGTTGTTGTCCGACGGGAAAAACGCAGCGAAAACGGAAAATTCGAGCCCTGGGTACATATGCGGGAA
>NC_051417.1:12623876-12624038 GCF_015228065.2 Penaeus monodon | reverse complement strand
CTCTCAGGAATCGGAGGGTAAGTTGCTATATCCTCGTATTGTTTTTTTTTTCGTCAGGAGAGAGAGGCAGGATGCAAGGATGCGCTTAGGAAGAGGAAGGACCTAGGCTTCCGGAAGCTGGGTCTGGCTATGTAAAGAAGTCTCAAGAATCATTTTGAACTC
>NC_051417.1:12623645-12623836 GCF_015228065.2 Penaeus monodon | reverse complement strand
GAAAGAGGGAGGGGGGGCGAGGGGGGATGACGTAGTGGCAAAGAGGATAGTAGGGGGGGAGGGGTTAGAATCCATTAGCAAGGTAATTGCAAATTTTCTTGAAAAAGAAGAAAAAAAGGGGAAAATGATAATAAAAAATCGTGAGGAAGATAGAACTGCAATCTTCAAAGGGATAGGAATAGGAAGCTTGT
>NC_051417.1:12623137-12623277 GCF_015228065.2 Penaeus monodon | reverse complement strand
GTATAAGAAAACAAAACTATGTAAGCTTATAGTGAAGCTGACGCGACAGTCTGCAAGCGTTAGGTTTGGTAAGCAATGGAATAAATGTGAAAAAAACATATTGGGTATTTTGGAAATGTTTGTTCCATGTGTGGTTTGTT
>NC_051417.1:12622768-12622835 GCF_015228065.2 Penaeus monodon | reverse complement strand
TGTGCCTACATGTTTTGCAGTGTGCAGTGTAAATTCTCCAGATCAGTTGACTTTATGTGAATACAAG
>NC_051417.1:12621944-12622623 GCF_015228065.2 Penaeus monodon | reverse complement strand
GGTGATGATGATACTAGTGTATTTGGTTGTTATGGATATAGTGTTGTTAGTATTATTACCTTTACGATATTCAAGCTCATTTACCTCTATATAAATGACCCATTATATTATCATAAATGACTAACTTTTTTGCAACATTTTGCCAAATTATTTCAGTGTATCTTCAGTCTTTAACACTGATTTAGTGAATTAGAAATAGTATCCTATTGCAATATCCTTCATTGATTTTCATTATTTTGCGCCAGCAATAGCAATATGTATGTAAATGTGGTGAGTTTACGTATAAAAGAACTAATTTTTGAATGGCAATGCAACTGACCTGGGTATGTGCGTAATAAACACACTTGCAGCTGAATAAAACTGAATATCAAAAAATAAAATGTTGTGGTGTTTATAGTGTGAGCACAAAATGCATAGAGGATGTAAAACACAGCGGGCATTGTCGGCATAAGGGTGTAACCAATCGTGGCTGTTTGGGTGAGAGGCATGGATGTAGCAACTGTGGGTGAAAGGGGAGGTGTGGGCGGGCTGGGCGCGGTGGGGAGTATCAGTGGGCTTGAACATGGGTGTTGCATGTTACTAAACACATGGGAAGACATAGGCGCAGCCAAAGGGTACTACAGTTCTACAGTCTGGAGTGTTTACTGGTATAGCAGAAGACAAAAACTGGAGATATGGC
>NC_051417.1:12619556-12620468 GCF_015228065.2 Penaeus monodon | reverse complement strand
AGTCATGTATTAGATCTGAATTAACCAAGGCCAACAAGATTTTGCCTCAGCTATACGCAAGTTCTGTATATATCCAAATACAGACTAGTAGGACATATAGTAGCAGGCAAGAGGTATACAACAGATGACATTGCCAAGATAGACGGAGGGAGAGAACAGCGAAGGGAGGAAGTAGAGGCCAAGGGCGAGGGAGAAGAGGGCGAAGGAGCAGCGAGATCGAGGGAGAGAGGGGGCAGTATGACATAGATGCAGCCACATAGGACATTCTTTCAGCCAGCCTGGTGTTCGGCTGTGACAGGTTTGCCAACACCTTGTAGGGTTGTTAGGGACTTCAGGGTGTTGTCGGTTTGAAAAACCAGCACGGATACAGAGGGTGGTATATCTAACAGAGGCGTGGGGTATAGCCAGCTTTGGAAAGGGTATAGCAAGGGTATATTCTCCGACCACATTGCATATAAGCACAGGGCGTGGACGATGACCGACACAAGTTAATAGCGATTTCAGTAATGTTACTTCAGTTATAGGTGCAATCTATGTAATATTTGATTCCAATATCTATCTACTTTTGGAATGATTTACTTTTTCTTTCTTTCACTTTACTTTAATCAAAATTATGCCATTAGTTGTTATTTATTACTGTTATGTCATAAACTGAGAGATTAAAAAAATACATTAGGGGTTTTGTCGAAATTTAAAAAGTTGTCCAAAAATACGATAAAACTGAGATGTTAATGATTAGTAGTTACATCTGTATCCCTATACTTAGTCAGTAAATCTAAACACAAATCAATAGAAATATTCATTAGTTTAATATCATTAAGATTCCATTAACCTGTCTTCAAAACTACTTGTCTATAGACTCAACTACTGTACTTGGGTGACAATGAACTACTAACACATAGGTTATGATTT
>NC_051417.1:12618457-12619381 GCF_015228065.2 Penaeus monodon | reverse complement strand
CATACATATGTACGTACAAACATGTGTATATGTACGTTACATATAACTGCTATTTTTAGCGTCTGATATCACTACTGACAAAATTTTGCTAGCATCTACTCGACCAACACTGACAGCAATGCTGACTCGCCGCAGACCCGAGGGTTCTCGCGAAGCCACACGCAGGCATCAACTCCCTCTATCGTATTATTGGACGCTTTCATTTGGACAAAACTCCACGGGCGGCATGCGGCAACTCACCTCATCGTCTTCGTCTTTTTTCCTCATCTTGTCTGTGATCATCCTGATCTCCTTGAGGATGAGGTTGAGCTCTCTGGTGCAGGAGGACATGCAGGTGTGGACGAGGTGCGAGTCATCCACGGAGTGGCCGCCGTGAGGCACGCGTATGAACGCCGTGTTGTTGGTGGTGTGCGTGTGCGGCAGCGTGTGCGCACGGAAGTCGTCGTCGATGTCCAGCACGTTCGCCAGGAGCGACTTGGACGACCTCTCCTGTCGGGAGAAGGGGCGGCATGAGCGGCGCGGGGACTGGGCGGAGGGCGTGGGCGGGAGGAGGGCGGCAGGGAGGGGGCTGGACTGTGTTCTGGACGCAAGCGAGTTTTAAAAGTCAAATTGGTTAATTTTATGTTCTTCTAATTTTGACAGGGGTATTTTTTTGAGCTCTGATTTTTAATTTGATGTGCATTTTATTGGAAAAAATAATGGTTTGAAATAGAGTTAGAAATTCCTTTATTGTTTATTCAAAAGAAAAATATGTAGAACCTTCTCATTCACTTTATATGTGATTTAGCAAAATGAATGAAGTGCTGCGTATATAAAAGACACTACAAAATGAAAAAAAGCAAAATGCTTTAGTGACATTTTATTTTGCACTATCATACGGGATGTTCAAGAAAGGATATGCATAGATAAGAAACCCTTAACAGG
>NC_051417.1:12618192-12618425 GCF_015228065.2 Penaeus monodon | reverse complement strand
TACGTTTACTGGATTAATTTTAGCTCTTATATTATTTGAAAGGAATGAGGAAGAGAAAATTATTTATTGCAGTCATTACAGCGCTGAATAATTAGATATATAAGTATAAATATGATTATGCAAATCAAAAAAGAAACACCAATTAACTATCATTTATCTAACTCTCTCTCGCTAACAAACAAAAACAAAAAAAGTTCGAAACACGATACCTTCAACGCAATATGTTGAATTCT
>NC_051417.1:12617393-12617503 GCF_015228065.2 Penaeus monodon | reverse complement strand
CTAGAGAATCTAAGCGCAGCAATGACTTAAAGGACAATTTGCACACAAGCACAAATTGATATCAAAATGATTAACAAAAGAGGAGACAAAATTAATACAGAAGGAACACT
>NC_051417.1:12616912-12616979 GCF_015228065.2 Penaeus monodon | reverse complement strand
AGAGGGAACGGCTCCAGTCATCCAGCCAAGTTTGGTCACTGATAAATTTGTATTTGAAAAGTACAAG
>NC_051417.1:12616288-12616549 GCF_015228065.2 Penaeus monodon | reverse complement strand
GGCGAAAGACCGATTTCATAAACCTTTCTTCCGACCGAACTGGGCTGGACTTCGGAACCCTGATGAGTCAAGTATACACAGTACAAATAGTATTGGACATGCAAAATATGACCACTACTCAAACATAATGAAGACGAGATCTCGAACTAAGAGGTTTTTGTGTATTCTGATGCTTGCTTTCCTACAACTTACCATATGCATTTATGCTTGTGAGAGTATGTGGTCTCAAGTGAGGTAAATACTTGAAGGAATTTGGATTAA
>NC_051417.1:12616015-12616221 GCF_015228065.2 Penaeus monodon | reverse complement strand
TGGAGGGCATAACGAGAAATAATTCAGTTCTACAATCTCTACCTTAGTTATCATAACGAATCTTTATGATAATCACAGTTATGATTAGTTTACTGCAATTGAACTCATGAGAAAACAGTGCAAATACTGCTAATAATGAGGATAATTGTTATACCTAAAATATTTTTCTTTATCAGAATCATGGAAAACTGCGAATTGTGTGATAG
>NC_051417.1:12615796-12615911 GCF_015228065.2 Penaeus monodon | reverse complement strand
GTGCATTATCAATACAGATAAAAAATATATATAGATTGAAAAGACTATAATCAATAACCGTCGCTTATATTTTCTAATAATAAAATATCTTTAACACAAGCCATTCTTGCGTGCT
>NC_051417.1:12614316-12614541 GCF_015228065.2 Penaeus monodon | reverse complement strand
CTTTAGTAAACTGAGACATTATAATGTTAGAAATATAACATGACCTCCTTTGAAAATAACGAATTTTCGACAACGCTATTGTGCTTGATATAGACACTATTATAGTAATGGAAAGGATACTATAAAACGCCCGGAAAAATGTAAATAATCGAAGCATTAAATGAATAAACGAATTAATATACATACTATACCAAATAATGTTGATACTGTCAATATGACTGAGAG
>NC_051417.1:12610781-12611285 GCF_015228065.2 Penaeus monodon | reverse complement strand
ACATTAATATCTATCCTGCTTTAAACATGTTACCCTTATTAATTACCATCACTGCCATCATCATCATCTTATTAATCTATCCTTGTTTTATGAGATAATTACATTCTCTATTTATATATATTTCTTTCTGACCTTGTTCCATTGGAATTCTATTTCTTATTGTGTTAAAAAAGTTTGGCTTAAGAAAATCTTATCCTCATTATTATCGTGATGAACATTCTCTGTCTAAGACACTCAGCATAATGGGGAAACTCAACTTCACATGATAAAATAAAATGCTAGCTAATCAAGTTGAACCATACTGTGAACGAAGAGCAGGGGGTATCCCGCAGATGATGAAGGAAAAACAAATGCTTATATATAATTATAACAATCACCGACAAAAATGAAAAACTAAGGTATGTCTACTGCATAAAGAAGAGATGAAATCATAAATGATATATTTTTTTCAAATATTTACCCCAACTCATCTTTGGCCAAAGTCAACTAAACTCGGTCACTGAG
>NC_051417.1:12610464-12610715 GCF_015228065.2 Penaeus monodon | reverse complement strand
CTCTCTCTCTTTTGACTCCTGAATCTCGGCCGAAGATGCGAATGTTTGAAGCTGAAATGAGCTTTGAAAAAAAAGGTAAAAGAAAAAAAATATATATTGCCGAGATACCACATTTGACGGTCTCATTGCTGAAGATAACATGGCTTCGTCTACTGATACACACGAGAGTCGAAACATACGAATCCTTCTCTCTCGATGATACACATATCTACAGGCCTTCTATAACCACTTCGACGATATATATACGTCAG
>NC_051417.1:12609253-12610429 GCF_015228065.2 Penaeus monodon | reverse complement strand
CTCAGGAATGCGCAAAAACACGCATCTACGGCTGCCCAGTATGCTATGAAATCCTACTTTTGCGAACGATCAGACAGGGAGAAATGTTGAGAGGCTTCTAGGGTGAAAACTATGCAAGCTTAATACACACTCTAACCCTCCAAGCACCGGGGATTTCTGGTCAAGAAGAAATCCGGTTGAAGTAAATCTCCGTTTGAGAGGATTTCGGATTAGAAAGGAGAGGAAAACCAATCCTTTAAGTGTTTTTTTTTTTTTACCGGTGTTCGAAGGTTGAAGTGTTTAGGTTCTGGTCTCGCCATCGCACATGCAACACCGGGGGTCAAGTCATCTAATGATCTTTCCACTAATGCTACTGACTAAAGTGTGCGTGTTAGCGTATGTTGTGTCTCCTCTGTACTTGTAAGTGTGAAGCGTTTGTTCCTAGAGTGTTTTCCTGTTGAGATTACCGTGTTGGGGAAGTGCATGTGCTAACTGTACATGTGCCTGTATTAGTCTTGATATGCATGTGGGTGCTTGTAAATATATAACCAAACGTATGTTTTCGTATCGTTATACATATGACTGGAATGCTCATCGATATTTGTATGAAAAAAGTATGAAAGTCATGGGGAAAAAAGGACGAATAACGCTGGAATCATGCTTCGGCCCAAGCAACCACACAGAGTGGACGCAAGTACATGGCAAAGAATCTGAGTCCTCAAATGCGGCATGTTGGCTTGTGGTTCCAAAGTATCCAAAACCACCAGTGAAAAAATAACATTTCAAGCAAACATACGTAAATAGTAAAGCTCATTTCTGCAGGTTATTTTTAAGGTGGCTTTAGGTTGTAATTTTATGCCATAATTGACCGATTTTTTTATATATATATTCTTAGTTGCGACCTCACGTTTGCGTAAACCGCTGGCCAAGACGCGAGAAATACAACACTACTACATTTTTTAAAGGGAGTTTAGAGTAAAACTTTGAAACTTTGGTGCTCTGAACCCTGCATATATGTATGAAGAAGTCCGGCGATGCTTTTCATATAGGGTTTTTAAAAGATCCCATAGTGTATAGCAGTTAACTATCTTAAATATGTTAAATCGTTTACTAACAGTAAGAAAAGCTGCTAAAGAGGTAGCAGCTGAATAGCAGGTGTCGGCCATAGCATAAAAGTACCCCCCACAGCAGGGCTTT
>NC_051417.1:12609070-12609155 GCF_015228065.2 Penaeus monodon | reverse complement strand
ATAATCTACGATGCTACCTAGCGTGTCAGTCCTGTGCAATCTCAAATGGCAATATTGACAGCTGCCCAAAGACAAAAAGGAGTTC
>NC_051417.1:12608678-12609016 GCF_015228065.2 Penaeus monodon | reverse complement strand
AAGCTGCGGTTGTTTTGATCTGGCGAGTGTATATGCTAAAAGAAGAAAAAAAAGGAAAAGAAAAGATCTGACTTCATTTCAACAGGAGTAACAAACACAAGACAAAGTCGTTGGATGAGAAAGGCTGCATTGCCATTTTTGCCAACTGAGGTAGTCATCTCAAAAAAGGTGCAGTACAGAGGGGGCGCTGCAGTTACGATCAATATAAATAAGGTAAATATTCAAATGTCTTGAAGTTTTAAGATGGAATGCACAAGTACAGTATGTATATAGCCTATGCTCCTTAGCCTCTCAGTGGACGTTATGTGAAGCAATAACACAAAAAAGAATAACTATGG
>NC_051417.1:12607995-12608616 GCF_015228065.2 Penaeus monodon | reverse complement strand
AAGGGGTACTGTCCACACGGAAGTTCCGGTGAGAGGCATTTTGTAAACAGAGGGTCCGTTAACTTGGTGAAAATGAGTGTTTTTTTTAAGATGACAAAATTCGTTGATTTAATTGGTTTGAACTTTCGGCAATTGTTAATCATGTATTTATCATATATTTACAGAGTTTCACATAAAGAGGAAACTTAGTTAAGGAAAAGTAAATTTTCATCAAGAAACTTTAAAATAATTTGAGTAAGTGTAACCTTAACTGTTGGAGATTCAGAATTCTTAATTTAGAAATGTTCTTAGGGTAATGCTAATGTACTGTATCCGAAGAACACAAGATGCAGTAATTTAGGATACTATTAAGGCATAAAGTGTATTGTATCAAAAGATATCTACCAAGGTGCATCATTTTTTCTCTCTCTTAATGTGTACCTACGTATGTAAGATGACTGTTTGCTTCATCTCGACAAAAGACCCTGAAATGTGTAGACCCGAAGCTCCAAAGTTCATTGGTGGTATAAATTTACAGTTCTGACTACGATACGCAGGTAAATAGAGAAGGGTTTCTTCTGGCTACGGAAGAAGTGGCACCGATTCATACCAGCTTAAACTACAGTGAGATAATAAAAGAGC
>NC_051417.1:12607796-12607927 GCF_015228065.2 Penaeus monodon | reverse complement strand
AAGAGAATCAAATTCTAGCTAAAAAGCACTTCTACTTTGCACCGGAGTAAAGAAATATTGGACAGCTGTCTTAAGTCACGTGTCGATTTGAGATTTTTATTTCTCTCTCTCTTTTACAAAAAAAAAAAAAT
>NC_051417.1:12607463-12607751 GCF_015228065.2 Penaeus monodon | reverse complement strand
CTGATACCATTAGAACCAACAAAAAATTAATAAATATATATACACAGTCTAGCGTCTCCCACACATCAGTCTATAAATTTTTGTGCCTAAGCTACGCAGTCATGTTTGAAATGGGGTTGACAAGACTATACTCCGTCCAGTCTCAGGAAAGAAAAAATAATGGCAAATCATCCATAGCTCTGGAGAACTTCGATTCGTTCAATCTCTCTAGTTGAAAAAATAACAAAGTAGTGTTGAAGGCAGCAACTTTTAACAAAAAAGATAATGAAAATACATACATTTCTTATG
>NC_051417.1:12606530-12607441 GCF_015228065.2 Penaeus monodon | reverse complement strand
CGAGTTAACACAGGTAATGAGTGTCAGCTGATTTTGATAAAAGAGGAGACTTGGCAAATCGGAGAAATCCAGAGTCAGGGTGAGTTGCCATTTAGTTTTTCTTTTCTGAGACTGGATGCACTATAAATATTTGTATGAAGTTTCAAAAGCTGAACATGCTCAGATTTCCAGAGATTCTGCACTCGCTCATGCTCGATGCTGTATACAGTAAATATCGCGCTTCTCATTCTCCAAGGTGTGGAATAAAGTGAATGCAAGTCACCACCATCAGTAAGGCAAAATTTGAGAAATGAAAATAATGATGAAATAATAACAAATAGAAAATGAATAAAATGAGTAAGGACACATCTTCGGTCTAAGAGTCTGCAGACCCTTGAGAGGGATGGCCTGGCAGACCCGAAGCATCGAACGTGCATTTGTGAGCTGACTTTTTATGAACATTTTGTTTCTTCTCGTTTACAAAGGGATAAATGAAGAAGTGGTCTGAACAGCCACTGAGTCCCGGTGGCTTAACAAGAAGCATTAATTGAATGAAAAAAAAGTAATTGCCAAATGACGATTCTCGGCCTTTTCAGCCTTTGGAATTTGAAAAGCGGTCTCGACTCCTAAAAAACAGACCTATCTTATCCTAGAGCGCCTCTTTTGCGTCGAAAGGGGGGGGGGGTCTCCACTCCTCCCCCGCCCTCTAGGACCGAACCCTTGGTAACTGCAGCGTCCCGGGTCCTTCCCACCCCCCTCTCCACCCCCACCCTACATCTTCCACTGCTTCTCGAAGTCTTCCTACGTGGCTCTGGTGTCCATTGGCTCCCTACTGTACGAAAGGGGCAGAGCAGGAGAACCCTAATCTCGACGAGGCATCTTCCTCAGGCGTTCCTCTTCTTTGTATTTCCCTTAACATTTGGTCTCATTCA
>NC_051417.1:12606148-12606325 GCF_015228065.2 Penaeus monodon | reverse complement strand
CGCGTCCTCACACTAATGTATCCTCGGCCGTGGTGACTCTAATGCATGCACGCAGAAGAAATGCACTTTGTCTAACATGTCTAACAGTTATCTAATAACACACATTCTCCTATCTTCTTTCTGGTACCGAACCTATGTTGCAAAATTCAGAGAAGTTTTAGAATGTCATTCACTGTA
>NC_051417.1:12605564-12606105 GCF_015228065.2 Penaeus monodon | reverse complement strand
ATGGCTGCGTAGTGATCCTGTTCAGGATATTTTTTCTGATTTTTATTTTCTCTTTTTGTTTTACAGTTGATACTGAAACTTAAGATAATCCAAAAAATGTTTTTAGTATTCTTTATAATTTTTAGTATTTCTGTTATGCTATTTCTTTTTTTTTATAGAAAGATGAGCGATATAGGGGAAAAAAGAAACATGAATAAATTATCATCGTCATCATCATGGTGATGATAACGCTTGCAATGAATCTTCCTCAGTCCTCCCATAATCAGTTTATTGTTATCTAAGTTGTTTATCATTTTAGTGATGTGTGTCTCTTTGAAAGAAAATAAATCCTATTAATCCCACTTTTTGGTGAGATATCTCTCTGGATTTTGTTTGAGTTAGGAACAACGAAATCCCTAGTGATGTCATGTCCTATAGAGAATTTGTAAGGGTTATATCACCCTTTCAGTGTAGGAAATAGTGTTTCTCCTTTAAGAAATTCCCCCTTGGTGATCCGCACACCCTTTGAATGGCGTCCCTAAATTTCCCTTCGAACGAAACC
>NC_051417.1:12605444-12605543 GCF_015228065.2 Penaeus monodon | reverse complement strand
TGAACTATCCCCTTCTTCCACGTTCAAAGCCCTCGGGCAGTATTTATAGTCTATTTTTTTACCCTAGTTAATCGGTATGAAATCCTCTTTCACCCTTAT
>NC_051417.1:12605033-12605381 GCF_015228065.2 Penaeus monodon | reverse complement strand
CCATGCCTAACCCCCCACCGCTGGCTTCTGTCCATTTCATACCTACCACTCCTACTTGTGGATCAGGGAGGGGAGAACGGAAGTACTTATATATTGTTATTTTCTTTCTTTTTTTCTCTTAAGGTTTGGACTAAGAGGCAAGGGCTTACATCTGGTCGTACCTTCATCTCCAGCTCTCTCATCTTGTTGTTCAACATGATGCTCTTGCGCGTAATCTTCTCTCCCGGCCGGTTAATGCGCAGGACCCACGGTAACCACTGGAGAAACACGCTTTTCACCTGTTGTCAGGAGGAGAAGAGAGGGAAGAACAAGCAGGTTAGTGTTGGAAATCTGTGGGCAGAACCTTCA
>NC_051417.1:12604542-12604879 GCF_015228065.2 Penaeus monodon | reverse complement strand
CGGAAGTGTTGGACAGGTGTGTCAATGCGTGTATGTAAAGGACGTTTCTAGGAGGTCGGGGAGAGAACAGAAGTCGCCTCGGAGTAAACATAAACAAATGCATAACGACGGAGAAGGGACGTAAGATTTTTTTTTTTTTTCGTGAAGGTGGAGGTGGAAGGGGGTTTTAAGGCGCGTCGGCGAAGAACTAGAACAAAGTTGTGTCTCGCGCCTCTGAAGGTTGGTTGGGTCGCATGCCTGAGTACTGGTCTGTCTGTGGATGCCAAGGTTGAGGCGGGGCAGTCCTGGAATGGGGATTCTGGTTAATGACAAGCGGTATATATACATATGGATACAG
>NC_051417.1:12604101-12604471 GCF_015228065.2 Penaeus monodon | reverse complement strand
AAGTTATATATGCAATCACGCTATGTTTTTCGAAAAAGGTACACACACGCTCTCTTATTTTTTTTTATTTTAGCTTCGTTAAGTAATGCACCATGGAAAAAAAAAAATCTAAATCGTTTTATCAAAACACAAAAGCTACCTACATATGACAGCAAATCAAAACTAAAAAAATATATGAAAATCAGACTAAATAATGGGTTTCTTCTCCAAGCGTAAAAAAAAAAAAATGTCTGTGTGAGCTTTACTAATTATGGCGATTTTCTTAATGAGCGACTTTATCTTTTTTCCCTTAATGGGAGACTGTTTTCTTCTCAAAAATTCTTAGCCATATTAAACAGTCTCGACTGTTTTCGTTAATGCATATTGCCCT
>NC_051417.1:12603909-12604066 GCF_015228065.2 Penaeus monodon | reverse complement strand
GATTCCTCACATCGTTCAGTATCTACAAAATTCCCAGAAAATTACCAATCTACACATATCATTACAGCCTATAATCTAGAAATAAAACCTAACAAAACTCCCACATCTATGTGAAATAAAACCCGTAAAGAAGTTTCTGTAATGAGTTCAATATAAC
>NC_051417.1:12603724-12603883 GCF_015228065.2 Penaeus monodon | reverse complement strand
GGAGCTGTAAATACACGTACACGGGGAATGAAAAGAGATAACCGTAACCCGTAAGATTTAGTGTAATGAAATTTCCAATCTCGAAATCTCCCGATCTTGAAAGGCGTCTCTGGCACCGATGAAGATTCAACGGCGAATGAAAATGAATAAAAGGGAAAT
>NC_051417.1:12603023-12603451 GCF_015228065.2 Penaeus monodon | reverse complement strand
TAAGCGGCAAGTATAGAAAATAGTGAAAAAAGATATGCAAGAAAACGTCTTTTAAAGTTGACGCAGCGATACGCGATCCGGGCCCGACGCGGATGAGGGAGAGCTGCAGAGAAATCCAAGTACAACGGATAAGAAAAATGACACTAAGGACCGAGGCCTTCGCGACGCAGCATATGTCATTTGCATAAACTTTAATGCGATGGAAGTGAGCAGGAGAGGGAATAAACACGCTGGAAAAAAAAGACAAAAAACGAAAAAAGAGAAATAAAAACGAAGAAAAGATGAGGAAGAAATAATAAACGTAAACAGGTAAAACAAGTATTAAACTCCTAGCGATTAGTCATTACGTTAAGACATAGTGAAGATAGACAACTTCATTCATTACGAAGAAATTGGTCACTCGTACGGTATAATTTACATCAGAAATG
>NC_051417.1:12602765-12603000 GCF_015228065.2 Penaeus monodon | reverse complement strand
GACTTGAAGGCTTGAACTCTACTTAAATGCGATTTAGTGAGTGAGGATTCGTTTCCTGTGATGAGAGATTGTCCATTTTCTAGTGAGAAGAAATAGATGAGCTAGTGAGAACCGGATAATAATGCGGCTTAAATAATAGAGGGTAATTTGATCGTGATACAAAAATGCAATACTTGTAATAGGTAAAGTCCACCAGCCTCTTCTATTGTCTCTAATTAAGCACATACGTATTCAC
>NC_051417.1:12602197-12602509 GCF_015228065.2 Penaeus monodon | reverse complement strand
TATATATCTGGTACTACTGGTAACAGAGGAAACAAAAGGTTCAACCAACTTTAAGATAAGGCAGCCAAGAATGCTTTCTCATCACCCGCAGACTGTGCACCTCCCCCTCCCTCCCCTCCCTTCCCCTCCCTTCCCTTCCCCTCTCTTCCCTTCCCCTCCCTTCCCTTCCCCTCTCTTTCACTATCTTCGTCTTTGTTTGAAAGTCATTGATCATTTACGGTTCATAATTATCTATCTGACTATCTATCGGTTGTTTGCCACTATATCATTCTCTGGTAATCGTTTGAAGTTCATTGCCATGTTCTAACAAAC
>NC_051417.1:12601868-12602149 GCF_015228065.2 Penaeus monodon | reverse complement strand
TGTAAACATTTACCACATTAATGATTTTATCAATCTAAACATTATCATCAGTATCTTTATTAATATCGTTGCTGCTGCTTTCGACGATATTTTCGTCAGGATTATTGTCTTTATTTTAATTATTTTCGCTATTATTATTTTTTGTATTCTTATCGCCACATATTATGAATCGCCGGAAATCAAAACAAAATTGTGCTCATCACAGACCATAATATTATGTAAGAAACCCATTTATTAATAGTTTTACTTTTAAAGGCATTGTTTTTATGAGAATATAAGCA
>NC_051417.1:12601458-12601749 GCF_015228065.2 Penaeus monodon | reverse complement strand
ACACTATTATTTAATTTTTTACTGTAACTATGGTTAGTGTTACCAACAACCTCGCTATACTTAAGAGTACCATTATTACGTGATTAATGGTATCAAAGCTACACTTTATAATTCTTCAGGTCACATTATCGCAACTACTGTTACCGCAATCGTTACTACTATTGTTACAACTACTATTAGACATAGTATAAGGGGTCCTAACACCTTTTCCCATTTTTCTTTACTAATCTATTTACTTCTATTCCCCTGTCTATTTATATGGAAAATTTCCCTGAGATTTTGGTTGTAGTT
>NC_051417.1:12601176-12601417 GCF_015228065.2 Penaeus monodon | reverse complement strand
CATCAGCGGTAGGCTGTATTTCACATCTTTCCTTTTTCATTATCGCCGTTATTATTTTTATTGTTGTCGCTATTATCGAAATAATTAAGGGATATATAAGTGAATATTTAATATTTCATATGGCAATCAATATACTTTCGCCAACAGAAATGTAACAAAAAAGTAATTATGCAAATGTTTTGAATATCTTTGAAAAGAGGAACAATATTTACAAAATATATTTACAATTCATGTATGTCTT
>NC_051417.1:12600472-12601135 GCF_015228065.2 Penaeus monodon | reverse complement strand
ACCAGTATTCTTAACATGATATAGAAATCCACAATTTCAAAATTACTCTTTTCTAATAAAGACGTTTTCAAAGTTGTGGGTTTCTATAACATGTTTTTAGACACCATATAGAAACCTACAATTTTCCATGGTATTCGCTAATGAACATCATTAAAAAGTTGTAAGTTTCTATACGCTGTCCATATACTTAAACATGTAAAAAAAATACAGCACTTGATGCGGAAATTCAAGTGTTCACAAGACATAATAGATTCTTTACATGTTTGTCATTATAAAACACACTTCAGTTAGATATATTTTAAAGAAATTTCATGATTTCTATCTCTAAAAATTGTTAGAAAAGACGAAATACCTTAAAATATACCTAGATGATCCTTGGTGCAAAATATTCCAACAAATTTTAAGTTCCAGAGACTTGCATATGAAAATCTACAATTCCACGGTGACATTTCTTATAAACATCAGAGTAAAATTGTAGGTTTTATAACATGCCTGTCACGTTTATAGCCAATACTACAAAAACCCACAGGTTCACTGAATATTCTCTAACAAATATATTTGTGAAATTGTGGGTTCCTATAGTATTGTTGACTGATAAGGAAAATAATTGTTCCTCTTTTGCTATTCAATTTCCTCTCTCATTTATACTTTATGTATGCGAAT
>NC_051417.1:12600295-12600383 GCF_015228065.2 Penaeus monodon | reverse complement strand
TTTCCTGTGTATTTCAGTTAAATGGAACTCCTTTTTCTCTCTCTCTTTCACATTATATTCATACCATGTCACATCAGCATGTTCATCA
>NC_051417.1:12597966-12598194 GCF_015228065.2 Penaeus monodon | reverse complement strand
AGAATACAGTAACGTTCGTTTGCACCCATTCACCCATATATATTTTTGTGTATACATGTAAATGAATCAGCGTTTTTGACAAAAAGGTTGACAGAAATGTTATCATGGCTCATCCTTAATTAGCATATCATTAACTTTGGATTTAACAGGCCATGCTAATTTTGTTCTATATTCTTAATTCAGTGACCGCAACTTTTCTTAATTTTCCTGCAAAATATTCCACCTGGA
>NC_051417.1:12597727-12597931 GCF_015228065.2 Penaeus monodon | reverse complement strand
ATGACACGTAACTCGCTCTTCGTTCGCGTCCAATTTTATTCCGTGTGATTGTCAACAAAAACGTCTTTTAAACCGCGTTAGTAAAAGGGCAGCTTTAATATTACTCATCAAAAGAAAAAACACATAATCAAACCATCCAAACCGTCTCAGTAATACAAACAAAAAAGACTGTCTCTTTCTTCCATTAATCACCATATTCAACCT
>NC_051417.1:12597432-12597705 GCF_015228065.2 Penaeus monodon | reverse complement strand
TCACCCACACGTCCCATTTTGTGGTAAGTTGGTGAGGTTGGTACGCCTGGCCACGTGAGGCATCGGGAGGATGGTAAGCCTGAGTCAGTCGGGATCAATAGAGTAGGGAAGGAGGCTGCTGGGTTCTCTCTCCCCGTTATCAAATGCTCACTTGCACTTTTCACACGTTAAAGAGGATGCATTTGTTGGCTTAAAGGGTGTGGGCATTGTGTCGGAAGAAGGCGAAAGAAGAACATGAATTAGATTCTTTTTTTTAATTCGTATTTTTTATTA
>NC_051417.1:12596877-12597015 GCF_015228065.2 Penaeus monodon | reverse complement strand
AGCACCACGAGTCCAACCACAGAAATGTCTCTTATTTCTCTTACTCCGAAAGAGAAACGGATTTTAGAAATATTGATATTGATATAAGATTTAATATAAGGACAATGGAGTTATTCAAGTTATGAAATTATTGATCTG
>NC_051417.1:12595888-12596519 GCF_015228065.2 Penaeus monodon | reverse complement strand
TACCCTCCACTTTAGTAGATAAAACAAATCGAATGAATTACCAAATAAGAAATAAATTGAATAAAAGAAAAGGCCAAGAATCGAAGATTTTCCCGAACTGACAGAAGAAAATCAACGAGACGGAATCGCGTAGAAAATGGAGTCTTATCACGTGGTTGTCTTGCAAGCACGTCTGTTCTGTTTTGTTTCGCATCTTTATTCTGTTTTGTTCTGTTTCCTATTTTTATTCTGTTTTGTTTTGTTTCCTATCTTTATTCTGTTTTGCTTTGCTTCGTATCTTTATTTTATTTTGCATCTTTATTTTATTTTGGTTTGTCGTTATTATTATTTTTTTATTTGACTTTGTTTTTATCTTTATTTTATTTTGGGTTTATCTTAATTTTTTATCTTTATTTTATAAAAAGAATATCATATTTTAATTTTGTTTTCATCTCTATTTTTTCATTTATTTTTATTTTTATTTTTAGTTATTATTATTTTTTTTACTTTTACTTTTTTTTATTTAGTTTTAGCTTTAATTGATTTTGTTTTTATCTTTATTTTTACCTTCAATCTTTATCTTATTAATTCAGTTGCTTGGTTATTTGATTTGTTGATTTATTTATTTACTTATTTATTTAATAAACAGTTT
>NC_051417.1:12595603-12595835 GCF_015228065.2 Penaeus monodon | reverse complement strand
TTTTTTTTTTTTTTTTTTTTTTTTTTTTTTTTTTATTTATCTATTTTCCTATTTTTCTATTTATCTGCTTGTTTATTTATCTCTATATTTACTGATTAATTTCTCTAGCTGTTTATTTCTTCCTTTTGTTTATTAACTGACTTGTTTATTTGCTCGTTTTCTTCCGAAGAGATTAAATGAACAATAAATGATAAATGAAGAAATAAATGGACACGGATTAAGGACTCAAAGC
>NC_051417.1:12595462-12595528 GCF_015228065.2 Penaeus monodon | reverse complement strand
CGTAACATTTAAAAGAAAGGAATAAAAATGAGTAAGAATTGTTAAGGCAAGAACTATGATTGAGTT
>NC_051417.1:12595196-12595335 GCF_015228065.2 Penaeus monodon | reverse complement strand
CACTGTTATTATATTATCTTATTCAATAATTCATAATTTGTTGTTCTTTTTTCATATTATTGTTCTTTATTATTCTTTATTTGGTGTTGCGTAGAAAAGGGAATGCATAAGAGAAGAAAATAAGAAGTAGAATATGGTC
>NC_051417.1:12594817-12594980 GCF_015228065.2 Penaeus monodon | reverse complement strand
TCCTCGTATAGAATCAGACGAGTTTCCAGCACGTCTCACCTTCCGTTCCCGAGCTGGCCTGGCCGCCGGACCCGGGCCAGCGCTGCCCGGTCGCGAATTTCAGATGCTAATGGAAGCGGTTTGGGTTGGATTTGAGTCCGCGAATATTGTTGCTTTTGCGAGT
>NC_051417.1:12592513-12592877 GCF_015228065.2 Penaeus monodon | reverse complement strand
CCCGAAGTTGCAAGTTCTTATAAATACCGAATTAATGGTCGAACAAATATAAAGTACTTATATTTTTTAATGTTCACACGCAATCTTATACGCTGAAACTCTCATTCATACAAACTATGGTCAAAGGCTTCTAAGGACATACTACATACTGTATATAAAGTAGGTGTGTGTAATAGAAATGTAAGGCTTGTGTATTGATTCATGGGTTATTATATATTCAGAATTAATATCAGAAATCACGTAAGTATTTTCTTTTCATTATATCTGAACGTAATCAAAGCAGGAGAGAGAAATCAACGGAAATGTAAATATAACTTAGGTAATCAATACCAAGTTTTGTTTTGAAGAATAAACATGACATTAA
>NC_051417.1:12590151-12592319 GCF_015228065.2 Penaeus monodon | reverse complement strand
ACAGAGAATTTTGTTTCAGCATAAATAGATTCAGATAGCAATGAAGGCAATGAACCATGGAGATGATTCAGAGCCAAGCTTTTGATTACGAATTTACTTTATCATCAATCTACTCTCACCTGATTCAAAACAACCCAAAGGTAGATAATACAGTAAAGTTATGGGAAAACAGCAGATGCAATGAAATTTCTGCCGCCCGTTAAATGTTAAATCAACCAATACTTAGATAGAAAGAAATGAGGCTGTATGAGTTCAGCAAAGAAAAGATCAACTTGAGAATCACGACTTCTCAAGGCTCGATAAGCCACTTCTTGCAAAGCGCATTGAAATGTACCCTCCCCTCGGTAACAGTGGCTAAAACGCCCTCTTATGTTATCCGTATAGGGGGTGGGGTGGGAGAAGGGGGTAAGGGCGTGAAAGGGAAGAGATCAGGTCAGAGAACCCGAGCAGTAAGACTCCTCGGACACCATACCGTCTCACTACCCCTTCCGTTCCTCCCAGGATAGTGTCAAACAAACCACGGACGGCTGAAGTCGTCTTGTCTCGTACTCACCATAGGCGACATCTCGTGCGTATCCGCCGACCGATGGTGAAAGTTGAGTATGAGCACTGTACTAACGACGCTCGATGCCACCATGAACATAATACAGTTAAAGTACGTGCCTGTAGAAAACACGAGGGAGCGTTAGAGGAGGTCCGTGAAGTGGCACGGTGATCGCCCGCCGACATCGAGCAAGGCCCTTTAATGGTTTTCTGTCTAATTCGCAAGCCTTTCTCATTCATGGAGGCTTTCTAAATTAATATTTTTTTCTCTCTGATTAATTTTTAAGTTGTGAATACTAAATTAGGAAAAAACATATGCTTAACAAACTCTGACTGACATAAAAAAGCAATGATACTGTGGAGCAATATCAACTATAATAAAACTGATACAAGTGCAACCTACGCTTTACTTTGGAGAACCTAGGCTGTGCATTATCTAGGTTTTAGGATCTCATGAAGCCTACAAAATCATTCTACAAAAGGGAAGATTATCATTTTAAGTGAAGTTATCAAAGGATTTATTAGATGATATCACATATTTTTAAGTAAACAAGCTACTGTGTGATCATGACAATCCAATTCAAACTTGGGCGTGTGGAAGTTATGCAAAAGACAAGTCCAAAAGCTTTAACATACCCAAACGTTGACGTAGCATGATGCATGACGGCCCCTTTGAAAAAGAGTGGGCTAAAAGTCTATAGAACAAGCTAAACAATCAAGAACCCAAGTGTGCATGGAACCAGATAACATCAGTGCCGCGAGGAGTAGACCTTCTGGAGGAATCAAACAAGCAGAAGCTATGAAACACTCTCACTAATTTCTTTTTTTGGGCCCTAATCGTAATGAAAAAGTAAATAAGGTAAACCAAGAGTAGAACTTATATATATTCTGATAATAAGACAACATTATCAATAGCATATCATCCTATGGGCTCTCAATGCTCGATGTTGGTGGCGCAGTCCTATAATCTAGCTTTGCTCATGCACTGTATACTACTTTCGCACGGACCATGCACTACGTCAGTAACGAAGGAAGGGTGGACGAAGGGGAGGGACCGGGGGGTGGGAGGGAATTTGATAACCACGGGAGGACAGGAAATGCAGAGAGTAGGAAAAAATGCGTTGGTAGAAAGTCATAGGAGGAGGAAGATAAAGTTGGGTGGGAGACTTTAGATTGGAAGCTGAGTGGGAGAAGTGGAAGGGAAAATGGAAAAGAGAGGAAAGGCAGGAGCAGAGAAATCGAAAAGGGGGGAAACCAGGAAAGGGGAGGAAGGAAGGACAAAAGGAGGGAATGGAGGGAACATGGATAAACACCAAAGACTGGAGAAAGACGAAACAAGTTAGTTCTATGACGCCAAAGTAGGGAAGCAGAGAGAACTTACCTAGACAGAGAAGAGGAGGGAAAGTTTTAATTTTCTTTTTTTTATTATCGTAAGAGTGAAATTCAGAAGGAAGCGTTCAAGGTAAAGGATAAGGTAGGAAGATGTGGATAGGAAGAAAAGAGTTGTGGTATCAAAAACAAAGGAAGAAGACGAAGAAGAAAGTAGCATATAAAAAAAAATCAAGAACGGAAAAGACAAGGAAAAAATGAGGTAACGGAGAATTCAATGATACAATAAATAAACA
>NC_051417.1:12589180-12590101 GCF_015228065.2 Penaeus monodon | reverse complement strand
ATAATGCAAGCAAAATGACAGGATTAGTGATGAATAAACAAGATAGAGAAACATATAGAATACTTGACGTAAGAGAAATAGGTAGAACATATTAAAAAACAAAAGTCAAGAAAGATAGAGAGAAAACAAAGGTATAAAACAATAATACATAGTTATGAAGAAAAAATCGGAGGAGAGGCAGTGAGGAATGAAGGATAGTATTTGAAAGAAAGAGAGATGGAGGATGGGTTAAAGGTCACAGAGGGTCAAAAGATGTCCGTGGTTATAGGGAAACACCATGCGTCCTACGTCTACTGAAGAATACTCGAAGGGGTGTGATATATATATATTTATTTGGAATGATTTTTCTTCTTTTTTGTGAGGCTTCTTATTAAAGTCTAGCTTCAACAACTTTTACCAGAAGCAAATTTCAAACTACTCAAAATTGTTTAACTACTTATAACTACTGTATATAATATTTCTTCTCTGCATGCATTATGCTTTTGATTAAAGAGATGTAACACTAATTCAAAAATGTATGAAGGGCGAATGATTGATAACAACTGTACCACCGGACAGATATATGCAAAATCATCATTTCAACTGTTACCATCAGCATATTCGTGAACAGGGGAACATATATATGTATATATATGTGTAACACCAATAGATAGGTAAGATGCCCCATAGAATGATGAATAAACAAAAATTGATTACCCATGTCAAAAAAAGCCTTCATACATTATATGACGGTGTTGGTCAGTCAGCTTTGCATCCCACACGGAGACAATGAGATGCCAGGGTGTGACATGCAAAATCTTTTTTTATCAATGGGATTTGCCATTTTTTCAAATGATGAGTTTATATTTTATTTACAAGGTTGCCAACCTGTACACTTCTAATGAGTTTGTTGGGTTAAATAGACAGTTATGGGTGTTATAA
>NC_051417.1:12586877-12589152 GCF_015228065.2 Penaeus monodon | reverse complement strand
CCTTCACTCTGTGGGACCTTACAATTTTTTTTAGAGACGTTTATAAATTCTTTATATGAGCTTAGTCCTTCGATACTTGGATGCCGAGGGAGAGGAGTTGCTCAATGATATTTTTCCCAGGTTATTGAGAAACGTTTTAGTACACTGTTACGACCAATGGGCTAAACTGTTTAAAATGGGGAAAATTAAAAATAGCGTAGCTTAACCTGTGTTGGCGGTTAGTAGGACTCGTATGTTTAGTTTAAGTTGGGTGTTGTTAAATGTGTTGTTTAAGAGAGATTACAGAGAATGTTTACACTCATGATGAAAAGCTGAAAAGATAGAATTGAAATTAGTTAGTTCAGTATTTAGACATAATAGTTAATTAGATGATTTGTCGATTTATAATCCTGATATCAGACGAAATACGACATTCAGTATAGTTTTAGATTCACTGGATTAGTTTCTTAGTTTTCCCTGAAGCTGAAAAAAGAGTATTATTTGAGAGTTAGCTTTGGTTGACACTGCCGAAAACAGCCTCACAGTATGTTGATTAGGGGAATCAATAAAATACATGCAACAGGACGAAAAACAAAGCAATCAAACGTGCAAAATCAATTTCATATCACAGAAAAATGTGAGTCGAGGAATATATATATATTCTATATTGTTTCACTATATATTTTTTTACCCCGTTTTATCCGGATCACTCCCCTTCCCCTCACCTCAGCTTCTGAAGCCGAGGAGGAAACAGAAAACGTGACTTTGGATGACTTTAAGAGGGGGTGACTTGGCTATTGGTTTTGCACATTTGAGAGGATGCATGAGGTAGGAAGGGTTGGCCAGAATCCCATTTCTGTCTTCTGACTGGCTGGCCTATTTTTGGACAGTATGGCTTGACTGGCTGGCCTATTTTGGACAGTTTTGGCTTGAAACGTTAGGAAAAAAACAGTACCATGTTGGGCCCGGTTCATTGATTACCTTTGTGACGATGCTAATGTATCAGCTATGTGTGTTAAAGTGAAGGACTGAGCACAAAAGAGGGAGGAAAGGGTAGGCAAATGAGAAGACGGTGAGAGAACGAAAAGACGATGACGATGATGATAATGAAAATCAAAAGGCATGGCTATGAAAGTAACGCAAAGAGAAGGAGATACAAGAGACATGGATGAAACAGTCAGTAAGTAGTAAATGCAGACAAGAGGCAATATATGATGATTCAGAAACGAGTAAAGACACTGCTGCCATCATTGCTGTCCTAAAAGTGACTGTATTCATAGCTGGTTAGCAGTGGTCATGATAATTATAATGAATAGAACAATGGGAAGGCCATTGGCATTTTGATAATAAGAACACAATGATGTTCTAAAAATTGGAGAAGTTTTTAAACAAGTAACTGAAAACTGCTTGTCATATTAACAATAGAGGGGTTAATATGATTGCAGCTTTCGGTATTACAGGCAAGTTGTATTCTTAATACAGTAGTCTGCCATAGTAGCAATCCATGCACATTAATGTAATAGATGTATGATTAGTTCGATATTATATATGAAAAATACTGAAGTGTGAAACAGTATTAATGATGATGAATGTAACTATCATATATATGCTCTTCATATTATATGTGACCTTTCTTGCAATATCAATTTTCATCTTGCAAGCAGTGATTCGATATCGATGTTGGTTGAATTTGTAGATGAAAGGGAGAAGAGAGAAAAAAAGACACATTTATGAGATAACCGAATGAGTTACAACCCACTCGTCTTTTCTCTACAAATATTGGCTATTAAATGTGATTACTATCACTCTAGCAAAAACTTAATATTAGATATTGACATACTGGTTAACCTTACAGTCACAAGTTGTAGATGTTTCTTTCAGTTTAACATAAGTAAAGGACTTCATTCTCGATTCTTTTTGGTTGAGAGTAGCATACTTTTCGTATCTAATTACAGCTATGAGCGGATGATAATAAATAGCATTGATTACACTAACAATGTACTTTTTTCTTTACAATTATCTTGATTTTATATGACTATACGATTTACACAATCTTTACCTTTGGCTATCATACATCTATCAACAACATTCATGCTACGTATGCCATTATTATATAAAGTCAGCATTTCATTACCAATTTTTGTGTAAACCATCTCCAGCATCATTTGTGTTGGTGTTATCAACAATGCTAACATCATTATGATTATCATATTACCGTCAACAGCAGCATACTCCATAGGAAAATATAACTGACGGCTGAATAAAGATTAGTTTCACATGATAATTTCACGTTCCT
>NC_051417.1:12586664-12586854 GCF_015228065.2 Penaeus monodon | reverse complement strand
TGTTAAGTTTTGTTTCAAAGTCAGTGCTCATTTTAGACAGATTTATAGTGCATTTTCCAGTAAGAAAAACAGTGAGTCAGCATATTATATTTATATCATTCTTAGGCTTTTGGTTTTACTGTAACAGAAACCTTTTTTATCTGCTTTTATCAACAACAAATTAGATGCACATACAATATCTTAGTTAGAC
>NC_051417.1:12585490-12586433 GCF_015228065.2 Penaeus monodon | reverse complement strand
GCCTATTCCAATCTAATAACAATGAAAATTGACTTTCTATCATCTGTCATAATGACTACTGATAGTCACCATTGCCATATTTATCAGTCCTTTTTTCTTACAATAACATAAATCATCAACAGTGATGTTCAAATTCAACTAGTAGTAGTAACTTATTTGTGTTTTTCTTTATGTCTTTTTGCATATACAATTGCCTTTTCCTTTCTTTTCTTTCTGCCACTGAAACTTGCCAGTTCCAGGTTTCATAAACAGTTATTTGCCAGAAAATGAACGAAGGTTTTTGAAATGTATTCAAGGATAGAGTCGTTACCAAAGTGCTGAAATAATACTAAATTATTAGATTAGAGTTAGTGGAATATCATAGTGGGAGAATCAGGTCATTGCTAAGGATTGATTCATGTTCAATGTAAAATGTGTCATGATCTGAAAATGGCTTTATGTCAGTAAGTATTTGTTTTCACAAGAGAAAACCTAAAGAAAATATATCCATACAAAATTCTCATTGGAAAAAAGAGGTGTGATTACAATAGTAGGTATTCTTATTTACATTAGTTTACAGTTGTCATTGACTCTATAGTTAGAAGGAAAGTGATAATGTGAAATTCATCTACTTAATTACTGTTATAGTAGTGAAAGCTTTCTCTAATTATCTTTACCTAAATGCATCATTTATGTAAATACCAAAATTACTGCAAAAAAACAACAGTAATCACAAGGTAGTTGGGATTTAATCAACAAATCTAATGATGTAGCTACCATAACAATTATCAGCATTTATAACTAGTATTTCCACTATTAGTATTATTTCCACTACAGTAATATAGTTAATATCATCTTCCCTGACAGTGCAGCGATGATACCATATATTTGACCAGGAAATTAATATGGTTCGACAAATTGTTACTTTCATGGTCCAATTCAATTTTCTAAATATAATTTCTTT
>NC_051417.1:12584838-12585298 GCF_015228065.2 Penaeus monodon | reverse complement strand
TTATCCTAACTCATTATCTTCATCATAAGATTAAGCTGTAATTATGATTTATATTAGAGCAATTTTAGATACAATTACTAATGAATTCTTTATTAACATAACTGTTTATATTATCCTTCGTATATTTATCACTATGTTTTAGGCAGAAATAATATATGCCAAACAGAAAACACCAAAAGCTTTAACATTATTAAATCCAATACTACTAGTGAATATTTAACAGTTAAATAGTGCATGGAACTAAATGTTTTTTACACTGAGAATAATAGCAAAAGAACTTTTAGAAATGAAATTATCATGTCCAATTTACACAAAAGAATGAGTAGAGAAGCTAATGGCTGCTGTGTCAGGTTTTACCATTATACAACAGAAAAGAGAGAACGAAAATGAAACACTCTGTTAAATGGAAAACGTACATAGGGTAAAATATTTGAAAGCACCAGCGAGCATTCGTTGAGGC
>NC_051417.1:12584733-12584797 GCF_015228065.2 Penaeus monodon | reverse complement strand
TTTACTGTAAATTCTACATGGCATGTTTTCTTGGCGGTGGTTGTGTTGCAGTCAAATACGGCAG
>NC_051417.1:12584517-12584677 GCF_015228065.2 Penaeus monodon | reverse complement strand
GTTCACTTCAATAGCTACAAAGATGATAGCAATAGGCAGAAACATAGGACATTGACGAAAAAAATATGACATTGACAGCAATACAGTAATAGTTATTGTTGTTATTATAACCAAAGTAGATGCATAGTATCAGTCGTATCACTGGTAACAGCAATAACAG
>NC_051417.1:12584222-12584349 GCF_015228065.2 Penaeus monodon | reverse complement strand
AATTCATAAAATGTCTGTTTATAATAGAAATGATAAACTATTAGAAAAAAATTGACAATTAAAATTTTCAAAAAGAAATGGTAAATTAATGAACTACTTTTAACATTTACTAATCTCACTTCAACCC
>NC_051417.1:12583967-12584181 GCF_015228065.2 Penaeus monodon | reverse complement strand
CAGTAATGATAACAGAAAACAAATAGGAACAAAGAACACTGAAAGCAGGAATGAAAGCAATGCAATTTCAACCACACGCACCAAAAAAACAATAATTCGCGAAAACTATTGAGCTTATCATTGCAACTTCAGAATCACAATAATTTAGTACGTGGATGTCGCTGGTACCACGAAATAAAAATGCGTGTGTGGAGGAAAGGGAAGATGAAAACTA
>NC_051417.1:12580389-12580657 GCF_015228065.2 Penaeus monodon | reverse complement strand
AAATACCCTCTGAATCGATTAAACATTAAGCACTTATTAGATAGGTGAGCCTTAGAAATGTAAAACACATTTTACATGTAAATAAGAAATATGAAAAAAATATATATATAGGATGGATGTACACTGGTTAAAACGATCACATATGAATAAAGAAGGAAAATAGATAATTGATGATGAAATTAATAATGAAAGTGAAAACAAATGTTCATTATATTTGGTAATAATGACTGATTAGAGATACAGATACCTCTAATATTTATGTTCAGTC
>NC_051417.1:12579757-12579914 GCF_015228065.2 Penaeus monodon | reverse complement strand
TCACATTCTTAAATGTTGTAATTACCTTTATGTTACTGGGTATGAGCATCACTCTCAATGCTTTAATTAATGTACATGTCATTATTTATGAAGTATGAATTAGCATAAGGTTTAATGGCTTCAACACTGTTTAAAGATTAATTAGGAATGCTATCGG
>NC_051417.1:12579409-12579700 GCF_015228065.2 Penaeus monodon | reverse complement strand
TACTCGTACTAATGAAAATACAATTTTTATATAACATAATCTTAGTTTTATCAAAACTGGATTCATTTAAGGCAATTTCATTTTAAGGTTTCATTTGTTTACAAATGTTATCTGCTGCTTTGTATTATTTTATTAATAGTTACAAATCTGTTTATTATAAGCAATGCCAGCTTTGAATGTTATGATGGAAATTATGGTTATCAGCGATGATAAAGATTATCACATTCTTAATAATGGTAAAATATATATATGTAAGAATATAAATTACGACATGTGAGTTATTTAAATTTG
>NC_051417.1:12578969-12579089 GCF_015228065.2 Penaeus monodon | reverse complement strand
AGGTCAATAACAGAAAACACGGGAATACAATTTAAGGTGAGTGAGTGATGCAATTATTGATAATGGTGGAGGGCTTGGGATAGATATAAATAGATTAATAGTATCAATAATAATAAAAAT
>NC_051417.1:12578788-12578950 GCF_015228065.2 Penaeus monodon | reverse complement strand
GTACAATGTGCTCAGTGGTAACAGTGAAAGAAGTATAGAAGGTGAAGAAAGCACAAGAATGTAGCGGTTAGCGATAGAGAAAAAAAAAAGATTCAAAAACCAAGGTGGAATTTCATGAATGCAGTAGAAGAAAAGTGATTTTTCTTTAGTGAATAATCACCC
>NC_051417.1:12578444-12578659 GCF_015228065.2 Penaeus monodon | reverse complement strand
TTGGGGGGAATGAATGATGTATTTTTCGGCCGCCGAAGAAAGGGAGAAGGGGGGGGGACACGGGCACACAGGGAGGGGCAGCTGTCGAGTGAGGGCCAGCAACCCTTCCCTTTCTCCGTGTGTTAACCATATGAGAGAACGGTATATATACCTATGCATAGTAAACTTATGTGTTAAGTCATCACATTCGCCTCCAGTGCTTCTGTGTTCAATGG
>NC_051417.1:12578335-12578410 GCF_015228065.2 Penaeus monodon | reverse complement strand
TCGCTATCCATAAGCAAAATGCAAAATATGAAAGACAAATGATGAGAAAAAGTGGATGTGGTTAGGTTCATTTGT
>NC_051417.1:12577950-12578239 GCF_015228065.2 Penaeus monodon | reverse complement strand
CTCGAATGGCCGGTCATCAACATCCTCTGACCTGCGAGAGTGACCTCGAATAACCTGGGCTCGAATAGAGAGCAGAGGGAGAGCGAGAAGACTACGCCATTGTTAGCTGGGAGCGTGACTCACGGCTGGTCTCTTCAGAGGTGAACATGCGCAGGCACACTTATAAGTAGAGTGGGGGGGGAGCGGGGGCAGGGGGACCACAAGGGGAACGAGGGGGGGGGGAGAACGGGCGGTTGTTGGAAAGTTGCTCTACATTTCTGTATAGTAAATTCATATATCCAACAAGATC
>NC_051417.1:12577706-12577917 GCF_015228065.2 Penaeus monodon | reverse complement strand
GAGTCTGATCTCCACTAGATGCTGCTGGACCGCAAAGCATTATGGTCTAGATCAGCAGGCAGACTGCATCCCGCATGCACTTAGTAGCAGGAAAGTACAAAATGTCTTGTATGGAGAAATGTCCACTAAGTATGGCGTAGCATTCTCTTGGCTCCCCTCTGGCGGAAGGCTCGAACGCTGAAGTCACAGCAAAAAGCTGCAGAAAGTGCGT
>NC_051417.1:12574984-12575129 GCF_015228065.2 Penaeus monodon | reverse complement strand
AGATGGATGTTGATAAACATTTGCTGACTAAGAGACAGACATCGATATATATGTGTGTATGGAATCATCTGTAGGTATAACGAATGAGCGAACAGTCCCACAAAGATATAAACACTACATCCACGCTAAGAGTATCTTCATATAG
>NC_051417.1:12574740-12574851 GCF_015228065.2 Penaeus monodon | reverse complement strand
ATAGCGATGCAAACTGTGAAGGAGCCAGGTATACCCCTTGCCCGCTCTGGAGGGGTGGGGGGGGGGCGCCACAAATAACCAAAATGGAACCTCATTGATCACCCCTGGCGC
>NC_051417.1:12573692-12574696 GCF_015228065.2 Penaeus monodon | reverse complement strand
GGATGTGCAGAGAGTCGAAGCAGTCCATGAAACCTCAGAGTCACGGTTTTGCTCGGTCAAAATTACCATTGTTAAGGGCGAGTCACTTTATCGCCAGTTATATATAGAAAAAGAACACAATTATACGTGAACTTTTATGAATAATAATAATAAAAAAACAGCCTTAACAACCTCGGATGATTGTTCTATGAATCTGACATCCTAAGAGGGAGTTTTTAAAACTAGTTTATGGTTTAGATGTGAGTGGTTTAGGGAGAGTTTAGAAGGGAGAAGTTTAGGAAGAAGGATTGCATTTTCTTCGCCCCGTGTA
Organism: Penaeus monodon; assembly: GCF_015228065.2. Lineage (NCBI taxonomy): Eukaryota > Metazoa > Arthropoda > Malacostraca > Decapoda > Penaeidae > Penaeus > Penaeus monodon. Next base: position 12,574,386 of record NC_051417.1, on the reverse strand, counting down.
TAGTTATAATACAATCAGCTTTAATTACTATCAGATCAATGACATCTGATTTTGCGGTCGCGTCCATTTACTTTACAGTTACTTTTTTTTTATAAATCTTTGTTGGATATTCAAAGAATCAGTCTTAAAACGTAAAGTATTTCTGCAGTATTTGAGAAAAATCAAAATTTATATTCTATGTCAATGTTAACTTGTGAAAAAAAACGACTTAATTACCGCGATACTTGGTCAAGATATTTTCTTTGTTTATAAGAATCTAACTGGTAAGTGATTAAAAAAAGAGTCATATAAAATAATTCTTCTATTTCACAAGGAACTGAATTTGCTGATTTAAAAAAAAATATCGACAAAGTTAAAACAAGGAGAGCGCAAAAAAAGTATTTTTCATAAAATCCAATTTTCAACTAAATCAAGAATATAAAAATCCGTGTTTGTCCTTCAGCAAGATAATTTAAATACTCAAAGGGGAATGAAATGTAACTTGAAATACGAATTTTTTACAACAATGAAAACATGTTGCAAATCCGGCAGGTTTAGGGGCGCATATAACACAATAGTACGTTGGGCGTATATAGTTTAATATTTATAAGATGTTTATAAAGGTTAAGAACTGTTTAGGATCGTGCATTTACAAACGGCAAAATTTGCTACAAAAGGCAGTAAGAAGAGCGAATGAGTTAAGCAGTCTTGAATT
>NC_051417.1:12573532-12573654 GCF_015228065.2 Penaeus monodon | reverse complement strand
AAATTATGGTGTCATTAAAACGTGATCTGCAGTCTATATATCAGACACTTGGCGTCTTGGAGGAGGAAAGGATAAGGAGGAGAAACGAGAGAATATCCTTCACTCGGAGGCTCCTTCAGGAT
>NC_051417.1:12571214-12571761 GCF_015228065.2 Penaeus monodon | reverse complement strand
TGACAGTGTCGGATTCAGGGGCTGGTCAGGTGGAGAAAGGACAGGACGGGAACCGGTTTGAGGACACTAGGAAGGCTTCGAAAAAAAAGGTCTGGATAAAGGATTGTCTTCTTTTTCTTCACTTGGGAAGGATGGAGGAATACACACAGGTACGTAGGGAAATGGGGGAAAGATCGGGAAACGGTACAGGTAAGAGTACAGGTTTTTAGGGTCAGGAGCAGGGAGTATTTGGGTAGCGGGTAGGGAGGGCGTAGGGTTAAAGGAGGTAAAGGGATAAAGGGGCATAGGAAAGACCCACTAAGGGGACGGCAGCTAACCTAAGAGAGGGACTGCATCCGAGGTTTGGGGGAGTGTGTCGTTTATCAACTGAGAGAAGACACAAAGCGAGAGCAGGACAGTCACGCCTGTGTTGGTTGGCCACGGTCCGGGACGTGGGGAAGTACCGTCAAAGAGAGAGAAAAAAAAGGGGGAGCACATATTATCAAGAAAAAAAAGGAAAAAAAGAGAGGATTAATATTATTATTTAGCATCAATGTTGTTGGCACGA
>NC_051417.1:12571071-12571187 GCF_015228065.2 Penaeus monodon | reverse complement strand
CACATGGACTACTTGACCGAAAGCATGATTGTGAAAGATTTAAGTTAAGAAGATGAAGAGAGGAACTGAGAAAAGCAACAGTCCAAAGTGATAAAGGAGGAAGTAATGATTAAACC
>NC_051417.1:12570743-12570904 GCF_015228065.2 Penaeus monodon | reverse complement strand
CACTCATCTGTCAACCATATTTACATATTGTCAAAGATTTGGAAATTATAACTGCTAAATCAAAACATGATCAAATAAAACAATACCTTATAGATTGAAAAAAAAAAAACTTTTTTTCATGGGGAGGGGGCGGGGAGACAGGGAGGGCAGCTTAATCTTTA
>NC_051417.1:12570578-12570647 GCF_015228065.2 Penaeus monodon | reverse complement strand
TAGAAGAGAATTTTGAAAAGGGGACAGGGTTGGGGGCAAATGGAGGGTATAGAGGCAAGAAATTCATTT
>NC_051417.1:12570383-12570534 GCF_015228065.2 Penaeus monodon | reverse complement strand
TGGTCCTAATTTCGGGCTGTCTTTCTGATCATGGCCCGTGGATGGTTAGCTGAGGTCTAACCTAGCAGAGGGACAGCATCTGAAGTCGTAGGTAAAATCCCTGATATTGTTAATGAGAAGACAGAAAGGGAGAGGAGAACTGTCATACCTG
>NC_051417.1:12570167-12570305 GCF_015228065.2 Penaeus monodon | reverse complement strand
AGGGGATTCTTAACTCTGATACAGACACTAGGATAATACACAGATTAGTTAAGAGCTTGTGGGTACTTTAGATGGTTGTGGTATGGAGCTTCACCTAGGAATCCATAATGAAAGTGGAAGAATTACGAGAGAAATCTC
>NC_051417.1:12569115-12569194 GCF_015228065.2 Penaeus monodon | reverse complement strand
GACTTAGATCTTTCTGTGTTTGGGCGTCTGATACCTACAAGCTGATAACAACATTTGCCTACAGGACGACAACAGGAGG
>NC_051417.1:12568635-12569059 GCF_015228065.2 Penaeus monodon | reverse complement strand
CTGAAACACCGATTACCACGTGAATGTTAAAGTATCAGAAATGGCCGAAAAGAAAAACACACACCAATAGTGATGCAACTTAAAACTTAATCAAATTAATCTAAAAAGTGAAACCCATTACAAATAAAACAAAATTAATACTGCAAATAACTTACACAATTGGCGACAACACATGGAGACATAAAGGGAGGGGGGAGGGGGTGAACAACAGCGATTTTCTTAAAAGAATTAATTTTTATACACTTAAAAGAACACTACAGGACTTGGTATATTTTTAGGGAGAGATGATTTATATTTAGCCCTGTTTTTTTCAGTAAACCTCCCTTTCATCTGTAAATTGTATAGAGTTTACAATTTACTATGGATAATTTTACCGCGTTGGCGCTTAGTTTTGATTTTTTTTGGACAGTGGACGTCTGTTGAG
>NC_051417.1:12567739-12568563 GCF_015228065.2 Penaeus monodon | reverse complement strand
ACGGTGAGATCAGAAGAGTAATTTACAAATTGATATACATGCCAAGTTACACATTGACTCAAAGGAGAACATTTCTCAAGAAGCACTTCTAAGGCAAGACATCCATTATCCATATATTCAGAGAAACACAAGAATAACACAGCGAAGAGAGACACCAACAGTTACGCACACCTGAAATGACACAAATTAGAGAACAGGTTGTCATGGGGAAACCGGCCTTAAGCATCTCCCTGACCCTTTGCTGGATGAACTTATGTATGAATATTCAGAGACACATATACAAAGCGATTGCAGTGACGTGTGAATCGTTAATATTGAATCCATGTCCCCCCAAAAAAATGTATATACATAGCAAAGGAAAAAAATATATGTACAAAAAAGCGAACTCTAAAACAGTATGAAAATCAAAAATCAAAAACCCTGCCTGCTCCAAGAGACAATAGCACAAGTAACAACATTCATTAGAAAAAGAGAGAAAAAACACAAAGAACTCAACAAGGTCTTCCCGGGAGATGCAAGAGTCCGAGGTCCCCACGACAAGCATTAGTGCATATATACGGCGCTTGGGGCTCTGTGGGGCCACCATGGTCTACCTAGAACAGGCATCGCGTCCGATACTTGGGGCAGCGTCTCAGTCACCAAATTGTGGAAAACTGTCAGTGAGAGGAGAATGGTAACCCCTGGAAGAGATAAGGATGGCAAAGGCGTCAGTGTGAGCAGACCGTGAACCTCTCAAAGCCCTGAAAAGTGAACCCCACAGGAGGTTCTTTTTCCGCTTTCGAGGTTCCATCAGCAGAGGTGGATGGTGGTGTGTTATATATAAA
>NC_051417.1:12567634-12567710 GCF_015228065.2 Penaeus monodon | reverse complement strand
CTCTCATTTATATAGTGTGTTTTGGGGGGTGGAGATATATATTTTTTTTTAGATTTTTTTTTCTTAGAATATCTTT
>NC_051417.1:12567239-12567593 GCF_015228065.2 Penaeus monodon | reverse complement strand
GTGAGCAGGCAAACAGAGCTTGGAGCTTTGAACTCTCTTTTTTTGTGTGTGGGCGGGCGTATGCGCACGTGCGGGCGTGCAGGCGGGGCGGAAGGAGCAGCCAACTTGAATGGGCGGCCGAGACATCACCCCGTCGTGAGTAGCGCCGCCGTCAGCACAGAACGCGGCCCGCCCTGAGCAAAGCCCGCCGCCCACTCTCTGTCCCGCGGCCCGAGTGTGTGTGGAAGGGGTAGGTGGAAAGGGGGGGGAGGCGGATCGCCGGATATTGGGGGCTGCGTTAAGTAGGGTGGATGCCAGGCGGACGGGTAGCGCCTAAGGGAATAAAATTACCATTATAAACACAAACAAATACAA
>NC_051417.1:12567004-12567130 GCF_015228065.2 Penaeus monodon | reverse complement strand
GGGAAAACAACCACAAGGCAGACTTTACATTAAAGAAAAGACACAAAAGTGGCACAGGTGTCCGGCTGGCATCCATAGAAGGGGCCAATGAATGTGTTTTTAGGTATAATTTGTAATGTAGGTTAT
>NC_051417.1:12566735-12566908 GCF_015228065.2 Penaeus monodon | reverse complement strand
GAGGACTGGCCACATACAAGGTACACAGCATTTTTTAAAAACTAAGGCTTGCATAGAGCTTGTCGTAAGCTGATGGCACCTCTATATGTCAAAAAAAATTAACACGCGTCACTTGCATGTCAGTTCCGTTATTTATGATCTTGACTATTTTTTATATATATATCTAAATCTGC
>NC_051417.1:12566191-12566542 GCF_015228065.2 Penaeus monodon | reverse complement strand
ATCTAGCTTTGAGTTTTTCGTCCCCCTCAGTACTCCAAGTATGAAATGACCTTCACTTTTGTATTTTGAGAGAACCCGTTGCCATGTACAATACTGAGGTAGACGTTTCCCGCCAGTAAGCAGTCATGGCAACAGAGGAAAGGGGGGGAAAAGGAGAAGGAGTTGGCGGCTTAATTTTTTTTTCATATTTTTTCTTTGCTCTTTTTTGGAAAGGGGGTTGGGTGGAAATGTGTTTTCAAGAGGGTATCAGGGTAGGGATGGGGTGTGTTTTGTTTGTAGGAGGTGGTGGTTCGTGGGGTAGAGGGGGGGGGGGCAGAGGGGAGTGGTGTGTGTGGTTTGGGTGTATAAGCA
>NC_051417.1:12565361-12566173 GCF_015228065.2 Penaeus monodon | reverse complement strand
GAAAATAGGGTTTAGGGGAATAGGGGACGTGCAGAAGAGCTGACAGATATGTATATAGGCAATGAATGTGTATTCTGTTCGGGGAGGGGAGAGAGAGGGAAGGGGAGAGGGGAGAGAGGGGGAGTGGGAGGAGGCGGTTAAGCTTCCCCTTCCCCAGAGAGGTTAACAAAGGGGTATGAAGGGGGGGGGCAAGGGAGGGAAAGGGGGGAGAGGTGGGGTTGGCTACACACAGTTATAAAGAGAGTGAAATTTGAGTCGAGCCGAAGCATTCGTACAGTGGCGAAGGGATCAATATTTGTATAATGTATCATATGCTGCTGGTGACCCCGGTAGAGTGGGCATTACCTAGAAGTGGTACGGCATCGCTTGTTGTTGGCATGGTATCATTCACCATGTTTGAGAATACAGTCAAGGATAGCAAGATGGTAACCCCTGAAATAATAATCAAATGCAGAAGAGTGGAGTAAGAAAATAAAATCAACTTGTGTGTTGGTTTAAAAAAAAATACTTAAAAAAGGGACAAATGGTGCTTTTTTTTTTACCGAATTTTGGGGAAAAAACTGTTCGCATCAAGATTAAACTACTTGATGATGGTGAAATGGCATGAATTACTCCGTACGTCGGTGCCTACCTATTAAGGGAACAGATTCACTGGTAGTCGGCATAGACCCAGTTACCATGTCAAGGAAGACAGTGAGTGAAAGCAGTACAGTCACACCTACGAAACAGTAAAAGAAAAGGAATATACTGGGTTAACATCAATGGATACACATTCAACTGAAGCAGGAGTCCATTTTCTGTAGGCGACGAGC
>NC_051417.1:12565160-12565308 GCF_015228065.2 Penaeus monodon | reverse complement strand
AAAAACGGAAAGTAGGAAATGTCTCTGCTGCTGGCAGGAACAAATCTGTAAGCTTATTTGGCTCTACAGGATGGAGGGTTTAGAAAATTGAGGCAAAAGTGACATGGGGATTTAATAAGGTCATTGAGGATGGGGGATCATAAGGAAG
>NC_051417.1:12564899-12565006 GCF_015228065.2 Penaeus monodon | reverse complement strand
GACATTGTTGAACGTCATGGATGTGATAAAATCTTCGTGTTCAGTATCTGCATCGCAAAGTGGTTGGCGTCCTTCCCTCTGTCTTCCAACGGTCATATTCGGGCTGA
>NC_051417.1:12564195-12564868 GCF_015228065.2 Penaeus monodon | reverse complement strand
GTAAATTGTTCCCCAAATGTTTTATCAATATTTTTTTTTCTTAAATATATAAGATTTTTTTTTCAAGGTATTGCATGAGTTGAATTGGACTAGTATGACATGCATATTGATATTCTGTGCAAAAAATGTCTAAATACTACGCTCGTTAATCGCTCTATTTTCGCTATGAAATATATTACGTGAAAAAGAAAATCGCTATTTGTTATGCAAATATCGTGTTAGGTGCGCACTTTGCTGTTTTTCTATTGCTTTCTAGAGCAGACACACTAGAAGTCTATAAAAGATCAGCCTAATTCTATTTATAACCTCAATATTTTTTTGGCACAATGCAATCGTTATTTCGAATCCTTAAGGCTTTCGCGTCACTTATAATCTGCACCCGTTAAAAAATGACAAAAAAAAGGAGAAATGTAAATATTTTTTCCTCAAATAAACACTGTGAACGAAAAAGTTCATTGAGTTGATTAAACACATTCGTATGATAATTTGAGGTCATTCATTAAGAGAAATGATTACTTTGGATCGCATAGTATTATGGTACTTTTTTCCATTTTTTTCTCATGCATCTCAAAAAATAGTACCATAATTATCTTGCTAGCTTAAAAAAAGGACAGGTAAGTAAACCTGAAAACTTTGGTATTGTATATATGACTTCTCGATCAGTCTATGTCAG
>NC_051417.1:12559485-12561247 GCF_015228065.2 Penaeus monodon | reverse complement strand
TAAATCTTTAGGTTTAACTTCTGGTATGGGCTTTTGTCTATATATTTTTTTTATAAGTTTTATATCTATTTTTTTCTGCTGTGTGCTACTCGTCTTTGCATTCCTTACTATTATAAAAAGTCCCGGACAAAAAACACATTCATGTCTTTTTAGCCATGTGTTTTACTGGGACAACAAACGCTATAAACAAACAAGCGTATTCATGCATGGAACTTTTTTCTCTCTGTCTTTTAGCAACTTGAAAGCAGTCATGATTCAGAAGGGCAAATTATAAGTGCAAGCCAAGTGGTCCTAATGTTATCATATCGCATTCTCTGTGGAACATAAACCATTCTTAATGCTATAAACCTGGAACTCCATCTGTCTAAACTCGGCGCAAGCTCTGAAACAGTGAAACAATCGTAATTTATGTAGTTATGTCTCTTTCTTATAATTAGATACCAATTCTAGCGTCCTATTTTCGTAACATGCTGTCAACAAAGCTAGCAATAATGATACTTTCTTTAGAGATATCATACGACACTTAAGTATCCAAAAAAAGCATAACAAATAGATAATATACTTTTACGTCAACTATTCGACTAAGTAAACAACAGACCAGACCTTTTCTTTCTTCTGAGTCAGGATCTGGACACGACGATACGAACAAAATGTTCAATTCTAACATGTGGTGTGAACCCCACGCTCTAAGATCTAAAGCCTAAGACAAAAGTGCGTTCAAAGGTATCGGACTAGCAACAAGACTCCGTTCATCTAGAAGCTTCTTAACCTGGCGCCTCATCCGAGTCGTCCTAACGGGGTGGCTGGATGATCTGGACAGTTCTAAAGGAGGATTTTTGACGGTTGTGAGTATTATGTGGCTTTGTCAGAAACTAAAATAAGGATACGAGAAATTATGTATGTATATAAAATAATGCATAATTATAGGGCAAAAAAAACAAATGATTAATATGCGGTTGGAGATTATAAAAGCGAACTTTGACTCATCGTTGAGTGAAGAAGTCTTTTAAACTGTTCTATTCAGCACGCATTCGCTTCTTGCTCTTCATATTTTTTTTTTTCAAGGAGTGAAGCGATGGCTTAATGTGCGTGAGTTGGCCAAGCTTGCGTGGAATGGAATTCACAAGCTCTATGAAAGTGCAAGATTCGAAGTGCAGTGAGATGGATGTAGAGCGATGGCAAAATTATTGTTCCCTCGATTTCTCTCTACTTTTTTCCTCTCGTGTGTGCGACAATTATTCTTTTCTCTTTTCTTTGAAAGACATAAAAAATAATAATAACATTACTTTTAACAGCTGTTTAGTCCAGCTTTTATCCTCAACTGACGAGAATTAACGACACACACCGTGTATTCTGAATAATGAAAAATAACAATAATCATAAAGAACATAAAGAATTGACTCCACCACAAAATACACTATATCTAATAACATCTCCGGCAGGGAAGGACTCTAAGGATTATGAATTGCGTTGTCCGTAAACAAAAATTGGATATATCTGTTTCTTCTAAAGTCTGCAGGTTGTCTTTTTTTAATGAAAGTATCCGGTGAGGTGTCGCAGGTGTTTAGGGTAAGACAGGACTCAGGTGAACTGACCCATGCAAACGCAAATGGCATTCAACAAGGTGTGAGGTGAATGCATTGCCTCGGCTGCTCTCCTTGAACACAAGCCGTTTTCTAGAGTAGGGGAGTGAATGGGCACTGAGGCAGAGGATGGATGTCTAATCGTAGCATCTGCCAGCCTAGGAGATGGGAAAGCAAGA
>NC_051417.1:12558157-12559453 GCF_015228065.2 Penaeus monodon | reverse complement strand
GAGTGGGGGGCTTTTCATTTATCATGACTATTTCTTTTCTGAGGGGGAGGGGATGTATTTTTAGATTTCGCTATTGATGATGGTAATTCATACGTTTACTTTAAATGAATATTCTGAATATATTTAATGAGAAAGTAATTATTAAAAGGTAAATGAGCAATTATAATCACTAGTCCTATACGTCTGAGTATCAAATTTCGGCTGCACATTCTAGAACACCCAAGGCAAGAGCTTTGCTAGTTCCATCCTCTGGAGTTATTATAAATATCTATTTTTTCAGTGAGCTTATCAGCGGCACATGTCTGTTGTCGTGCATTATGACAGCTCACTCTAGGCTGTTGCTCGAGAACTACAGTTGAGGTAATGCTTGTCACCAACACTCCTACTTATGGAAGGGATAAGGGGCAGGGTCCCAGGGAGGGCAAGGCATGGGGCACAGGGTAGGCAGGGCGAGAAAGGGGGATATAAGGGGAGTAAGGGTAGAGGAAACTCCTTTTTTTTTCTCTTCTCTTTTTTGAATACTGGGCTTGAATCAGCAGTCTGGAAGGGACATGCACTTAACCACAGAGTCTAAGGAAAATGAGTACAACAGCCGCTGTGGGAGAGAAAGAAGACAGAACGTCGCTCTTCGGCCGTTTTAAGCTCGAAAGAACAGACAGCATCTGAGAGTCGAGATCGTGTTGTGGACACCGAAATGGTCTCTTTAGTAGGTGCCACAACGCTACCTCGACAACCAGGAGCTGGGTTCCGACGGGGCCAAAGCGGACGAAGAGCAGAGCTAGATAGTTGGGCATAAGAAATCCTTCTTTTGGATTTTGACTCTTTTTTTGGTTTTAATTATCATTACTTTTTTAAGAAAATGAAAAGTTAAAAGAGAGATGGACCTACACTTACAATAGTCATCAAAAGGCTCGTAGAGGATAACATACTCTATATAGAGAGTTTTAAATAAGATAATGATTATAGGAGCAGATCTTTTACTTTACAGATGACCTTTTCCTGGAAGAGTTTAAAAAAAAAAGAAAAATAAAACTTAATCATGCGAGCTACTGAACCCTTCTTCTTTGACTTGGTAATGACTTATGACGCATCTATCCATAATCTATCCCAGATGCACCATGGAACATTATCCCTTTCTTTATTAACAATAGATCATCGTTTATCCGATTCCCTAGTGTACATGGTCCTCTATTTGAATGGGGTTTTGAAATTATAAGATATATAATTCTTTCTTTTTTATCTTTTGAGCAAGAGAGTGTAAAATTGAGGTTGGACAACAAGTACTAAGGGTCTCCA
>NC_051417.1:12558004-12558070 GCF_015228065.2 Penaeus monodon | reverse complement strand
TTGCATGCATATGCCTTTGGTTTTATGTATGTGATCAAAGCTGTTAAGCTTGTGTTGGGTGGGATG
>NC_051417.1:12557713-12557976 GCF_015228065.2 Penaeus monodon | reverse complement strand
CATTTAAGAGATATGATCGTGTGTGGTAACGTGTGATGCTTGTATGCATTTTTGATTGGTTTAAAAAAGACTCGTGTCATTATGTGAATAAAGCTATAAACAATAATAAAAAATAGTTAAAAATAGGCTTCTTAATAGTACATGTTCAAGCATTGTAAAGGGCATTGCGCTGTGTGGGTATGTGGGTATGTGAGACATCGTGTGTGGCATAGTGTGAAGCTGTGAACATTGCTACGGAAGGGTTCAGAAAACTCCGCGCAATG
>NC_051417.1:12557568-12557663 GCF_015228065.2 Penaeus monodon | reverse complement strand
GACCATGCAGGGAAGCAGCAGCCCAAATGACCCATGGTAAATAGCCATTTCACCATCGCCGAATTTTGAAACTGAAAAACTTCATCAGAAAATGG
>NC_051417.1:12556840-12557540 GCF_015228065.2 Penaeus monodon | reverse complement strand
TCAGAGCCTAGCTGTAATCAATGCACATGTTGAATGTGTAATCGATGAGATAAGAGTAAACAAGGTGAGACAAGGGGTGCTGCCCAGGAATAGAATATATTAGTAAAAAATCCTATTTTAGTCAGTAATTTTGGCTTAAACTTAAGTTAACACACACTTAATATCTTAGCATAGTGAATGGACAGCATTTCGATGGTAACCGTACTTGTGAGAATTTATTCCATTAAACGTACCATGAAGGCTTTAAAATCATAAGAAGCACGTAGCGTGTCTACTGCGTGGTTAGCCTGATGATAAATGCAGTTTAAAGTTACTGGTTACTTCTATTTACTCTCGTTCTTGCTCTCTCTCTATGGTCTACAAACTAGGACAAGTTGCAGCCAGAAGTATAGATAAAGACAGAAATATGTAAAATATAAAACTATAAACGGTAGTTATATCCTAAGTAAGCATCAGACAAACCCCACAGTAGTACAATGTTCGTGCGTGCAAATAACATGCTGCGCTTTTACCAATTGTAATGCAAATTGTACACAAAATAATAAAAAAATAAAAAAAGTACTTAGGACACAGAGACGATCATAACCGGAACCAAGCGAGAGTGACACACAGGCAAAGGTAAGAGTGCACAAACGACACGGGTGTCCCCACTTGTTGCTGAGTTGCAAGTTGCAAGCACCCATGAAAATCATCGCTTTGC
>NC_051417.1:12556412-12556801 GCF_015228065.2 Penaeus monodon | reverse complement strand
GATCACACATTGCCACACCATCATGAAAAGGAATGCATGATCTGTGAATTTGTTTTATTGTCGTGTCTACATGTGTATGGAGAAAGCAGGTATAGTTAAAGGTGGTATATATATATATCTCAGGTGAAATAAGTATTTTTGCTTTTTTCTTTTTTTAATGTGGTGGGAGATGGGGGGAGGCACAAATTCAAAGGGCGGGGGGGCCAAGGTAGGAAGGGAGAGCGAGAGAAAAGTTAAGGTAAAGAAATATATAGGTGGTTGTCAATTTAGAAGAAAAAAACGATAAATAAATAATAAATATTTTTCCTAATTGCTACGGCAAAAAAGTGAAGAACCTGCTCATGACGGATCTTAGTTTGAGGGCACTATGCCTGTAGAAAACAAGAATG
>NC_051417.1:12555713-12556378 GCF_015228065.2 Penaeus monodon | reverse complement strand
CAATGTGAACTCTATTGTGGCACACGCTTTATATTACTCCCTCCGTTAACATCCCTGGTATCTTAGAACCGAGCTCTTGTGTTCGAAAATGTACATGAAGATTCTTCTTTCACCAAGTTTACCTATCAGAGGCACCGATTCGGATGTAGCCGGTGTTGTGGCAGAGACCATGTTCAAGAATAGGGTTAACGACAGAAGAATTGTTATTTCTGCAATTTTAGAACAGGTAGTTTAATTGGTTGTTTTATATCTCTTAACGCATAAGAGTTTTTTCTTTCTTTTTTTTTGTTGTTGTAAATCAGAAATTAGTTACAATCTGTTTTATTTTTGATATTTCAAAAGTATTATACACAAACAGCTGCCTACACAGGTTTTTTTTTATTATCATTATTTTCTCTCTCATTTGTGCATGGTATCTCGCATAAATGATTAAAAAATATACTTTTTTTTCTTTTTCTTCTCAGTGTTTACTATTACACAGAAAGCTTCGAGGATAAAGCATGGATGAGAGATATAAAGGGAAACAAAACCATTATAAGAATGGAGGAAGAATAGCATTTGCTGCACACACCTAAGGGAGGGTAAACGTTATTATGTGCACCTGTGTAAGCAATTGTGTCACCTGGCATGACGACAACAGTGAAAGCCAAAATCAAAATGAACTT
>NC_051417.1:12555537-12555635 GCF_015228065.2 Penaeus monodon | reverse complement strand
TTATCACGTTACGCTACAACATTTAAAAAAGATGAATTTATCTGGGGTATATCTGTAGCTAAAAAGAGACTTTTGATGGTAAGAGGAAGAAAATAACG
>NC_051417.1:12554173-12555420 GCF_015228065.2 Penaeus monodon | reverse complement strand
CCCCATAATCAAGAATCTTAATTGACATTATTGAAGCAATAAGTTTTAGCCAAGCAAAAGGATGGTTCTTATACATACCATGTAAAGAGCATCTTATTTAGGTGACCTTGATTATCATTATTTTTTATATTTGAGTAAGAGTGAGAATAACCATGTAAATGGAGACTGGTATTCAAATGCCTATGTGTCATCCATGCTTATTCTCACGTAATGTAGCTGAAATGGAATCTCATTAATTATTGGAGCATTTTAGAGATGCATTATTTAAGGAAACATAACAAAAATATGCAGTTTCAAAAAAAACATTCCATTTATCTAATCTACCTTGAGACGACAACTATGTATATATATATATAATTTCTTGAACAGCTGAACACAACTTAGGAGAAATGTAACCTTCTATTTTTTTATATATATATTTTTCCCAGAAGGTCTTTGGTCTCTGAATAAAAAAAAAGAAAATATATATAGATTTGGAGCCTTGAGATCCCCAGCGTGACATTTTACTATATTATATATTATGGTGTAATGTTAGAAGCTTAGAAATCTCCATCCCACCTATGATGGACAAAGCATAGGTGCAGAAAACCTCCCTCCCTCTCTTTTGAAGAAGAAAAAGATAACACTTGGCGTTTTTTCTCTTTTTTGAGAAATATTAATACTATGATTGATAAATCTCTCAGATGGAACAAGAGCATGACGTCAAGACTATTAACATATGAATATAACAAAGTGTTTAAGGGACTTTAAAAGTATGTGGAAGAGCCCTAAGATGAGATAAAAAATCGACCAGCATGGTGATTATGACTACTGACATGATGGTGAAGTCTACTGACGTTTAAGAACTCTTGAAAAGTGTTAAGGACTTTGGACAAGAGTGTTGAGGAATCTGAGAGCTTGTGACAGCTAGTATGATCCAAAAACTTCACATTGAGGGTGATTTCTCTCCAGTCCAATTAGGATACATATTTCAATGATCTATTTTCTTTTTTTAAGTAGAATTATTGACTGGAAGTTTTACCAAAAGGGTTTACAGGCACGGCAAGATGATTGGTTGATATAAGCATCTATTTTTTTTTTTTTTTTGCTCTCTGAAAGAAAGGAGAGATTCTTTTTTTATCAATGAATTGTGAACGCGAGTTGACTGGTGTAATGTTATCCAAGTAACTCTAGTTAAGTGAGTCTCCGTCGTTAGTCTTAAATTATAGTATCTTATAATTCTCAATCAGAAGATTTGTAGAGGAGGA
>NC_051417.1:12553610-12554100 GCF_015228065.2 Penaeus monodon | reverse complement strand
ACTGATACAGCAAGTTTGTATACAACAAGAGGGGCACTACCCATGAAACACGTTCGCATAGAGTAAACAAAGTAACCTTGAAAATAATATTAATAATAAGTCTGATAGTGTGAGCAAGTAATAAATTAAAAGACACTGAATGCATGCGAAGGAGCTACTCTCTTTTTAAATAGCTATTAACACACCCAGCCATCAGTACTTGAGCATTAAGACGAGTCACACACTAATGCCATGTACGTGATAGCTAAATGGTTAAGGCGAGGCAAAAGAACATATAAAAAGAAAAAATAGGAAAAGCAATAACAAGACATGCACTGATGAAGATCACTTTTTTTTTCTTACTTTAAACCAAAAATAAATGATTACCTTATATACGATCTGGAGTCCACATCGTATACTGTCAAATACTGTAATATACTGTACATCTCACTAGGACACACAGCCAAGCACACCAATGACGACTACTAGTTAATGATATACACACGTCACA
>NC_051417.1:12553124-12553571 GCF_015228065.2 Penaeus monodon | reverse complement strand
AACCCTTGTCCAAATAATAGAAATAAATTGTTTCTTTCTAAACCATCAGGGGTAGGTAACACTGATATTTATGCCATTGATTTTATCTCTATTTTTAAAATGTATATATAAAAATTTGCGGGAGGAATGATGATTTTAAAATGGTTACGTTTGAGGTGTCTTAGGGTGATTTTAGAGAACAGTTTTCAGTTCAAAATGACAAGATGCTTGTTTGTTTGTTTGTTTTCTTCCGTTCTTTTTTCATTTTTTAAATATATTTTCTTTTCGATTTTTGTTTTCTTTCAGTAAAAACCTACTACGGCCTGTAGGCGATAAATCAAAACGAATCCTAGATTGTTTATCATTTTCCTTTTTTTTTAATAGTTTGATTTGTCATTTACATCAACCTTCGATATAATAAAACACTGTGCGACACCAAACTATTGTTTCGGATGTAGTGAAATAAGT
>NC_051417.1:12552585-12552997 GCF_015228065.2 Penaeus monodon | reverse complement strand
ATTTCAAAATAAAGAGAGGGGCAAAATTACAAAGTGGTACAGATTCCAATGCTTACGTCACAACACGCCCTTGGATCACCGCTTGCTAGTTCATTAAAGGGTTATAGTTTATAAAGAAGCGGCCCAAACTCTGCTTTAAGTCCTTAAGAGATTTCTGATGCAGTGACTGACACTCTCACTTGGTCTTGAATGGTGTTCCTCTTAGGGGGAAGTTAGCGTGTATTGAGCTGGAAAGCTGTTTATTTTTTGCCTCGTATCTTAGAGATGTATTGTGTTTGGATTTACTTTTTTGTTGTTCATTATTAAATACCTTGACTTGCCAGCGTTGTAATGTTTCCGTCTATTCAGGTTTGTTCATATACCATTCGCGAGAGATAGGTGTGCGACATAACATTCTCAACCATTATCGTAA
>NC_051417.1:12551038-12552558 GCF_015228065.2 Penaeus monodon | reverse complement strand
AATACGCTTGCATGTATATACTTTAATATCTCGATTTCCGTATTCTACGATCTGGCTAAATCTTACTCTCCAGAAGTGAGCATTTCTTATCTAAAGACAGTCTTAAGAACTCTTTCAGAATTTCGGCCACGTTGGTTATTGCAAGTGACGCATATTATTGATTCTGAGTTTTCTGGATCAAAAGATAAAATGAGAGGAAAAACTCGGTCAAACTTATATCAAAAGTTCAAGAAATGAAGCAGTCTTTTTCCCCCGCTAACCTGAGGCGTACATGCACTACCTTTTTGTTGTCCTTTTTTTCTCTTTGTTTTTCCTTAATTTTAAAACTCAGAACTGCAATGTAATAATAAAAAGAGACTGCCATCGATGGGAAATGCACTGATAGAATGAATGATCTTTTTAAACTTGTGATATTATTCACAATTATTAATTTATTTTATGGATTAGGGCCGTCTTTTAAGTATGTGTATGGTGATCCATGATTTTTTTTAGATAAATTTAGTAGTTTTTTAGGGAGATTCTTAGTTAGTTGACCACATTCTTTTTAATGTTATATGGTAATATTTACCTTCAAAGGCCCCATGTCTATTCTACAATGTCACAATATTAATATAAATTGCATAGTCCAGTGATGTACTATTCTAAAATGCTTAATTATTTTTGGAATGATTTATCAGCAATATTTGACTTACAATATTATTTTCTTAGTATCACAGCAGGACCAAAACAGGATATCACGAATAATTAAATATATCACTGTCTGTCTCCCAGAAGGCACAAGTCGGATAGAAATCGAATCCATGCTAATCTGCCAATGGCATTACATTGCTTTACTAAGAGGCGTGCATTAATCTGAGCAAACAGGATGAATTCATGTGTCTAAGGAAAAGTTCAAAGTTTGATATATCCGAAAATATTGACCAGTGAATGTCTAACATAAGAATATATATACTTAAATGTACCTGAATTTGCCACCTTACTTTAGTTTTGACTACTTATAAAGTTTTCATTTCGATTTCTATACAGACGGAAGTGTCTCAATTTCATCATGAAATACAGTGGGGAAGGAAGCTGTCTCCAGGACTTAAATTTGGCCTGCCATTCGGGCCAGACGAAACCTCTCTGTGAGACAGACGACTGTGTTGTCGTTTACTATAGTGAGCGCTGGGGCAGGTTGGGTGTTGTGAGGTAGAGCAAAAAACTATGGAAATAAAGAGAGAGAGGCCGAGGTAGTCTGGCCGTACCTAGTGTCAGTTTCTCGCCAGTGTCAGGGGGCAGTGTGAAGCCAAGCAAAGTCATACTGCTTATCATTATACAGGGCAGAACCAGATTGTATAAATAATAGATTGTGCGTCGCCGTATCTTGATGGTGAAGGTTATGTCCACATATGGCTCTGGGCAGCATTGGTACGTCTGTACGTTTCGCTCACCAGGAACCTCTGTAAAATAACGTTAATTAGTGAAAAAAGGAATTAGGTTTCGGAGAAGAGCCATTGGAAGGATCTCGCTGAGGCAGAGTG
>NC_051417.1:12550725-12550911 GCF_015228065.2 Penaeus monodon | reverse complement strand
ACACCCGCTCACCGGTGGCGGTCTACCGCTGTCTTGGCCCCTGAGGCTTTTTTAATTGAATGAAAGAGGTACTTGGTTTTTATATTTTGATTTTTTTTAAAGGATATTCCACGTCCATCGGCTTTCGCAGATCTCTTGGATACGATTCCTCTTCTTAGCCTCTTAACGGTTCTCTCGTCATTCGTG
>NC_051417.1:12550081-12550673 GCF_015228065.2 Penaeus monodon | reverse complement strand
CGCTGTGGCCGGCAGAGGAGAATAATAATAAAAAGGAGAAGCAGAGAGGTTGGAATAGAGCGGACAAGAAACAAGTTGTGTTGGGACGGGATGGGTTTGGTGGTATAAGAACGAGGAGCCTGGCAAGACGATTTCAACAAACATCTTACAAAGGACTCTCTTGCTGAACCCACCCTGAATTAGATCTTTGACTTGATTGATCAATATTACTATTATTATCTTTCTCACCTCTCTCGTTTGTTATTCAATAAGTGCTTCCTATACATTATGCATCAAATCCATCCTCTTCACTTACACCATTTTGGATTCGTTCGCCCTGGCTCCTGGT
Organism: Penaeus monodon; assembly: GCF_015228065.2. NCBI lineage: Eukaryota > Metazoa > Arthropoda > Malacostraca > Decapoda > Penaeidae > Penaeus > Penaeus monodon. The sequence goes on along the minus strand of NC_051417.1, from coordinate 12,550,345 downwards.
TCGCTGTTCAATGATGATTAATCTCAGGAGGTCGGAACTAAGATCATCACCCATCCCTGACCTCCCCTTTGGCGTGAAATCGGTGTTACCTTCCCCGTTGCAGGGCATAAATGGTATATCAATTGAGAATCTCGACAACAGGAAATCTCGGGTAATGAGGGATGCTCTGTCAAAATCCCGTTCTTACCAACTAACACTATGATATCGAGTACTAATTACGGTTATGGTAGTAAAAAATGTACATAAAAACGAATATTCCAAACC
>NC_051417.1:12549440-12549970 GCF_015228065.2 Penaeus monodon | reverse complement strand
CAAAAAGTGACAAAGAACTAAAAGGATTAGGAAAAATCATATGAGGTAAGTCAAGACCTAGTTCATAACAGCAAGTGAAACCTCTCAAGGGATGAAAAGAATTCGTTACCTAGGGACAGCTTCTCGCCGCAGTCTGGGGGCAGCGTAAACCCAAGAACAGCCATTGATGCAATCAGCACACATGGAAGAATAAGGTTGCAGAAATAATATAACGTTCGCCTCCGAATCACTATTTCGAAAGTTACATCTACATACGGTTCAGGACAACATTTGTAGTATATGGCGTTTCTTTTCCCAGGACAACCTAGAAAGCAAAAGGAGATTGGTAAAGAAATGATTGTCTATGTTTGTTTGTTTTTTTTCTTAAAGATCAGATGCCTAATCATGGTCGACAGCTGAAACCTTGGCTGATTCTCTGACATTGAGAGTTAGAGGTGCTTTTTTGTGTGTGTATGTTAAGTTTTGTGTCATTTTTACTTCTTCCTCAAGGTTTCAACTGTTTAAGATAAATGCCAAACCAAACGCACGCG
>NC_051417.1:12549033-12549302 GCF_015228065.2 Penaeus monodon | reverse complement strand
AATTTGGTTTGGCATTTTCATATCTCCAGAGGGCAGTCAAATTAATATAATAACTTAAATGAGTCTTTAATAGATTGTATATAGGCCTTTTTTTATCAAGATTTTATCTAATATATTTATAATCTGTGGAGAAGAAAGCTAAGTAACGAAATAACAAAATTCGCAGAATAGACGAAGAGGCGATAGCAGATGTGAGACGAAGATTATCATTGTTGTATGGGAAAAATAAGTGAAAAAAATAAACAATTTATCTCAAATGCTCACAGTCA
>NC_051417.1:12548825-12548966 GCF_015228065.2 Penaeus monodon | reverse complement strand
GAATTTTAACTTACCAATAAGGTCCCATTCGCCATTCTTGATAAAGTCACTAAGGTCCCCGCCATCCTCTGATTGCAGTTGAAGATCCAGCTGAAATATTTGGTGAGAAATTAGTAAAGATCTGTAATTAATGGCTGTCTG
>NC_051417.1:12548630-12548793 GCF_015228065.2 Penaeus monodon | reverse complement strand
GGCTTAAGTGCTACCGTAATCTTAAATAGTAATCAAACTCACAGACAAGTGAACGAAGAGAAGAATTTATTTAAGATACAAGCACAAACGAAAAGCAAAAAGGAAATGAAAAACGAATATCATTCCAGTTAACTCAACTGCAATATTGCATTCAAACACTATG
>NC_051417.1:12548404-12548584 GCF_015228065.2 Penaeus monodon | reverse complement strand
AACACAACATCAACAACATGGCGAGAAGGGAATCTAATGCCTTCGAATAAGTGAAGTTAATAGCTAATGCCTCTCACGACTTTCTACATAGGTTTAGGCATATTTCTGACTCTACGTAATATTATTACAGAATGTGAGGTATACACACTATTGCATATAAATATCAAAGTTCACAACACC
>NC_051417.1:12547007-12548377 GCF_015228065.2 Penaeus monodon | reverse complement strand
GTATCGAGTTTTTCCTTCATTTTTGTAGAGAGAGATTTAGCAGTCCGTTTTCTCAACTTCTTGAATACTTTAGTATTTCTTGACACACAATAGTTTTACACTGCTCCATAAAACTCAAACTATGATGTCTACACTGCATTTCTTTTAAAGACAGATTGTAATGTGATTAAAAAGAATAATGATCTCTATTCTGTCTAATCCTATGGCAATTATATGAGCATTTCTGTTCACATGATATTACAATGGACACTTAATCATTATAAAAGCAACTAGAGGGTTTTTGGTCTATGATGATACGTACATGCACGTTGATTTACAAGGAACTCTGGCACTAATTCATACTTTCCATTGTGACAAATAAGTCGTTTTGGTCTCTTGGTTTACTGTGGTGTGAGACTAAATCTACACTTGGAATTTTGAATGAAATAATTTATTTAAGAGTAGCAGAGGAATTAGTTAATCAGTGGCCGTTTGAAGCTTGCCCAGTATTCTTTGTTTGATTTTCCTTCACCTTTTTTACCATTCTTTCTCTTTTGATCATGTATGTCTTTAGCAAAATTTGATTAGAAATAACTCCGACTGGAAGCTCTTGCTTGTTTCAATGGTGATTATACAGTACATCCAATAACACACATACACACACAAAGAACGTGCAGCTTTCCAGTAATGTTATGAATTATCTCTACCTTTACTCTCTGAAAGTTACTTCCGAAAAAAGAAAAGCTTTGTCTGTACAGCAAATTTCCCCATTTACTTCAGTACTTTTTGGTGGGTGTTATGGATCAGTACCTGCCATCCAGAGTAGGTCCATGAGCCAAATTTCATCTTGCACCTTTGGTCGTCAAAGGGGAACCAGGTGATATCTATTTTGCAGGTGGACTTGAAGATGCCAGGTGGTATATAGAGGCAGGTGCCGTCGGAAGAAACCACCACTTTGGTCTGGTAGGTGCCATCGAAACCCTCATCCGCGCTGGACAAGTGGGTGATGGAGGTGTGGGGTCAGTTGTGGCTGATAGCTTTTTAAAGAGTTCTCTTCAGACTCTAACGTTCTCTTTTACTTTTTTTACTTTATATATATATTTTTTACTTTTTTAAAGTCTTTTTTTAGGTTTTGGTTTTGTTTCCCTCAAGAAATATGACTTTTTTGTTAACTGCCTAACTATAGGGTTCGAGACTTGAACAAATCAATGCTAGGTGACCTGACACAGCAAGCATTGACGTGAGAGGCCTGTCAGCACACGGCATCACCCCGAGTTCAACGTTCCAACTTTGCCGTGATAACCAGAAAGGTTTTCTGAAGAACCTTATGCAGCTCTCACTTGGGTAAGTGCAGCTTAGCAACACTCTGGTACATTTTTGGTGTTTAATTT
>NC_051417.1:12546758-12546965 GCF_015228065.2 Penaeus monodon | reverse complement strand
GAGAAAATAATGGGATACTGAACATAAAGGTTTGTTGTTAAAAGTAAACAAGTGAATCGATTTTTTTAAAAGATAAATGAGAAAGAAAAATGAAATGCCTTGAGAGTGAAAAAAAAAAATCATTGGTATTTATTCTCAAAAAGAAAATGGTTTTATAAATATGTATTACTATAAAAGTCGACATTGAAGAGCGACAGAATTAATGCT
>NC_051417.1:12543538-12544008 GCF_015228065.2 Penaeus monodon | reverse complement strand
ATTGCAGGTAAATCTCTATGTAGATGTTATTTTAAGTATTATTTTTTTGAATCTGCAGGACTTTTAGCCATTCACTCGAAGTCAGTGTACCGAGGGAAACAACAATCATAAAAGATGTATAGGAATCATTAACTTCATTGTCAATCACGTGAATAACTTCACGTAATGATTCTCTTCTGAGCTTTTTGATTAGTGATTAGAATCATTACCATCACTACTTAATTTCATCCAGTTAATTTGTTTTTATTTACGTTCATCTAACTCAAAAGAGAACGGTATTTTTTTTTTTTGGTTGGGTGATAGCTAGATCATTATTTCTTCTCATTTTTATATTCTTTAATTAAGAAAACATAATATATTTATTATCCAAAACATAACTACATTACGCTACAGGGTTTGCATTCACTGGTGACTTTAGGTTTACTAGTCTTGAGCAAAAAAGCTGATTTTAGTACTCAGTGGCAAATTAT
>NC_051417.1:12541448-12541711 GCF_015228065.2 Penaeus monodon | reverse complement strand
GATTTTTAGAAAAGAACACTAAGTTTAATTAGAAAGGCTGAATGATAAGAAGCTTTGAAATGATTTGCATTTAATGAACGATAACTATGAGACAGTGATTGTTGAAACACAAGCATATCACAAGCATTCGTTTTCACTGTACTAAGTTTTCATTGCATTTTATGAGGAATTTGTGGAACTGTTGTTCACAATATCCTGCATGAGAAGTGACATAGAGAAAGTTCTTAAAGATTGGAACAGATGAAAAATGAGTATTCAGAAAA
>NC_051417.1:12541344-12541416 GCF_015228065.2 Penaeus monodon | reverse complement strand
GTGATAGGCAAATCTGACAATGAGCAGATAAGGCAGGGAAAGGATTAAGTATTCCATAGAGGTTTAGAGTGT
>NC_051417.1:12540428-12540623 GCF_015228065.2 Penaeus monodon | reverse complement strand
TGCCACTGTTTTCCCTAAAAGAAAAGGGGACCTACAAGGGAGATTTGAGGATCACATGATTTGAGTTTACAAGTTGGATGTTACAAAGTGTCACATGATAAATAATTTTATGAAGAGACAAAGACAGAGGAGATAATAGAGATACGATGGATCCTGGTGTTCTATATCCGAAAGGATGTTGAATATATATCTATA
>NC_051417.1:12539946-12540387 GCF_015228065.2 Penaeus monodon | reverse complement strand
CTATCATATTTTCAACCATATACCCGAAGCTACATCCATGCCACCTCACTATGGAATATACTATACTATTTTCGCCACTTGGAAGTAATCGATGCAACTCAAACGAGAAACTCTTTGTACGTAATCTTATCCTTTGTCATTTCTTTCATTATTTTTCTTTCCTCGCGTAAGGAAAGAAGTGAAGGTAGACGATACCTTTACAGATCACAAACGCCTTAAGATATTATCATAGGAATAACAATGCATAATGGAAGAGGAACGAATATAAACACAGTAGATATTAATTACAAAATACAAGTGCTCGATAATGAATCCAAGAGTTTGGTAAATTTACGTGTATCGTATCAAATATAACTTAATAGAAAAGGGAAAACGTCAGAAGGTGTAATTTGGGATATCAAGAGAATCCAATAGGTATTTATTCTATACTAATAAATGAGC
>NC_051417.1:12534446-12534573 GCF_015228065.2 Penaeus monodon | reverse complement strand
TGGTTTTGACAATTTTCATGATGATAAAGAAAATGATTCCTTGGGCATAATGAGAAAACGTAAAGTTTGGCGAAATATAATGATAAATCATGAAGGTAAATAAAATAAAAATTAAACTCGAAAACCC
>NC_051417.1:12533972-12534317 GCF_015228065.2 Penaeus monodon | reverse complement strand
TGATCTTTGGTGAAGGTACCAAGTACCATCTATTTATTATATACATGATATAACCATGTATGTCATTGTTATTACTATGATAATCTTGCCACTCGGTTTAATGAGTTTTAAGGGATAACATTTTATCGTGATTTTAAGAAACGCTTGTATTATACACGACCAATAAGAATTTATTTAAAGTTTATCAGCTTCCTATAATTTTTAAGTTCGTAAGTTTCCTGCCTACTACAGATTATGTGTCCATTGATATTTCTTTTATATAGTATTTCTATATTATTATTTTCATGCCTTCATAACGATGGATTTAGACACCATATTTCCTTTCAAAAGGGGAGCGAATGACAG
>NC_051417.1:12533365-12533766 GCF_015228065.2 Penaeus monodon | reverse complement strand
CTTCAGTCGTTGGTATGCATGTGTGTATACATCTCACATCATACAGTGGTGGTGGTGCTTTCTTTCATTTTGTTTCCAATAACAACCTAAACACATATAGGCCGGCGCCGTGTCACGTGCAAAATGGGAGAACAGCAAATCATCATCACATTAAATGAAAAACAAAGGGTTTTAGATGATTCCAATTATTTTGATTAAATTCCTTCTTTTTTTTTTTTCTTTATCTCATCTCACCTCCTGTTTGAGTCGAACGAAAGGCTTCCACTTGTGGGAAAATAGGAACTATGTGGAAACCTCTTGTTCGTCAACAGGGATTGTGTGATGTTCGGGAATGCAGAGAAGGCGTGAGTGAGCGCAGAAGGAAGAGGCAATGAAACCTCCTTCCTGGCTAGTGAAAAGAA
>NC_051417.1:12533073-12533342 GCF_015228065.2 Penaeus monodon | reverse complement strand
CCACAGCAGACGGCCATTGTGTTTAATATCTATCTACTGTGACCAGTGCTCTAGAAATCTAGTGGCTTCTAGATTTTATGTAGAGAGATAAGACAGACTCGAATATTTACGAAGGAAATAATTCATTTTATCTTCTAATAAATAATATTGAAAACTAAGAAAGAACAAAGTAAAAACGACTGCATACGTTTAGGACATTCTTAAAAGTTGTAAATGCCTGAGAAACCTGTCATTTAACTGTTTGAAACGAGGATATTTCAATGATGAAT
>NC_051417.1:12530769-12531775 GCF_015228065.2 Penaeus monodon | reverse complement strand
ACATATATCGAAGTAGAAGCAATTTGCTATCGTCATTGGTCACACACGTGTATGTTGTCAGTAGAAGTTTTATAGCATGTAACTTTTTCACGCCATACTGTCATCTCACCTTCGATGAATGTATAGAAATGTGGCAGAGGGGTTTTTTCTTTTATTTTTTCTCCTTTTTTGTTATTACCTGTCATTACAATTTGGTTTAGTAGGGGGGATGAATGTGTACAATATTCTGCAGCAACTTTAAATACCATCAACATTTGTCAAACTATGATTTTTTTTTCTGGCCGGGTGTATAGCAGTCGAAGTATCGTAAGCGGTTGAACAAGTGCGTACTTGAAGAAAAATGTGTACCTGCCGTCTCTGTAAGTAGTCAGGGTACTTTTACCTTTTAGAAGAAAAATGGAAAAAAAAGGGAAGAAAAAGTGAGTTTTTCGTCGTCATGCGCAAGTCTCTGCTTCCATGTCCCTTAAATAGGTCAAGAAGACCAAAAAGAAAGAAAAAAAAAGTTGGAAGATATGAGCCAAGGTGTAGAGGGCTAGTCTGAAGTCTCCAGTCTCAAGCAATTAGGCAGACGACATTTCCCTAAAAGACTGTCTATTCATCCCACAATCACTGCTGCAGTTACCGGCTTAGGGTATTATTTCAGCTCTCTAACCTGCCAGCCACTGTACGTCCACGAACCAAACTTTAGCTTGCAGCGCTGTGTATCGAACGGGAACCAGGTAATGTCAATTTTGCAGGTGCTGACCAAGATGCCGGGCGGTATATAGAGAAGTCCACCGTCGTTCTGGACCACAACGTTGGTCTCGTACGTTGTATCGAAACGCTCGTCTGCGCTGTGGTTGGGAACATGGGACGGCAGAACATTTCAGAACATTTCTCCAGATGGCAACACAAAGGATCAGATATTAGTGGGTCTTTTTGAGCGAGTGAAAGGACTGATAAATCCACGAAATAGGTGTATGCATATGCAAACAAGTGATTATTCGTGGAGATGCATATACGAAAC
>NC_051417.1:12530231-12530425 GCF_015228065.2 Penaeus monodon | reverse complement strand
AACAATCTGTATAAATAGAGGACATCAGTTCTTCCAAACCTACTTTTTTGCTTTAGTAAAATACTCTTTATAAGTACTCAAATGCACATTTTTGTAACTGGATAAATGCTAAACCTATTTGATTAATAACTTTTTTTCTGCTAAATTACAGTATTCTATTGTATATGACAGGTGACTTACATCTCTGTATACTA
>NC_051417.1:12529743-12529815 GCF_015228065.2 Penaeus monodon | reverse complement strand
GCCCGTTGTGAATTATTAGCTCAGCGTTAAATATATTACTAACAACTTGTGTAAGCAATTCGCAACACACAA
>NC_051417.1:12529165-12529529 GCF_015228065.2 Penaeus monodon | reverse complement strand
TGGCGCTTGTAGGCGTGTGAAACTGAATTCGGTGGTATATGTTGATATAAAAAAAAGCTGCATCTGCTGCATCAAATGAATATACTATTTTTGTAGTTATGAAACAAATACAAAATAAAGCGATAAATTTCTATAAAAACTATGAGCTATATATTTTCTAGCTTTATTATATGCTTTATTATAGGTTTGGATGTGAGAGAAAATGAAAATTCACTTAGTCATCAGGAGAAATTTCTGTATGTCTGAAGGGAATATTTTTTCTATTTGTTACCTCCTAAGAAAGAAGAAAGGTAAAATTCACACATATGCACACTCATACATACCGATTCGTTAATAGGTATGCAAACATACCCTCATGTATCAT
>NC_051417.1:12528655-12528940 GCF_015228065.2 Penaeus monodon | reverse complement strand
GGGCCTGGATGAGGGAGAAGTGGAGAGTAAGGCCACACTGCGATGACAGGTGCAGAAACTTATCTCACAGGGAGGGTGAGAAAGGAAAGGAGCTGGGACAAAGATTAAGGTCAAAGCCAAGACAAGAAGTTATCTAGTGAAGGGAGAAACAGCACACATTGTCACATGAGTCTAGAAGCTGTTGGAGAAGCCATCGTGTTGTATTCACAGTGGAGGAAAAGGGCTGTCAGTGAATGGATGACAAAGGGAAAGAATACTCTGTTTGACTACAAGGCAACGGTGCAG
>NC_051417.1:12528010-12528240 GCF_015228065.2 Penaeus monodon | reverse complement strand
ACATTTAAGCAAGGTGTTAGAGGGATAAAGAGAATGCTCTGGGGATAGTGTGTTAATGAGTACCTGTGACAGAAATGAAATGAAACTTAGGCGGAGAAAAAGTGTAGGTAACTAGATATGCCTTTTGTTATAATTGTTATTTTTATTTAGGGATCTGGTAAAAGGCAGAATTTTGAAAATTAAAGCGAAGTGATTTGTGATAGCCAAATTATGCTCTGCGAGTAATACAG
>NC_051417.1:12525370-12526515 GCF_015228065.2 Penaeus monodon | reverse complement strand
GAATAAGCGAATGACACGAAAAAGATGCATTTTTTAACTATACTATGTCCTAACATATAGGATCCCCGAAATTGCTTATTTTCCACAGAAGTTATTGATTTTCTTATCATTATTACCAGTACTTACGAACACTAATATACTTTCTGACTGAAAATATTCCCGTAAATGATGCAACTTTGATAAAACATACTGAAAAAAAATGTAACATGACTCACATGATACATAAATGCTGTGCTATATTCTCTGAAAAGATATTAATATCCATCTATTCGGAAAAATTAATGGAATATTTTATATGCTATCTTATACTTATCATTATCGTTATTTTGCTTTTGTAAGTGAGGCCCTAATATTAACAGATGGGTTTAGTAAACAGATAACCCGTTGAAATTCGAGTCGATTATTCTAACACTGAAAATATACTAAACCCATTTCTGTATTAAGTGGACGAGAATACATAAAAAAATATATTACCCTTTACAACCTATGTATGATTAATATGGTGATAATATCAATGTGTTTATCAGCAAGGAGAAGGAAATATTTGAATTATCTAAATTCTTATACATACAAATATAACTGTAGTTTCGTTAAAGAAATCTCAAAACATGAGATGTGGCCAAAAATCTCAAACAAGATGAATAATAAAAAAAAAGAAATATAACACAGAACCCATAAGAAAACCCGAAAGAAAGAAAGGTTCAAAAAGTAAAAGGGATAAGGAGAATTATGCCTTAACTCGTTACCATAAATGATGCAAATGTGAAGAAGAGGAATGAGAAGGAGAGGGAAAGGGGGAATGGGAGAGAAAGAATGATGACACAGAAGAGACAAATCATACAAGGTGAAAATTACAAGGTAGCCTGGGTTCGTGAGGTGTCCTTATAAATAGTACACTACTGATCTGTGAGAACCACAAACCAGAGGGTGGAACTGTAAATAGAAATACAAAAATAATGATAGTCAGTACCAAAATACCAGTAAATAAATGAATGAGAGAGAGAAAAGGTAATAACAAAGAGAAAAGGACTTACCTGTTGTACATCAAAACATCGGGTTTCCAAATCTTATAAGGCGGAATTCTAAGATCCTTAATTCCTCCATAATCACTCTCGTTCCACCGTAGGTTAACGTCGTTCCATTCC
>NC_051417.1:12525176-12525287 GCF_015228065.2 Penaeus monodon | reverse complement strand
TGCATTATATAACACCTGATCTCAAAGCACAACTATGGCCATTATTCTCATTACAGAGTATGCTCATGAAGTGCAGATTCATATATCACAAGAATAAACACATTCATGGAA
>NC_051417.1:12524638-12525130 GCF_015228065.2 Penaeus monodon | reverse complement strand
TTCACATTATTCATCAAAAAATAAAATGAATAATCATACAAAGGAAGTCTGTGACACTTACTAAATAACTATAAAGTTCTGGCCTTCGATGGGGGGGTTTGTTTAATTTACTTGCATACATATATATGTTAAAACAAAGATAATCTCGAATGTTGCCTCTATCAAGTGTGCGTACGATTGCATTGCACCCTACAGTCATGCATTAAGTTCGTTAAGTACAACAAGATGTTTAGCTGTTATGCTTACACTGATGGCCCATGGACACATTTTGTTATAACCTTACATTTTTTTTATTATTAAATGTTCAAAACAAATTGATAGAAATGCTAAAAACTTACATAATGCATGAACTTATCAACAGGTAGGCGATACAGTTTAAACGTAAAACTAGTCTCAATGTTTCACATCTTAAGTAATAACAATTCTTTTAGCTGGAACACTAGGCACTTCACAGCCTATTGACACAAACCCTATAACTTAGACATTCAACAA
>NC_051417.1:12524509-12524593 GCF_015228065.2 Penaeus monodon | reverse complement strand
TTCAAAAACGACTACGTTGATTCTGTTTTGTTTAGTTTGCACAATATAGACACATTTACTTCCCATAAAATTGCTTTGAAAAGG
>NC_051417.1:12523219-12524019 GCF_015228065.2 Penaeus monodon | reverse complement strand
ATTTATGATTAACGGATAGTTTATTTAACATACAACTTTATTTATCCTCACTTTGTTAAGTTAAAGATGTTAATAACTTACCAATTTTAACCATGTGTTTGTTATTAGGAGCTGATTCTTCTCATCCTTAAAGCAATAAAAAGAAAACATATTTGTAATAACGATTTCATTTCCCCAATGACTGCCACTACACACTGAAACAGAGACGCCAAGCAAGAAAAAATGAGGATAATAAGAGAGCAAAAAGACTGGCTACAGAGATGGGAGTGATCCAGCATACCGCATTCCTCATTTTTCCTCTGCATACACAAAGTACATTGAGGCTGCCTGTCATTTTGGGCAAACTCCAAGACATACGGGACCATATATATATGTATATCGCCTGCCCAAGAGTGACGGAGCATAACAATACGAAGGCGCACTCCGTCTTGTCACCAGGCTAACGTGCGCTCACGTCTACACTTAAGAGAAAACACACATTGAGGTTTTCGATGTCCTGTTGATTAGGCTTATCAGTGGACGGAGTGGCCCGATCATGACAGAAAAGACACGTTTTACCATCATCATCACTGGCGTCACTGTCCTTTCCACTAGCACGCATGTATACGCACACACAGACAATAAGCTTTTTAATACACGTAAGAAGGTCACGTCCTGAGCTTATGTGCGCGCGCATGCACTTGTGTGTCTGCATGTGTGTGCGTTTTCCAAGGTAAAATTTTGTTGAAAAAGAGAGTAGAACATAATTGTCGGAAGTGAAAGATCACGAGATGAATGAATGAGATGTGACAAAGAGAATC
>NC_051417.1:12522885-12523183 GCF_015228065.2 Penaeus monodon | reverse complement strand
CATGGAAATGCCCTGCCCGCCCCCTTTCCTCACCGCACGCAACGTGTCCATTCATAAATTCGTTACTCGAGGGAGTGAATGAATGGGTGTGTAGGAAATGCGCCACGTGTATCCTGGTGAACTGACGGAGTGGCCCGAGAGTGGTCGTGGTGAGCACACATAGTAATTGGCGCGTGTTTGGGAACCCGAGAAACTTACCATATTCAACCATACGTTTGTAGTTAGGATTTGGTTCTTTTCATCCTAAAACAAGAAAACATGTCTAAACTAGTAATTATAAAGCTTCAAGAAAGTGAAC
>NC_051417.1:12522537-12522863 GCF_015228065.2 Penaeus monodon | reverse complement strand
AATCAAACCAAAGCTTGGAGTGATTAGGAAATAATAATGATTGTTAATAAGTAACAAATTAACGGTAATGATTAAAAATAACACAAACACACTCACACTTCATTAGTCATTAATGCTTAAGGCATAAATTAATAGTTAAAATAGCTATTATCTCTTTGTTTCTTTCGTATCATCAAACTTAAAGAAACAACACTGTAATTAAAAAAGCCAAACTAAATAGGTGTAATTTTTGTTAGACAAACCATACCTACTTACAACTTGGTCCTGAAAAAAAATACTAGTATGAAAGTTTGAGTAGACCTAACCATACCTGGCCTGTGACTTTT
>NC_051417.1:12521236-12521474 GCF_015228065.2 Penaeus monodon | reverse complement strand
AAAAACTGTCTTCAGAAAACATGCACATAGTTAAAAGCAAAATCTTAGACTATAAAAGATTGTCAGTTCAGCCTTGTCTCTGACTCTCTAGATGCGACACAGTGATTAGTAGATAAGTCATTATTAGTCTTTCATGACTAGAAAAAAGGATTGTAAGAGACACTAAAATTACTGTCTTAAATTTACCAGAAGAGGCCATGTAAAAAAATATCATGTTGTGAATGGAATGGCGATATAA
>NC_051417.1:12521037-12521208 GCF_015228065.2 Penaeus monodon | reverse complement strand
AATATATAAAATATCCGATAGAGGCTTTTTTTTTAAGAGTTAAGAACATAAGGAAACTTATAAAAAGAGGTCCATGATGAAAGTTTTAATATATTAAAGGGATAATTTAAGACTAATGATGTATATTAAGATAGATATTAATTAAAGACAGGGAGAATAATAATGCCTGTA
>NC_051417.1:12520768-12520999 GCF_015228065.2 Penaeus monodon | reverse complement strand
CACATGCTGGACTGCCTTGCTCTACTCTAAGACAAGGAAGGGAAGGATAGAAGGAAAGCAAGACATTTCTTTCTTTCTTTTTGTTTTGATTGCTATGCGATAAACACTGTTTTTTTTCTTGTTTGTTGGTATTACTTTATTAAAAATATCATTGTGTTTTTTTTTTTTCCATTCAATTAAAAAAAATGACTGCTTATGCACGGCTATGTTTGGATCAAAAGCAAACAGCAG
>NC_051417.1:12520485-12520738 GCF_015228065.2 Penaeus monodon | reverse complement strand
CTAAGTGAGTGGTATATTTTTTCTCGTAACTAATTTAAAACTCTATTGCCTATGAATCTTTGTTCCAATCATAAAACCAGTTGAACATTATTATCATCTTTATAATTTCTTATCTGATTTTCCTCCATTTGATAAAAAAAAGCAAAAGATTTTCCTCTGAAAGCTTTTAGTGGATTTCAAAATGTCGACGCAGATGGAGCCTGAGTTTTTGCTAAATCTCTTTATCAAAACATGCAGACTCAGTTGTGAACCT
>NC_051417.1:12519361-12519601 GCF_015228065.2 Penaeus monodon | reverse complement strand
TAACATCTCTAAGAACGTCGGTGCCAACAGCCTCATTAAACACAGATGAACGGCATTTGAAAGACAGCAGCTTCTTGACATAAAGGGAGTGTGTGTGTATGTGCTTTGTTTGTCCAGCTTTTTGTGTGTGATCGAATGCGCGTCTCATCTACACTGTGTGCGTGTATCTGCTTTATTCAGTGGTCTGTATTCATGTGTGTATGTGCGGCATTAGTGGTGTAGGAGTATTTGTGTGTAGCA
>NC_051417.1:12515871-12515936 GCF_015228065.2 Penaeus monodon | reverse complement strand
TAGCACATTTTTATATTTTTCTCTTTCTTTCACCCTGACATAATCACACATGTTAACATATTCTG
>NC_051417.1:12515278-12515676 GCF_015228065.2 Penaeus monodon | reverse complement strand
CCCCTTTAAAACGTGTGTGTAAGGTTAGAATACCTAGTGTAAAATGGCTTGGCCACTCCTCAATAACGGTATCATGATTCATCAAATTACTTGTATTTTATATCATAATTTTCTACGCTATTTTCAAGTTGTGTTTTTATGTTAGTTTCCCCTGCCATGTCTTATCGCCGTTTTCATTCACGGTCATAGTATTGATTTCATTCATTTCGTCTTTTTTCCCCCCCGATTGTTTCGCGTTCGTAAATCGTTTTATTTCATATTTTTTCTCGAAATGACTTTTACACTGCTGTTCGCAAGATTATCACTCGTCTAAATGGTTTTGTCAAAAAGGACATTGGCTTTTACTTGTGCCGAGACGCTCCCTGAAGAAAAGGCCCAAATCACGGATTAAACCTTGG
>NC_051417.1:12514808-12514930 GCF_015228065.2 Penaeus monodon | reverse complement strand
TATGAATTTCCTGAAATTCGTACCAGTCACTCGGTGACTGTTCTCGGAACGCCTCTGCAGTTAACTCGATGGAGCTCCGTCTATTCCCGGAAGTTTGAGGCCGGATGTAGTTACCAGGAGTC
>NC_051417.1:12514171-12514315 GCF_015228065.2 Penaeus monodon | reverse complement strand
CCCCCCCCCTTCATCAGCCGACCAATGAGAACGCTTTGTGTTTCGTTGAAATTGCAAATAATGAGGAAGATAAAAACAAAGAAATGAAAGGAAATATAAATGGTTCATTGGTTTCAAAATATTGATAACGGATAAAAAAAATCG
>NC_051417.1:12513224-12513978 GCF_015228065.2 Penaeus monodon | reverse complement strand
TATTCAAAATCGCAATGTCCCAAAAATAAAGCAGACAACATTTCCGAAATTGCGGTCCACCCATTTTCCTCTCCTGTGCCTGACCTTCATCAAGGCACAAGAGCTTTAGGTATTTTGGTCCGAGTCACTATCTATCAGCATCGCAGTCATCGATTTACAAATCGTGCAACAGAGAGGGCCAGTGCTGTTTCATTGTTGCATAATTAGAGATTACAAAGGGGTTAGAGAACCATGAGGCGGTTATAGATTGGACTGAATTGCGTTAGTTCAACGACTTTTAAAAAATGTTATGATGATTGTTATTATCTTTCGTTAGTGTTATATTTGACGCTGATACTTTTTATTATCTTTTGTCATCTTCACATGTTGGTATTTCAGTTTTCATCTGATAAAGATGATTATCGCATTTTATATAAACCACTGGTCAATAATTTATAAACTCTACAGCCTATGTCTTTAGAAAACTACATAGATTTATCTTTGGTGCATGTTCAGTGTAGATGCAGTTATCTAGCTTAAAGTGATTATTTTATTCCTGATCGCGGTATAATTTCATTCAATATATATAAAACTTGTAAATATGAGCGGCTGGAAACATTAACCAGTGTTTAGTGTACCTTGAATAAAACGATACGTCAGATGATTATCAAAGGCTTATCATCCTTTTGAACTATTTTAGAAATTTACAGCTAACAGTTTCTAAATCTCGACGTAATTTATTCATGCGCGATTCTTTGGAGTTCTTTATGATAAT
>NC_051417.1:12512945-12513191 GCF_015228065.2 Penaeus monodon | reverse complement strand
TGTTTACAAATCACTTACCCAAGCGAGTCTTTTCTGCATTTTCTTCCCCCTTTGACCTCACTGGCTGTTCGTCATGTACTCCAAGACGGGTTAACAGTTCCCCGTATAACAAAGCTTTGCCTTGCCAACGCCAAGCTTTACGACACTCTACGGGAATCTTTCTCCAGGGCTTTACGACATGCACGTCTACGCTTGCGAGAGGGATACAACTTAAAATGGTCGTAACTACGGTTTCTCTCTTTCTTC
>NC_051417.1:12512214-12512613 GCF_015228065.2 Penaeus monodon | reverse complement strand
CCAATTCCTCTCTCTCTGGCACAATACCCCACTGATATGGATTTTCGACCGCCGACCGTAACTGTTTGAACATGTTAGTCCGTACCTTTCCTACCGTCTACATTATATAGTTGGCGTAGATCGTAAACTTCCAACTTAAGTTTCGCGTGCAGAGACTTTAGTCATCGTAAGGGAAGGAAATGGACGCTGACCACTTTCTCCCTTCTCTTTTTTCTCCCTCTCTTTCTTATTCTCTGTTTATCTTCTTGTTCGCACGTCATCAGAAGGACTAGTGTGTGTGTGCCTTTTTAAAAATCTTTTGCAAACAGGGACGGGTGCATGTTCCTGCACTGGTAGATCCCCGCACTGACTGCAGTCATATCATAATAATGCATGGTACTTTCTTCAGTAACCGAGGTA
>NC_051417.1:12511923-12512071 GCF_015228065.2 Penaeus monodon | reverse complement strand
AGTTTACTTGTTCATCATGTTTCATCATTATATTATGTAGAAGTTCTTCGAACCACTGAATGGGCCATCTTGGCATAGATCGTACGTCTATCCACGTGTATACATTTTAAACAGTATGCATGAATTTTTGAAAACATATTTCTCGTAC
>NC_051417.1:12510128-12510803 GCF_015228065.2 Penaeus monodon | reverse complement strand
CAATGCTCGAAGCGCCCTATAATCAACTGTGTGCAACGACGCCATAACTTAATAACTCAAAGGAATTTGGGACTTGATGTATGAAACCAAATAACACTCGCGTGCTTTTCCTCAACTAAAATTAGAAAAAAATAGGTAGAAGAGGAAACGGACGTGTATTGGAAGTAACTGCAGATAATAAAGGACTTGGCGAGTCATCTGACGAAAACTATCATCTGATTGTAGTAGTTGTATTACCAATTACCAGCTTCAAATAACCAGGAAGCTCAGGGTTAATTCGCAATACGCAGTTATCTTGAGTTGTAAGCTAAAGACGTTATGGCTTGTTGTGCTTAACCATTATCATCTTGGGCGTTTTAGGTCCACTAGGTTAAGTTCCCGACGCCCGACACAGATTCCTAATTCGTTCTGACGTCTTCGTTATCCGTGTCAGAGGCCTACGCACGTGGAAATTATATGGCCCTGATTACGCATAACAACTGAGTTAAGTTTCCCACAAGGAGCCCGTAGACATTGGCACCATGAGGAGCCAACAGTGGCACCTCCTGGGCTCCTTTACACTGGCATCTGCGCCGCTCAGCCAAATTGGGAGGGGAGGGGCCAGAGTGCCAGAGTGCCAATGGTCTCTAATGGGGCGACATGAGCTAAGCTTCTTCGATTTACTCTCTCGACTGA
>NC_051417.1:12509502-12510107 GCF_015228065.2 Penaeus monodon | reverse complement strand
ACTCCGAGAGAAGGGGCTCTGTTCTGCCTTCTCTTGTTTTCCTTAGCCTCGAATTTGGTGATCTTTTCCCTTTCAACCTTCAGTCATTGTTCTTACTGCAGTGGTTATTTGCCTTGGCACGACAAGATATAAACTACTGAAGGTTCTTTAGTATCTTCCCATTCGAAGATACTTGCGTCTTTGTACATATGACTCTGATACGTATATGGGCAGCTAATGGCGAAAGCGGGGAAGGGAGCGCATACCCCCTCCTACGATTTGTTAATTATTAAAAGCTAATCCGCCCCCCCCCCTCCCCCACGTCCTAATTTCAAATCCCATCTATGTCCTTTTTTCCCTCTCTTGGCAACCATATATTCAAAATATAATTTTATTTCTCCTGTTACCCAACTTGCATTTATATCTACCAGCAGCGTTCACGTATTGATGGCCTTATCAAAAATATTCCTCGCATTTCATTAAGTGGAAACTGTTATCGACTGACGTAAGTGGTTGACATTTCACACGTTGCTGATCTTTTGTGATTGTTATAACCTTTCAATTGCCCGCAATTTCTTTTCTCCATCAAAAGTTCAAATTATTAACGTGTGTATGCTAAACTCACG
>NC_051417.1:12508863-12509220 GCF_015228065.2 Penaeus monodon | reverse complement strand
ACAACAGACGCGCGCTCATATATATATATATAAAACCACGCACACCAAAACGCACTCTACCACGCACTTACTACACACAAGAATCCCGCACACACTCCGTAGGCAGAACTAGAGCTTCACATCTTACCTGGATCAATAGTCTCGTATCAGTGATCACAAGTCCAGTGAGTGTACAGATTAGACGTAAAGCGGAAGAGAGGGGAGGGAGAGAGAGAGAAGAGAGGGGAGGGGGAGAGAGGGGGGAGAAGGAGGAGGAGGAAGAGGAGGAAGAGGAGAATAGATGGGGGAGAAGGAGGGAGGGGAGGAGGAGGAGAAAATAGATGGGGAGAAGGAGGGGGAGAGAAGAGATGGTGGTGA
>NC_051417.1:12508515-12508716 GCF_015228065.2 Penaeus monodon | reverse complement strand
AGAATAGATGGGGGAGAAGGAGGAGGAGAGGGGAGAAGAGATGGGTGAGAATTTTGAGAAGAGATGGGGGAGAAGAAGATAGGGGGGTGGAGGGAGAGGAAGGAACTTTTTTCCCTCTCTTGTTTACTTACTTTTCTCTACCTCCCCCCCTCCCCACTTCTCTCTCCCGCGTCCACAACTTAGTTTCTTTCTTTCTTTGTC
>NC_051417.1:12508296-12508423 GCF_015228065.2 Penaeus monodon | reverse complement strand
TCTTGGCATGCTCTCTTCTGTCTCTTTTAATTTCTTTTATTCCGCTTCTATCCCCTACTCCCTTTCTATGTGTCTTTCATCCCTAATCATATACCTTCTTTTCTTCTTTCTGCCTATGTCCCTTTTT
>NC_051417.1:12507793-12507879 GCF_015228065.2 Penaeus monodon | reverse complement strand
CTTGAGTGGCTAATTAACAATTTATTGGCCTGCCGGTTCAGTCTTTGCTCCGCCGTTTGCTCTCTCCCCGTGTCCACCTTTACCAA
>NC_051417.1:12507506-12507748 GCF_015228065.2 Penaeus monodon | reverse complement strand
GAGGCCGGCTTTTGCCCTGTTTTCCCTCTTGTGACATGTTTATCGACGCCGCTCGCTGGTGCCTGTTTATGCCCGCACGCTTTTATTTATTGCTAATTCTTGTGTCTCCTTCTCCTGATGTTTTCCTTTGGTTTGCTTCCGGTCTTGGTTCTTTTTTTTATTCGTAATGCTTACCGTTTTCTTGTTCTTTTTTTCCCATATATATCACTGATTTGGATTGCTCTGTTTTGCTAACGTCCAAC
>NC_051417.1:12506757-12507366 GCF_015228065.2 Penaeus monodon | reverse complement strand
GTTTTTATGTTGCTTTATATACATGATTCATTTTTTTTCCGTATCACATATTCTTTTACCACCCATTTTCTAAGAAAGAGATTCTGAAAAGAAGATATCTGTCTGCATTTATATCCATACTTATACTTAAATACATCATATATTTCATATAATACTTATTTTGCATCTAAAAATGTGATTACATCCTATTCCAAACATAGCAGGCATAATCATTTCAACTTTTTTTTAAAGATCCAAACTTGAATATGATTTTTTGTTTCCGATTGACTCTGTACATTCTAGTCATGGACAAGTAGATGGTGACAAGCTGAAAAATGCTTTTAATTTTCTTTTTTTTGAAGCTGTGAATAATTTCCCTTCATCCTCTAATGTCTGAGGTTACTTACGTGATGAAAAGAGCACCCACAGTTGACTGGCAACTTACAGGTGTCTCAACTTACAGATGTCAACACTTACAGCGTTACCGTCCAGCATCTGTTCTCAGTCAATCATAGTAAGTTAGTTCCTTTTTTTTTAATAGTTTAGATTTGGCATATAAGCAGAAGCGAAGACCAAGGGTGTGTAGAAAACCGGACACTAATAAATGGGATGGTGATGTGTTATGTTGAT
>NC_051417.1:12506172-12506301 GCF_015228065.2 Penaeus monodon | reverse complement strand
TCATTAATGACTTTTAGTGATAGTATATGTGTGCATTTTGGGTCTGCTAATAATTTTGTGTTAGTGAGTGCATGTCAGCGAGGAAACGTATTAATGTTATACACATGAGTGGATGATTGTGTCTGTGTA
>NC_051417.1:12505493-12506149 GCF_015228065.2 Penaeus monodon | reverse complement strand
AACTGACAACTCCTTCATTTAGCCTCGAAGAAGTGTGTATCATTTGAAATTGTTAATAGATGGGAAGGAACGGGAGAGGTTTGGAATAATATAAAAAAGGGATTGATGATGACACATAAACAGTGATTACAAGATGTGGAAGACGTTGATAAATAAGGGAAGTGAAGGAGACGAAGATAAGGAGGACAGAGAAGAGCCTGTTGAGCGAATAGAAAGCAGTTAGAACATGCACAACTTCATCATAATTATTTAGCATAGAAGCCATCTTTTTGATTTACATGCAACAAAAAATCTCTCTTCTTATTTATGATTAAAATACCTAAGGTATGCAAAACTCAATATTTTTTTCTCTTCTTTCATATGTTGATTAATTAATTTGAAACTAATATGAGTTTATATAAAAGCATAAGAGTAAGAAAATAATAAAACAGGGAGTTATCAATACCGATCTGGAGTGTAGGGGCGGTCAGTTCCATTATTATTATTATTTTTTTTTTCGTCCAACTTTAATATGGACTTGGTTTGCCACCCCGCTGCCGAAACCTTTTTTTCTTTCTCAGATCATTTTTCTTGATCTTCATTCCGGCAAGTAATAAGGGAAGGGCACGCCAAGATTTCAAGTAGAACAGAATGACATTGAAACTGATTAGCCGCGG
>NC_051417.1:12504987-12505439 GCF_015228065.2 Penaeus monodon | reverse complement strand
GGCAGTTATGTTGTTGTTTTTTGTCGACCGCGGCGGCGCATTTTTTTAAGTGTAAAAATAATTGTTTATTGATTATTAGAATAACTGATTTGATTGAATTTTTGAAAACATTGTGCAACTACCTACAAGATCATGCAGATTTAGAAACTAAAAATGGTTTAAAAGGTTTAGAATTTTCCGAATCGTCGCATAGTTATCATTATATTATTGTATTTTTTTTATTACAAGAAGGCGAAATTTTAAGTGTTTTATAACTCTATCTTATTATTTGGACCTCATTTTTTGTTTTATTTGTTTCGCTTTTTATTATATATATATTTTTGTGGATTGACACGAGCCATAGGCAAAATTACTTTGAACCACGTCACTCTGAGCAATCTGAGCCAGTGATTAATGCCTGTAATTTGGCAATTCAAGGCAATTATCACAAGTTCAGAGTGACTTCTTCAAAA
>NC_051417.1:12504356-12504941 GCF_015228065.2 Penaeus monodon | reverse complement strand
GTGACAAGTTCGTCGCGTACTCATCAGCCTCAATTTTCTTTTTCTGTTCTGTCTCAAACCTTTTCCTTAATATCAGTGCCGCTTCCCATATTACTTTAGTATGATGTTTCTCTTTTGTCAACGTATTTTTCGTTTTATCGGACGCTCTGTATTTTTTTTAAAAGACCAGCCGAGACACGCAACTAAGAGCTTCAGGTGTCTTGGTCAGGCTTAATGACCTTGATTAATTAATTATAGCAAAATAAATGATTAAGAAGAGCATTAGTGACTACCAACGCCTGTAATTATGTGCCTCGACAGACTTCTTATTATAACTTTTTCTCTTAATTGTTTTCTTCTTTTTCATTTTTCTTCATTATTTTTAAAGACAGATGGAAAAGCATCAAGTATTTTTTTCAATAAAGGAAAGAGTTTTAAATTCACAGATATTTTTGATTTAGTGATGATGACCAGATGAGGTGTGTGAAACCATAGACAGTTATTAGAATTAGAATTAGACAAGAACATCAAAACATCGAACTATACTACAAACACTTATATATCAACAGATTTCAACCGTGTATATATATAGATATGAAAATACTT
>NC_051417.1:12503435-12504327 GCF_015228065.2 Penaeus monodon | reverse complement strand
GCTGATACCAGTGTGAGCCGTGAGTAACGCCTCCTCATATATTACGTTTCCAAATAATACCTAGAACTTTCAACACCAATGCAAATGCAATATGTGAGGAGAGGTTACCCAAGTCTCGCCAGATATCAGTGCTTCATTTTTGTATTTGCTTGTTATTTTTTTATATCTTATATAATAATTTCATCATCATGTGAATAGGATATCATTTGATAATTGATCTTTGAATTGGGGGGGAAGGGGAACACAAAGATTTACTTGAAATGTGATCAACAACAATTTGAATCTGTACCAAGATCTAATAGCAGAGTGCTAATGAGTGCTATTATACAAATCATTGAGAGAAGGTGGTGAAAAGGGCAAGGCAAAGAGGACAGCCATAGCTCAACTAGCTAATAAGTCCTTTACTCGAAATCCAACAAAACATTTCAACACTCTCTCAAATGCTTGTTTTCGAAGACGTAAATTTTGATACATAGCACTGGCTTAGTCCATGAACAAAGTGAATTTGAGACTAATATCTCTGCCCATATTAAGGGTGGAGGGGGGGATTATAGAAGTGGCTATAGGCAGCGGGGTAACCTACCACGTCTATAATCTGCTGGAGTGTTATACCAAAGGAGACCACCACAGGTTCACTCTCGTTGCCTACAGGCCTCTCCAGCTGGTTGTAATTGTCAAGCAAGTCGTGCAGAAGCCGTCGTTCGTGCTCCCCACACGCCGCCTCTGCGAAGGGAAGGAACTTTAGTGCTTTGGCTTTTCTATTTAAGGAGGAAGAAAGTGTCATTTATTTAGTTTAGTTTTATTTATCTTTTTTGCTCGTTCTCTTTTGCTTTTTTAAACGGGAGGAAATGCCTGTTGGATAAAAAAAAGGAGGTGGTGATTAAAGGATATG
>NC_051417.1:12502981-12503133 GCF_015228065.2 Penaeus monodon | reverse complement strand
GCCCCAAGGATTTCCGATGAGCATAAACACCCCAGACGGACTTGTAACACAGCGGCCGTCAACTCGAGAATGTTTATGTAGTCTTGAGGTAAGCCACATGGAGCTAAGAGGAGGAAGGGAAGAAGTGCACAAATATTTTTATTTCTTTTCTT
>NC_051417.1:12502048-12502722 GCF_015228065.2 Penaeus monodon | reverse complement strand
TATTTTTGATAACAGAATCTACTAACATCCGGTAAACATTAGCAGCAGCAAAATGAATGACGACTCCACTCCTACATTTCACTCCACCCTTATTATCTTTTCCTCCCTCTCCCCTGTTCCTCCCGCCCCTCCCATACACCCAGCTTTTACCCCATGGACCCCGAAAGAGAAGGACCCCCGGTGCTTTCTCTTTCCTACGTAACATTGTTGTGATGGAAGTCTCGCTTAGTGGTAAAAGGGGGAAGAGGCAGAGAACAAGGAATGGGAGAGGGAAAGGGGAGGTACGATAGGGAGGGAAGGAGGAAGGGAACAAGAGTGGAGGGGTGGGCAAGGTAGAAGGGGAATGGGAAGAGGGACAAGAGGAGGAAAGGGGAGTGGGAAGGAGACAAGGGAGGTGGCATATGAGAGGGGAAGGGAGGAGAGAGCGTAAGGGAGAGGAGGGGAGGGTTGTGGTGGGAGCAGGGAAGGGGGAGGAGGAGCAGGGAGGGGGGAGGAGGAGGAGCAGGGAAGGAGGAGGAGGAGCAGGGAGGGGGGAGGGAGAGCAGGGAAGAAGGAGGAGGACGAGGGAGGGGAGAGGAGGAGGAGGGAGGGGGAGGAGGAGCAGGCAGGCACACAGCATCAGACCCGGGTAAACATGGGCCAATGGCGTGTCCCCTTATCTTACTCTGCCACTG
>NC_051417.1:12501299-12501986 GCF_015228065.2 Penaeus monodon | reverse complement strand
CTTGATAATGAAAATAAAGAATTGCTTTCGTATCGTTATTATTACACAAACAAAAATTGTCGTTTTGGAATGTTAACGTTTATAAAGCTAACACAATAAGGTAGAGTTGGCATATAAAATCTGTTTGTATAACATTTTAACTCACGTAGCTTAGCATTAACATCTTCGCGAAGGCGTTTCCTAGACTGACTGAAATCCGGAAAGAGATCACGATGTCTGGCAGCTGCGACATCATTAGCAAACGGATGCTCATTTGATCCAGTGCCTTCAGTGACGAGCTATTTCTACAGAAGGCGCTCTTTTGTGAAATCTTTCTAATCTGCTTGTTTCAGAGGCAGGATGTATGATTTGATACAAGCTTTTTCTAACTTGCTATTTTTAACGATTGTGAAGGACGAATACCGCAAATAATAAGTCGTATGAAGGTCGATCCGGGATACCCAAAATTACCAGTTCAGTTTGTGAACCATTTCTGGTCTTCTCTGATAATTTCTTTTAATAGATTCAGTGTGAGATTAGCAGGTATTTTTTCCGTTAACAAGGTCCTTCCTGGTTAGTCTTCTATATTTATTTTTTTCGGCATGTATTTTTGTGTATTCATTTGCATTCTTTTTACTTAAAGCCCATCCTTACATATGGTGTTAGCGCCCTGTCCAAATACAGCTTTTCGTAAGGGAAGGGGATTAC
>NC_051417.1:12499657-12501233 GCF_015228065.2 Penaeus monodon | reverse complement strand
TGGTGGAGGAAGCCCATCTCTGCTAATCGAAATCTGGGGAAAATATTTTCTTGGTTACTAATGGTGTAATCCTTGGGTGGTTATTGGGTGGTTTTGGGTTCCAGCATTAATTTTGGAGGGATGTCTGTACTTAAAACCTTTACTTTGGGCTATGACTTTTATGTGTTATCTACCTTGTATTTATTCACTATTTTATAGAGGACTCCGATACTTCTGTCGTTATTGTATCTGTACCATGGTTAGAATTTAGTTCACGGCTCATGCCTTTTATGATTCCTTTTAGCTGATCTTATTTGCAATCGAATCATATGTTTAGCTGTTTTTTTGTTTGTTTGATTGTTACGTGAGCTTTTGTACTGCTAGAACAAGCTTTTATTCTGTTATTGAGCTCAAAATACGGGCAAGTACTACGGTCGCCCTGTATGATGAAGAGGGGACTTGCATACTTTGCTTGGAGGAAGAAAAACATTCATGTATTCCCTGAAGACTTCTTTGGTTGGTGCTCAAGGTGGGAAAATCTCCCACAGGTTGGTAGCGCACCTATTTCACGAGGGTAGCGCACCTATTTCACGAGGGTAGCGCACCTATTTCACGAGGGTAGCGCACCTACTTCACGAGGGTAGCGCACCTATTTCACCATATGGGCTGTGTCGTGCTTTGAGTGGCTCCTTTGTGGACGAGTTATTTTCGTCAGATATCCAGCTCCTCGAACTGTGAGACTTTGTACTTGCTGTTGTTTAAGGAGACTGCAGTGAGTGAAGGAAGGATATGATTTCAAACATTCATGCACTTTGATTCTCTAACCTTGTACGGAAACAATGAGGCTGGCATAATACTGAAAATGTTGAAAGAGTAAACATCGTCCACCTTAGGAAAATTGACTTTCTATGCCGGTTCTCTCTTTGTTCGCATGGTATAGAAACTCTGGTTGGTTCTCTATGTGTTTCTTCTTCTTTTCCTTCTGTTTCTAAATGCGTTCTAAACCCGACCTTCTCAACATTTGCCCTGTTAGGCAATAGAGTGCTATACGTATCCTGTCTTGACACGCGTTGGCTATAGTTGTTTATGACAACAGGCGCCCTGGTGTCCCTGTCAGGTTGTAGAACACCGGTGGTGACACTCTGCATCATCTGCTGATGGTTTAAGCTGTTGATAGAGGGAAACTTTTATCTCCTTTCCTGTTTTCTTTTTTGTTATTTCACTTGTTCTTTCGCGTTGCTACTTTTGTAACTGCATCTCCTGCTCCCGCTTTTTATTCTGTTATCAACGACGGAGGGGGTGCCGAGAGGGGGAGGGGGGTGACACGAGATAGCTTGGGGAGGAATGTGTTGGTTCCTTGAGTCAGCAGAATCGCGAGTTTCCTTTATTTCGTCAGTATAGAAGCCCGGTTTGAGGTGTCATAAGGACTGGATGCTTGGATATCTTTCCTTAGTGCCGGATGGTTCACCGGGGTTCACGAAAGGTTCATTTGGGGTTGAGGTGCGGGGGGGGGGGGTTACAAGTGACAAGGTTTGGTAGGGTTAGTGAAAGGTTGTTTAGGATAAATGAGGAGTGAAGCACATAGGAAAGAAAAGAC
>NC_051417.1:12499402-12499467 GCF_015228065.2 Penaeus monodon | reverse complement strand
CGCGCGCATGTCTGTGGGGGAGGTGAAAGTTCATTTGTATATTTGTGTGTGTACGTGTTCGTGTA
>NC_051417.1:12499275-12499366 GCF_015228065.2 Penaeus monodon | reverse complement strand
AGTTGTGTATGCGTGTGTGCTCCAGTGTGCTTGGTACGTACTTGGTTTATAATCAAACATTTACTTTTTTATTTATATCAGTATTCATCAT
>NC_051417.1:12498562-12499194 GCF_015228065.2 Penaeus monodon | reverse complement strand
GGATAATATCTAATGCATATGATATGACAGATTTTGACATCCGCGTCACTAATATAATGAAACACCTTGGATAAATAACCTATTACAACTTAGCACATTTGGCGACAAAACAGCATAATTACGGCGAATCTAATTTACTTTTTAATATGACCATAATCAGCATCAGCTAAAAGCTACGCAATGCAGGACCAAATCATTTCGTGGAAAAGCATGTAACATAATCTGCATTTTCCAACCACTCTTATCAGACTAAGTTAACTCACATAGTCATATCTGATTTGTTTACACCATGCACCAGAGGCTACGCAACCTGAGCGCTGGTTGGCCGGTCCCCCTGTCGCAGTCCTAGTATATGTATTCATAATCCAAATACACGAGAAGAGGTAATTCTGAAACACCCAGGGAAACTCCCCCTGATGCAAGGTACAGTAAATCTTCAAATGGAACACGCCACTTCAGCAGAGACACGGGGAGGAGGAAGTGAGATCAGGAGGATGGGGGAACAGCGGCTGTGCGGGATGCTGATAAGCCCACTGATTTTGATGAATGAGACCGCGCGGTTGCTGCTAAGGGGACGCATGCGGAAGGAAGGTGCTTCTTGAGACTTATCGGGGTGTTGGGCTGTAGAGATC
>NC_051417.1:12498313-12498401 GCF_015228065.2 Penaeus monodon | reverse complement strand
AGGCACGTGCTAGAGCGTCGGTACCCGCGCTAGATCGTGTGTGTGTATTAGCACCAATTCCAATAAAAGAAGAATAACATGGGGTGAA
>NC_051417.1:12498053-12498222 GCF_015228065.2 Penaeus monodon | reverse complement strand
AGGAAATTGGGTTACACGGACGAGTTCATTAAACTGCCTTAATTATGACCGAGGAAAAGTTACGATACGAGCCAAAAATTAATTAATTGGGCACCTCCACCCCGTCCCTCTACTGTGCCTGATAATTAGTGATTATTTCTAATGCCGCGGTCCCTTCTCGGCCATGTTG
>NC_051417.1:12496436-12497547 GCF_015228065.2 Penaeus monodon | reverse complement strand
TTCCTCCATCGCGGTAGACCAATTAGCGACGACGAAAGAGACAGCCTTATTCCAGGGGACAGACCACACAAAGATAAAATGCAGAGAGAGAATGAAAAAAAAAGGATTTTTTTTTTATAGCTCCCTTTAAAAGTTTTGAAAATTGCAAAACTCTTCTGCTCGAATAAGAACGCCCATAAAGAATATATATCTCTTTTTTCCCCTGAAAGTTTTAGTGGTTCAGATCCCACATCAAGTGAAAGCAGCATATGTAGGATTCGTGTCCACATAAGGAGATGCAGATGATGTGTTAAGAAGTATTGAGCGTTACATAATTAACACAGAGATTCTTTCGCAAATTGGAGGCGATACTAACTTCTCTTGAACGTTCCTCTATGTTTGTAATTCCTCATAATTTTGATTTTTATCATTTTGCTTGCATGCTTATTATCTTGATGTAATTTTATAGCTATTTTTAATTAAACTGACTTCAAATTTCCCCCTTCCATCTCCTCATCTTTACATCTTTCACCCCACCCCCCTCGCCCCATCCTTTAAAATGAATCTATATAATACTCTCTCTTTTACTTATCAACCTCCTCTCCTTATACCTAAATAATACAACGCCATTATCAGAACGACCCCATGTATCCTGTTTCCTTATACAACGTCATCCACCACATCCCTACTCCCCTTAATACAACCCCATCCCCCCCCACCCTCTAATGTAACCATATAACACGACCTCAACCACCCTCCCCCTTCCTCCTACCCCTATAAATCGACCCCAACCACCCTCCATCCTAGTCTCCTCTCCCTCATTCCCCCCCTCCCCCGTCGTCTCCTCTCCTTCACTCCCCTCTCCTCCACCCACCCCCTTTCCCCCCTCGTCTCCTCTCCTTCACCCCCCCCTCCACCACCACCCCTCTTTCCCCACTACCAAGACACGCGGACTCCCTTCGCTGACCTACTTCCGAAGCAACCACGACTGGCGCCAGAGAGTGCGAGATGAAACCCCTTTATCTCCGACGCTTCGACGATCGGCCGGCCTGGGATGTACAGCGAGGAAGGGAAAGAAGGTTTCCGTAATTCTGTTGGATGATTTTCGTATTTGGAACTGATATAGCGCAAG
>NC_051417.1:12495937-12496278 GCF_015228065.2 Penaeus monodon | reverse complement strand
GGTGTATATATAGAGACTGACGTGAGATTGTTGATTGGATTTAGGGGGGGGAGGGGGGCTTCTGGATCTACGGATATATCTTAGCTACTGAGATTCTGCTGACTGTATTTTCGCTACTGGAATTGTGACAATTTTTGATCCTGGGACTGTGGTTGTATTTTGACTCCAGAGATTGTTGTATTTAGTCTAATGATGGTTGTAGGTTGTAGACTAATGAGGTGATTGTATTTAAACTACTATGGGGATTGTACAGTATTTTAGCCAATTCAGATGGATGTATTTAGACTAAAAAGAGGGTTATTTTAACACTGTGATGGTTATATTTAGGCAAATGAGATCAC
>NC_051417.1:12492491-12492704 GCF_015228065.2 Penaeus monodon | reverse complement strand
TAACTTCAGTATTGATTCAGAGCTTAGCTTCAACGGGCCAGACAAGGGCTGCACACAATGTCGAAGGATATTTAAGTTTATAGCTTAAGGCCCCTCTATTTTTCCCTCCCCAACTCATACTGTGTGATATAATTGTCATAATGGCAATAAGAGAAGTGCAGATGCAAATCAGGATTATTTACAGTTTAATTTTAAAATGTTCTAAATCGATAA
>NC_051417.1:12490423-12490663 GCF_015228065.2 Penaeus monodon | reverse complement strand
TAGTATTCGTAATCCCCCCTTGACCTTTTTTTTTTTTTTTGAAATGCTAGTGAATGAAAGGCATGAAAAATCTCCCTAAGAAGCTTATAATAGGTTCATAGGCTTATGGAAAACTAACACTGAAGGAACAGGAGAAGGCGATGCAGAAGGCGGTGCAGCAGGGAGAGCTTGGCATCAGGAGAGGCAGCGGCGGTGTGGGAGTGAGCAGGAAGAGGAGATCTTCTTGAAGGTACAGTCAGT
>NC_051417.1:12487683-12489617 GCF_015228065.2 Penaeus monodon | reverse complement strand
GTTTTTCCATTTTCACATTTACCTCCGTCATCTTCCACCCTCCTTCCATCCCTTCTTTTACCTTCTGTCATTCCTTCTTGCTTCATGTCCTTTTTCTCCTTATTTTCTCTCACCATTTTATGTTATGTCTGTGTAGCCTTTCCTCTTCATTGCTTTTCCTCGTCACTTCCTTTATCTGAATATTATTCCATCTGTATTTTCATTTAAAATATGCCTATTAATGTGATGATTATTTCATAAGTGTTACTGCTCTTTTCATCCTTCTATTTCCCGACTTTCTTTTGTAAATCAATCTTATACCTACTTTATACCATCTACTGAATATCCAGTCTATTTTCAACAATCCAGTGAATTTCCCACTTAATTCATATGTACAATCATTTTCCTCATAATTTATTACTGTCTATTTTTTTCTCATTGGTTCCTCATCATTAAACCCTTTTTTAATCCGTTCCATAATTGATTTAATAATTTTCCAGTCACTTCTACACTTAAATCAATCATTTTCCTAACTAATACTTCTTGCTTGATCATTGTCCAATTTTCCTCATACAATTTAATCAGTTTCCTATTCATCTCAGAATGACGATGGAAATAAATGAAAGAAATAGGTAAAAAAAATCATATCTTTTTTGTTAGTTAAATGTGGTGCTTTTTCTACATAGAGTTGATATTCATATTGCTGAAAATATACCAAATACAATCGCTCAATACGAAAGTAAACAAAGAGTGAATGTTGAATTTTTGAATGATTTAATAAAATGACCTTGTACGTGATTTAAAGTTTTCTTCGTCAGTATATGAAAATTTGTTCGTATCATAGCAATTTGGAGTTGAAAGAAAGACAGGAGAAATAAACATGGCGAAAATTACAGACAATTAGAAAACACAATCGCAAACATTAACATTCACCGACTTATGACGTCACCAGAAACACTTACGTCATTACTTCCATACGCCCACTTTTGCTTAAGGGAAATCTGCTTTACAGTGTTTCACGTACGATTTTTTTTTCTTTTTTTAACTAACCTTTTCTTGGGATTTGCATATTTAAGTATGACAAATATGTGCATGGAAGTGGGAGTCTGGACACACTTGAGATTTTAATGATATCCTTATTTTTACTGTTATTATTGTAAAAAAACACTCTCCATCTATTTTCATTGCAACAAAAATTACAACCTTCCTCTCATGTATCCCTCTTGCTTTTCCTCCATCTCTTTCCCTTCTTTCCAACCATATTTTTGCAATATCTTCTTCCTCGTACTTTCTATCCTCTCTCTTCCTCCTCCTCTTTCCCCTCCGTCCCCATCTCTATCCCTTCATCTCAATATCAGGTTTTGCAGTTTTTCCTCTCCTTTTCCTCATATATGCCTGATCTCATGTCACCTCATTACCACATACTTCCCAAGCTCCTCCCCTTTTTCCGATATCTGCTTCTCTCCCTACGTTCTAATCAGATTCTGCAGTCTTTTTCTCCCTATCTCATTATGTGCTCCTTCTATCTATCCCCCTTCCCCTCCCCCCGTTGATGTCTCTCTTTCCCTTCTCCCTCCTCTTTCAAGTTTTCCCTCCTCTCTCTTTTTTCCTTCGATGTCACATCCACTCCCTCATCCACCTCCTAGCTCATCCACCTCTCTATTATCCCCCTACGATGCTCCTCTCTTCCCTCTCATCCCCTCCACAATTTCCCCTTGCTGTTCCACTCCTCCTCCATCGTGTTCCATCCTCTCCCTTCCCCATCGATACCCTCCTCCTCCTCAGTCGTCCTCCCTGCTTCCCCCAACCCTCCCAAAATACCCTCTCTTCCTCTCCCCAAAACACACACAAGATACAACCTCTACCCACCTCCTTCAATGAGAGGAATATCAGTACTACCATAACATGAAGATTCCACAAAGAATTCAAATGGTTAGTTGGGTGTAGATTAGTGT
>NC_051417.1:12486807-12487619 GCF_015228065.2 Penaeus monodon | reverse complement strand
GAGCTATATCAAAGGCATCGGAGGGGGTAGGGTACAAAGGTATAGGGCAGTATAGACTATAGTGTGTAGAGGTATAGGACGGGATTTCAGTATTGGCGTAGGTAAGAGTAAGGATATATAGAATATCAATAGACACAGAGGAGAGATATGATATGCTAATGGGGCTCAATAGAATGAGGCTATAGAAGAGAAATAGCTGATTGGGGTATGGGTAGGCGATTGGGGTATGGGAAGGCGATTGGGGGTATGGGTAAGAGCAGGTAAGAGACTGGGGTTGAATGGACTGGAGTTATAAAACTGGGATAAACGAATGGGGTTAAACGTAGATGTAAGGGGATTGGGGCAGAGATCAGGGGATTGGGATAAAGGAAAGGGGACTGGGGTAGAAGCAAGGGGATTGGGGTAAAGGTAAAGGGATTAGAGTAGAAATAAGGGGTAGAGATACAGGAGGAGTTTACAGGTTGAGAATAAAGACACAGAAGGGGGTAGAGAGCAGTGATAGGGAGCGTAGAAGGTAGGCACGAATTGGGGACTAGAAGAAGAAGAAGGGGGGGGGGCGGATAAGATGGGGGGTGTAAGAGAGGGGGGAGGAGAGGGGTGAGACACTAAGCAGCGAGACAAAGGTCGACAAAGGACCTGCATTAGAGTTTATTTGGAATAAAGTGCCTTTTCCTGTCCCATTCAACGGTGAAGAGGGAAAAGTAATATTTTCCCTAATGTGCACGGCGGTGACGGGAAGCGGAGGTGGCGGTGAAGAAGGAGGAGGAAAACGAGAAGGAGCTGGGGAAGAAGGGGAAAAAATCGCAACGACT
>NC_051417.1:12486243-12486544 GCF_015228065.2 Penaeus monodon | reverse complement strand
GATGTGCATAATCAATCAAAATCACTAATGGATACAAAATTAGATATTCATTCTAATACTGTAAATCAATTTTGCTGCCTCTATCTCAATATAAAATTAACGTATATATGTACGCCTTATATTGTATAGCGTCTTGCAGTTCTTTTCCGCACTGAATCGCAAAACATGTCAAAACTGGGTCTTTTGTTTATAGGGTATAAAGACCACTGCAGTTTACGTATACAGCCCTATAACCTACAATCACTTTGCTGTAAGTTGCTGTTAGACTTATCCCTTGCCAACTTCAACACAAAAGAACGTT
>NC_051417.1:12485066-12486160 GCF_015228065.2 Penaeus monodon | reverse complement strand
TTTTGTCTCATTCTCCTCTTGTTTTACACCGTGATAAATGAGGGAACACCCTTAACATTCGACCGTACAAATGGAAGGAAAAACAATCGCCAGGGTCCAGACTGTTGTATCTTGGTCATCGGCCTACTTTTGACTGTGTTTTTGTGGGGGCGAGGGGGGGGGGGCAGAAGATAGAGCGAAGGGGTGGAGGGGAGAAGGGAGGAGCGATGGGGGAAGGGATAATGGGAGGAACGATGAGGGGGAGGGGGAGAGCGAGGGTGTGAGGAGGAAGGGAGGAGCGATGAGGGGAGGCGGAGAGGAAGAAGGGTGTGGGGTTGATGGGAGGAGCAAGGGAGCGGGGCAAGAGGGAGATGACAAAGGGGAGGGGTTGATGGGAGGAGCAAGGGAGAGGGGCAAGAGGGAGATGACAAAGGGGAGGGGTTGATGGGAGGAGCAAGGGAGCGGGGCAAGAGGGAGATGACAAAGGGGAGGGGTTGATGGGAAGAGCAAGGGAGAGGGGCAAGAGGGAGATGACAAAGGGGAGGGGTTGATGGGAGGAGCAAGGGAGAGGGGCAAGAGGGAGATGACAAAGGGGAGGGGGTGATGGGAAGATTGATGGGGAAGGGGGAGAAGACGAAGGGAAGGGGGTGATGGGAAGAGCCAGGGGAGGAGGGGATGAAGAAAGGGGGAGAGGACGAGAGGGAGCGAGTGACGGGAATAGCGATGGGGGAAAGGATGAGGGAGTGAAAGACCAAGGGGGAGAAGACGAGGGGAAGGGGATGAGGCAAGAGGAGGAGGTAATGGTGAGGGGATGAGGGGAGGGGAGAGGAAGAGAGAGAGGACGAGAGAGAGAAAGAACGAGAGAGAAAAAGAACGAGAGAGAGGGAGCAAAGGGGAGAGGATGATGCGGAGGACCCAATGAAAGGAGTGGAGGGATGGTGGGGAGGGGGAGGGGGAGGGGGAGGGGAAGAGGTGGAGGGGAAAGAGTAAGTAAGGTGAGAGCCAAGTATCTCTCATATCAATTCCTTCCCTTGGTATTCTATGACTGATAAGACTGTTTGATATCTCTTTAACACCATTTTTAACCAACTTCTTCCTAACCATCATACCTATGA
>NC_051417.1:12484811-12485011 GCF_015228065.2 Penaeus monodon | reverse complement strand
TCTAATGTGGAAAGTTTAATTAATCATTACATTTGCTCTTCGTTGAATCCTTAAAAAATAATCAAGTCAAGATAAGAATAAATATCCAAAAATCCACATAATCCTTATTACCTTCGGGACCAGTGACGTAACATCTTCGTAAGTTATTAAACGCATTGAAAATATTTTCTCTTTCACGAGTCACGTATTACAACGAAAGA
>NC_051417.1:12484521-12484775 GCF_015228065.2 Penaeus monodon | reverse complement strand
GGGGGGGGAGGGGTGAATGATGATTTTATTTGTATTCTATTTTCCTTCTACGATTTTTCATCTACATTAATATCTTATCCTTATTACCTCTTTCTAATATCTAAATGTTCAATATCACAAACAAAAATAATGAAGTATTTCATAATGTAGATAGTCCGTGGAAAGATGTAAATGCTAACGTCACATACTGCACGTAATCTGCCTGGTCAATATGTCTAGTCTGTTTGTGAACTGTAATTGGCCACGCTAGACCA
>NC_051417.1:12484129-12484203 GCF_015228065.2 Penaeus monodon | reverse complement strand
GAGCAATACAACAGTACGAGGAATACAAAAGGGTACTTGTGTCGAAGCAAAGACAACGGAAATACTGCTCTGGA
>NC_051417.1:12483509-12483730 GCF_015228065.2 Penaeus monodon | reverse complement strand
GGTAAATAGAAAATGGGGTGGAAAAAGGGAGGAAGGAAGGGCAGAAGTGACAGTCTTTTGGGCAGGACTGTCAGGAAGGAAAGCTGGTAAGGGAGGATTTGGGTAGGGGGGGTAGGGGGTATGGGGAGCTTGGATAAGAGAGGTAGATACCACTGGAAAAAAAAAAGGCTGGAAGATTGGGGGAAAGAATTTACGGGAGGACAAGACGAACTTTTAGGGGA
>NC_051417.1:12483285-12483382 GCF_015228065.2 Penaeus monodon | reverse complement strand
TGACGTGCGTGAGCCATATTTCCGATATATTTTTTCCCCTCTTCCTCTGAATTTGTCCGCGTGGTTGCCCCCCAGACCGGTGATGA
The DNA here is from genome assembly GCF_015228065.2 of Penaeus monodon. Classification (NCBI taxonomy): domain Eukaryota; kingdom Metazoa; phylum Arthropoda; class Malacostraca; order Decapoda; family Penaeidae; genus Penaeus; species Penaeus monodon. The sequence continues at coordinate 12,483,296 of NC_051417.1, read as the reverse complement.
AAACGGTCCCC
>NC_051417.1:12482462-12482624 GCF_015228065.2 Penaeus monodon | reverse complement strand
AAACGGTAAGGAAATAAAGAAAGCTATAAAACTTCCGTTGTTTGTCTGTCGAAAGTGATTGTTTGTCCAATAATCGCTTGTTTATTCCCGTCCTTTGGGAGCTAACAAACCTCGGACGGGCAAAGTATATTTACATCCGCCACTAGTTTTCGGGGTACGTGG
>NC_051417.1:12481974-12482122 GCF_015228065.2 Penaeus monodon | reverse complement strand
GTGAACTTCTTTGGTTTGTAGGAGGAGAGAGTAAAGAGGGGTGGGTGTGTCATGTTGCATGTTGCAGGGTGGGGAAAGGAGATGAGGGGAGGGAGGGAAGGGGAGCATGATAAGATGGTGGTAAGGAGACTGAGAGAGTATGGTATAT
>NC_051417.1:12480218-12480587 GCF_015228065.2 Penaeus monodon | reverse complement strand
TCTTAATTTATTACTTCAATCTCGAACTTTTTCTTATAATTAAATTAAACATATCTTATTCATTATTCAGCTGCTTACTCCTATATTTATCTCACCAAAATTATACTTCAAACAATTATAGTTGAGTTATTCAGAATTCCAATTAAGATATTAATATAATTACGAATGCTAAAAACAGATGTATATTTATATATTTTCTTCTCAACGACGTAAAGAAATCAGTTTTCACCACAAGATTTCAAGCCGCAAGGAAGTTTTTACTTACCAGTACCTTATCGTGTGACTATTACCTTCAGGGGAAATCACCAGGAAACCAACCTGTAAAAAAAGAATATGTATGATTTAGAATGTCTTTAATGTTTCCTGAAA
>NC_051417.1:12479672-12479950 GCF_015228065.2 Penaeus monodon | reverse complement strand
CGTGGTGACAATTCCCTAACTGCAAATCCCATACTATCAGCTACACCCCAGTCACTGTCCAGCGGATCATAGGCTTCACTATGACAAGTCAGCCTGAACACCTTCGGACGTGTGATAGCTCCCTCATATCCAATAATATGTATGGCCTTCTAGGTCTTTCCCACTTTCTAATCATCGTCTGTATCTTCGGCATAGGTTTTGTGAATTTATTTTTCTTTCGTATAGGTGTGTGAGCACAGGTAGATATGATTTTTTTTTGTTGATTAAAGGTAAACAAT
>NC_051417.1:12478700-12478847 GCF_015228065.2 Penaeus monodon | reverse complement strand
AGGTTAAGGGAAATACAGACGTCTGGTCGAGATATATGGAATTATGGATATTTGTGCGTCGACCCGTGGTGTGAGACAGGAGATAGCGATGGGGGGGAGGCGACGGAATAGATACGAGTTAATGTATATGTAGCTAATTATAGCTGA
>NC_051417.1:12478462-12478674 GCF_015228065.2 Penaeus monodon | reverse complement strand
AGACTGTGTGTGTCTCCGAGTATACGTAAGTGTGAGTAGGATTTGTTTTTCTTTTTTTTTGTGATTCGAAAGTATCCTTTATTCTTTAAACAAGTTACTTTTTTTTTCAAAAATGCGGAAGTGTTTAACCATCATCTGTTTCACCTTATTTCCGTCGCACGTAAACGGATTTCTCTCGGAGTTTCAAAAGTTAGTGCGATTACCGTTACTGA
>NC_051417.1:12477847-12478024 GCF_015228065.2 Penaeus monodon | reverse complement strand
TTACATAAATGCCAAAACGAAATAAAATACGTCACACCCACGTTATGTCCCTGGCCATAGTGCCCCTGGCCATGGGTCCCTGGCCATAGTGCCCCTGGCCATGGTGCGGAAGTGGCCAGGGAAGTGCGTAGAGGATTTGGAATATATTTGAGTAGTAGCAAGGGATGCTCGGTTAGA
>NC_051417.1:12476876-12476976 GCF_015228065.2 Penaeus monodon | reverse complement strand
CGTCCTTCAGCCATGAAGCGGCGAGGCAAGATGGAGGGCGACGTGGATAGCGGGCAAGATAGTGTCTCAGGTTGGAGTAAGAAGTTATCGGGTCCTTGGA
>NC_051417.1:12475720-12476800 GCF_015228065.2 Penaeus monodon | reverse complement strand
AGAATAAATGAAAGGGAGTGGGATATATACGATAAGGGGGGAGCTATTGAAAAGATATGAGAGGGCTAAGGAAACGGAGGGTGGAGATGGGGAGAGGAGCTAAGAGGAAATTAAGAGAATGGAGAGAGGGAAAGAACAGATAAAAGAAAAGGGAAAAATAAAGAGAGAAAATGAAAATGAAGAAAGCAGATGAAAAGATATGAGAAGAATAAGGAGAGGGAAGGGAAAAAAGAGGAGAAAACTAAAGAATTGAAAAGCATAGATAGAGAGAACAGACGAAAGGAAATGAGCAATATAGCGATAGGGAGAGAGCTGATAAAAGGAAATGGAAGAAGGAAAAGGAGGGAGAGAATAGATGAAAGGAAATGAGGAGAATAAGGGGACGAGGCAGAGCAGAGAAAAAGAAAAAAAATAACAAAAAGACGAAGAATAAAGTACAATAGGAAACGAAATGGAATGTAAATAACAGCTGGATGTCCATTATCTATTGCTTAAAAAAATACCTATAACAGGTTGAAAATATATTAAGATATAATGTATATTAATTCAATTGCCTTGAATATATGTTTTAAAGTTTATAGTACTAGAGTAGAAATTCTTTGTCATAAGTTTTATTACAGCTATTTTCTTTATCTCATTCTAGAGAAGAAATTGGATTATTCACAAAATTCCCTATGTTCCTCCTGTAATAAAGTGTAATTTACCATTTAATGAAAAGATTATACATTCACAGAGTACACCAAACTTACAGAAATATCAATGTAATATATATTTTATGACTTAACATCAATATTAAGTTTCATTTTTTTTCTCCTCATCTTTCACTTCTTTCTTATAAAATTCTTTTATCACGATCTCCCTATTCTTCGTTCACATTTCTCTTATATGACTTAACATTAATATCAAGTTTTAGTTCCTTGTTCTCCCACCCCTCCTTATTACCTTCATCTGCCTCTGTCTCCCTTTTCTATGTGGACATATACGTTTACTATCATACCCTTCCATAGTATATATGCACAGCTAAAACTTCATACCCATTCATTGAAAATAGATACCCTCGAAGTAGTATGCCAAACAACT
>NC_051417.1:12475585-12475678 GCF_015228065.2 Penaeus monodon | reverse complement strand
CGAAAAAAGCAAAGCAAGGAAAAAAAAAACAAAGCTAGAAAATCAAATGAGAAGTTTCGAAACCGTATTGCACAAACGCCTGAGGGAGATACT
>NC_051417.1:12475349-12475527 GCF_015228065.2 Penaeus monodon | reverse complement strand
TATGTAATTGGAATTAATCTGTTAAAACGTAAGTTACAAACTTTAGAAGATTTTATAAGACAAGTTTTACAAGTTAAAGCTTTGAAAGTTCAGCTCACGCCCCGGACACACGTCTGGGGCGAGCACACCAGCTGTGTTCTTAAGGCAGGGAGAAGGGGGACGCGGGGAGAGGGAGATA
>NC_051417.1:12475151-12475238 GCF_015228065.2 Penaeus monodon | reverse complement strand
TGCGAACACGCATAGTTACACATGAAGGTAGGGACCTATCTACACACGCTCATCTACATACTCTTAAAACGTGTATACATTTGATCT
>NC_051417.1:12473962-12474705 GCF_015228065.2 Penaeus monodon | reverse complement strand
CTGTAAGAGCCGACTTCTGGGTAATTCCATTTCGCCAGGGACATCCCCGAATTAGCCGGCCCTCTGCTGGTGTTTATTGGCTGCCCTTAGGGATGGCAGGGGGGGGGGCAACGAGGGATCGGGAGAGGGGATTAGGGAGGAAGGGAGGGTAAGGAGGAGGGAAGGGGAGGAAGGGAAGACAGGGAGAAGGAGAAGGAGAGGAAGGGGGGATAAAGAGGAGGGAAGGGGAGAATGGAAGACAGGGAGATGGCGAAGGAGAGGAAGGGGAGATAAGGAGGAGGGAAGGGAAGGAAGAGAAATTTGGGAAGAAGAGAAAAGGGGGCAAAAGGAAGGAGGAAAACGTAAAGAAGAAGAGGAAGGGGAAGTAAACAGGCGAAAGAGGAGCGAAGGAGAAGAAGAAGAGAATATATAGGGAGAGAGAAAGGGGAGCACGATGATGGATGGGGATAGGGAAAGGAGGACTGAGTAAAAGGATTAGGGAGATAGAGGAGAATGGGGGAGAGGAGAATGGGAGGAGAGGGGAGTGGGGGAGAAGAGAATGGGGGCGAGGAGAATGGGGAAGAGGAGAATGAGGAAGAGAAAGATCAGGAGGAGGAGAAGGAGACAGAGAGAGCAAAGGGAAGAACAAAATACATATTATCATTATTAATCATCGCCATTGTCATCAGCAGCTGTTAATGAATAGAAGCTGTAGTGGGAATAAGGATAGAGGTTATTATAGAAGTTATTGTCATTTGATATCC
>NC_051417.1:12473080-12473257 GCF_015228065.2 Penaeus monodon | reverse complement strand
GGAGACAGAGAGAGCAAAGGGAAGAACAAAATACATATTATCATTATTAATCATCGCCATTGTCATCAGCAGCTGTTAATGAATAGAAGCTGTAGTGGGAATAAGGATAGAGGTTATTATAGAAGTTATTGTCATTTGATATCCATGATCATTATTACTAGTCTCATGTATGGTGTC
>NC_051417.1:12471865-12472080 GCF_015228065.2 Penaeus monodon | reverse complement strand
AACCAAGAATAACGAGATTACAAAAATTTAAAAGCTCCTTCAAGAGTGATATGTAAGTTTTTTTTTTTTTACGTAATCTCTTAAGGGAAAGACCAAAGGATAAGTTTTTTTTCTATATTTAAAGTTAGGCATAATCGATGTCATATGAATAAAGATGATATTAGGTGCGTTAGGAGCAGGTGAGCGATTTTTTTTCCATGTGTGTATGTGCGTTT
>NC_051417.1:12471454-12471569 GCF_015228065.2 Penaeus monodon | reverse complement strand
CTTACATTCCCCGTGACAAAAGATCTTCCTTCTTTGTTACCTTCGCCTTCCCTTCCCTTCTCCCCCCCCCCCCATCACCCACATTATGTCGCCCATGAGTTCATTGTCTTCCCAT
>NC_051417.1:12471058-12471161 GCF_015228065.2 Penaeus monodon | reverse complement strand
GAATATATAATAAACAATCATAACATAGCATGATGCCTATAGTATGATGCTATGTTGAATAGAATTCTTGTTTTGGAGTTAACACCATTACACAGAGTTTAAA
>NC_051417.1:12469803-12470901 GCF_015228065.2 Penaeus monodon | reverse complement strand
GGTCACTGGGGAAGCCAGTCTGGTGTGGCAGGTTAAGACTCCTAACTTTCTGAGAGATTCTATGTACACATTTTCTGCGCCTCTCTCTCTTCTGAATTATCATCACTTTCCTCTCTTCCAACTTTTATTTTCCTCAGTTCTTACCTTGGTATCTCTTTTGACTTTAAGTTTTAATGTTCGTTTTATAAACATTTTCGTTTTTTTATTCATATTAATATAAAAATTGGCGAGAGTGTTGCAGTTTCACTACGTCTGTCGGTCAACTATTACTGCATTTGTTACTGCAATAATTCTGCTGTTGCAGCTGCTGTTAGTACATTTTATTACTCCACAGCAAATGATATTGCAAGCCCTGCAGCTGCTGCCATTGCAACTACAGCTGCAACCACCACTGCCGCCATGGTAACGCTCCCCCCACCCCTGCTTTCTATGTCAGTCTAAGGGTAGCAATGTGTAAGGACCAACACGTTATGATTTGCTTCTCATGTGCAAAGAGACAAAACAAGGATATATTATAAAAAGTATACAATAAAACACACCTACGATGAAAATTACAAAACAAGGTACAGTAATACTATATAAATATATAGCAAAGGAAACAAGCAACATAAAATAAAACTATACAAAATAAAGAACAACAATGATACGCGATATGAATGCGAAACTAAGAAAACAAAGGACATGCAATAAATCTATGGAACAAAGAACAACAATGATATTTGATAAAAGTAAGATTATGTTCCGCCATATAAAATCCCATACACTGAAGGCCAGTAGTACAGCCAGCAAATATACGAATAACTTATAAACCATAGAACAACAATGATACATGACATAAATGCACAGTTAAGAAAACAAACGACATACAATAAATCTATATAATAGAGTACAACAATGGAATATGATGAAAGTAACATTGAAGGATCACAAACAACCCGACGTCTCTCCGGCCGCTACTGAACGCAGACAGCAGCTACTCTTAAAACAGCTGGTAACGTCATTCGGTTATTGCTTTCGTATTTAGTCGCTCTTTCTGTCGATTTGCTGTTGTTGACTTTTGTTGTGGTTTGTTTTTCTTTGTCTCATTTGCGTTGCCTG
>NC_051417.1:12469314-12469584 GCF_015228065.2 Penaeus monodon | reverse complement strand
CACGCGCGCGCGTGCGTGTGTTAGTGTGTGTTTAGATTTACATAAACACACAGATACAGGTAGAAAGAAAGAGAGAAAAATAGAGAAACGGAAAATAGATGTGTGTGTATGTAAGAGAGTGTAAGTATGCGTTTTTTTCTGCTTCTGTTCCGCTGCTTCTCCTGCTTCTGCTTTTACAACCACTCCAGTAACTCCTGCTTGTCAGGACCTCGCATGTTGGACAATATATGGCAAGCAGTTAACTCTGGCGAAGGGGGCGAAGGAGCCTTG
>NC_051417.1:12468698-12469069 GCF_015228065.2 Penaeus monodon | reverse complement strand
CATGGTGTTTTTACTTCCCCGACTCTTTACTGGTCTTTGGCTTCCCTCCCTGAGCTACGGGGCCTTCGTCGAGTCCTACTTTCTTTCCTTGTCTTCCGCTTCTCGCTTCTCTTCTTGAATTTTCTTTATCATATATTCTGATTCGTTTTCCCTTTTCGCTCGATTTCTTTTTTTTCTCTCTCTCTCTATTTTTACGCTTTTCTGTCTTTAATTTCTTGTTGTTATTCGGATTCCCGTTCCAAAATAATCTTTTTTTTTCTGGCTTCTTTTCATACAACTTTCTATCCCTTTTATTTTATTATTCATTTATTCTCTCCTTCTCCCTCCTTCCTTTCGTCCACAAACTACGGGATCCTCTAACCTCGCCTTCT
>NC_051417.1:12468063-12468198 GCF_015228065.2 Penaeus monodon | reverse complement strand
TCATTGTGGATATGGAGATTAAGGTGACGTTGATGTTAACAGAGGTCGTTGCAACATTTATATTTGTTCCGGCATAGTCCTTGTCGTCTCGATGTACCCATGCTTTCCTCCGCTCTGTCTTACCCCTTCTTCCTT
>NC_051417.1:12467152-12468013 GCF_015228065.2 Penaeus monodon | reverse complement strand
TTATCTATACATTCGTCCACGCTCTTCTCTCCCTCTTCCCATACCCCCTTCCTGAATTATTTTCCCCTTTACTTGTGCTCTTTCCCTTGCCGTCTTTCTCCTCTCTTCCTCATATCTCTCTATGTCATTTTTATGCCTCTTATATACCCTTTTCATCGTTCCTCCTTACACTTTCCATACCCCGTTTCTTTTCCCTTTCTCTTTAAATACCTCCTTCTTCTTCCCACTCCCTCTATATCCCTCCAACCCCCCTCTACTCCCCATCTCCGCTTCCACCTCCTCCTCCACTCCACATATCCGCTTCCACCTCGCCCTCCACTTTCCATACAACCTCCTCCTTCACTCTCCATACTACCTTCCACCTCCTCCTCCACTCACTCTGCCCCCATCCACCTAACCTTCCACTCCCCATACCCCTTCCACCTTCCTCCTCCATTCCACCCGCTACCAACCCCCCCTCCTCCACTCCCTATATCCCCATCTACCTTCCCCCCCCCCTCTCCACACCCACCACTCCCCAACCCCTCCCCCCATAACCCCTCCCAACCCCTCCCCATAACCCCATCCGACCTACCCCTTCCCCCTTCCCCTTCCTACTGAGCCCTGACGCGGACAAACACCGAGCCCTGGAACCTTCTAGTTAGCGTGACGTCAGAATCTAGAATGTTCTCTGTGACGTCACGAGACTTCAGCTTTTATGAGCATTTGCCATGTTTTTTTTGTTTTTTTATTATTGCAGATTATGATATTTTCTTAGTCATTAGCGATGTTATTGTTATAATTATCGTGTTTATTGACATCTTTGTTGTTATTATAAAAAAGGAGAGAATATATATCTTTTTAGCTGAACAGGGTATGAAC
>NC_051417.1:12466734-12466888 GCF_015228065.2 Penaeus monodon | reverse complement strand
GAAGGGGGAGGGGGGGGGGAGGAAAAATAGTGGTGAATCGAGAATATAGAAGATTATGGGATCTGATCGCTTAAAACCGAAGCATCTTACCCAAGCATTTCCTGCTACCCCCCCACCCACCCATTTCCTATTCCATTCCAGTCATGGATATCTC
>NC_051417.1:12466328-12466510 GCF_015228065.2 Penaeus monodon | reverse complement strand
TGTTTATGCAACCGCCGAAATTCGTAAAAATATAAGAGCAATGTTGACAGTGATGGCAGAGGATAGGCAAACATTAACAGTGAGATGTCACTGTTGGCAGTGGCGGTGGCAGTAGCACAGTCGCAGCAGTGAAGGAGGATTATCTGCCTGGAATATCTCGAGATCCACTTGAGTGCACCAGA
>NC_051417.1:12465729-12465924 GCF_015228065.2 Penaeus monodon | reverse complement strand
ACTCACATTGGTTGCCAGAATTTGTCAAAATATTTTTGCCATGAATAAATTATGTTAAAAATAGAATCTGAAAACGCTTGGGGCGACATCTATCAACTCGCTAGATCACACACGGGAAGAAGGAAGATGATAAAGATAAGGAATAAGACAGAGAAGTAAAGAATGCGAAGAATAAAATTTTTCAACGAAATGCAG
>NC_051417.1:12465260-12465347 GCF_015228065.2 Penaeus monodon | reverse complement strand
TCGGCTATCTCGAAAGCGAGCTAACGATGAGCATCTCAGCTTCCCTTTGAGGAAAACATCCAGGCGGATCCGGATGAATCTCCCTCC
>NC_051417.1:12464568-12464939 GCF_015228065.2 Penaeus monodon | reverse complement strand
CAATAAAGTGTCATATTACTTTATGAAACGTTTTTAATGAGATATTTGTCGACGAAGAAACGTTTCCCATCAGGATCTGGCTCGCAGTATGAGATGTGGATCGCAAGACGGTGCCAGGTTGCTGATTTATATGCATTGTTGATTAATAGACGTAGTTCGTTAATAGGCTGATTAATAGAGGCAGTTCGTTCGCAGACAGCAGGGCGGGAGGAGGAAGGGGGGGGGGGGCAAAGACAGTATGAAGACAGAGAAGGAGAAGGAAGAGGAGGTAAAAAAATCATTCTCTTTCTATCATACTCTGTCTCGTTTCCTCTTACTTTTGTTCTTGCCCTCTCTCTTTCCCTCTCATGTTTTTTTTCTCTCTTTCTCCC
>NC_051417.1:12464306-12464485 GCF_015228065.2 Penaeus monodon | reverse complement strand
CTCACTCCATCAATCGAAGGTGAAAAAGAGGGAAAAAAATCGAATTCTTAAAAACCGATGATAATCATGATAAGAAAAGTAAAAGAGTAAAATGAAATTAGATAGTAATGAAGGATTAGCAAAAGGCGAATTGATAATGTTAAGCATGTTTATATAAATACTTATCATTCTAAATATAT
>NC_051417.1:12463984-12464105 GCF_015228065.2 Penaeus monodon | reverse complement strand
GGGTGAGGGAGAAAGTGACATCAAAGTAAAGCACAAAAAGCTATTAGTCTTCAAAGAAACCACTATTTCTGTAATAAAAAATGAAAGAGCTGGTTGCTTAATGTTTAGACAAGTTCATTTG
>NC_051417.1:12462834-12462930 GCF_015228065.2 Penaeus monodon | reverse complement strand
GTAATGGCATGATATAAACGCTTCATTAGACAGCCGGTTTGGCCTGAATTTTGGCTTTTACAAGGAAAGGCAAAGGGGAAGAGATAAGTGGTCCCG
>NC_051417.1:12462293-12462366 GCF_015228065.2 Penaeus monodon | reverse complement strand
TAAAAGGGAGGTGACATGTAATAGGAGGGTATAAGGAAAGTGGTAGGATAGGAAGGCATGAGTAATGTGATAA
>NC_051417.1:12462141-12462219 GCF_015228065.2 Penaeus monodon | reverse complement strand
AAGGGGATAGCAGGGGATAGGAGAGTACAAGGAAGATGGCAGCCTAGGAAGGTATTAGAGAGGGGGTAGGGGGGAGAA
>NC_051417.1:12461272-12461533 GCF_015228065.2 Penaeus monodon | reverse complement strand
GGGGGGAGAAGGGAGGAGGAGGGAGGGGGGGTATGACTTTTGATGCTGACGTGTGAAGATCTTGCAAGAGATTATGGTTGACGACCGGTAGGGATGCTGCAAAGGGTGAGGCTTGCATGGGGAATGGGGGAGAGGAAGGAGAGGGACGGAAGAAGGAGCGAAAGGAGGAGAAAGGAGGAGGGAAGGAGGAGGAGAGGGAGAAGGAAAGGAACGCGGAGAGGGAGAGGGAAAAAGGAGGGTCTGGGGGAGAGAGAAGGCGAA
>NC_051417.1:12460760-12460890 GCF_015228065.2 Penaeus monodon | reverse complement strand
GAGCACCTCGGAACAATATCCAAAGATCCCTCAGACGCTGCCAAGGAGACCGGATCCACTGAGAAAACTTATTAAGCGACGTTTGCTCTCTCCCCTCTTTGATGGTTCCTCCGCTGCTGGAGTTCCCTCG
>NC_051417.1:12459262-12460478 GCF_015228065.2 Penaeus monodon | reverse complement strand
TGAGAAGAAAAAGAGGAGAGAGAGGAAGAAGGAAAAGGGGAGGAGGTACGAAGAGGAAAGGGAAAGGGAGAAAAGAAAGGAAAAGAGGGAAAGGAAGGGGAAATTAGACGAGAGGAGGAGGAGGAGAAAAAAGAGGTTAAGAAGAGGAAGGGGAAAGGGGAGAAAGGATGGAGGAGGAGGGGAGAAAGAAAGAGGGAGGGAGAAGAAGAGAGAGAGAAAGAAAAGAAGGGAAGGAGAAGAAGAGAGAAAGAAAGAAAAAGAGGGAGGGAGAAGAAGAGAGAGAGAAAGAAGAGGAGGAAGCGAGTAAGTATGATTTTTTTTTCACTGTGTGTTTGCTCGTTTCTTTACTCCCATTTTCATTTATAATCTTTATCTGTTTACTCAACATTCCTTATTACTCATTCTTTAATCATTCACTTTTATGTCTATTCTTTCACTCACATTCTTAGCATTTATCCTTTGTTTACTTCCTTATTTCCCATTAATTTTACTCTTTATTTTCATAAAAAAGATCCATAGCAATTATAGTTTAAAATAAAAATACATCCCGTTGATGAAGAAAACACATGAAATATATAAATCAGATTTAAAGACAAGGAAAGCTCTCAAAAACAAGAGAAAACAAATGACTGTCTTTATTGTCAACGGACCAACAACACGGGGAAGAGAAGAGAAAAAAGATAATGTGGAAAAAAGACAATTTCTTTCCAAGAGAATTAACAACAGAGGGTTAATGGTCTTGTTAAATTGTAAGTCACAGTCGAGTCCTATATACTGCATGACATTTCCATTCATTTGTGCGTTAACAACAAACCCAGGAATTAAAAGTAACTTTCTCGGTTTAATTTACATATTTTCCAATCTTTAAAGATATCTATTTAATTTCTTATATTTCTTTTTTTTTTCTTTTAGGATTCATTCCAGAGAGAGCTTGTGACGTCATCCTAACGGGGATGACAACTGTAAAGCTCATTTCCCCAAAGAGAAGATAAGGAAATTAAGCCTAACGATGTCTGGGAGTTAGGCTTCCTTCGTTATGACTCATGATAAATTTGTCACTTTCTTCCCCCAAATGATTTATCATTATCTTTTCCTTGATTAAGTTATTCATTCCTTAGTGGTTTCCTTAGTTATGTAACATACTAATTGCCTGTTTATGTCGCTATCTTTACTTATGTGTTACTTAAGCTATATCTTTCATCTTATATTATCTATG
>NC_051417.1:12459153-12459218 GCF_015228065.2 Penaeus monodon | reverse complement strand
TTTTCATCTTTATCTCCAGTATCATCCTATTTTTCTTCCCATTTAATCGTTGTTCTAATTCTTCC
>NC_051417.1:12458561-12459053 GCF_015228065.2 Penaeus monodon | reverse complement strand
GTGTTTTTTTTATTTTTTTCCCTTTTTTCCCCATTTTTTTTAAAATTTTATCTGTTTATTTCAACATCCTTATTACCATTCTTTAATTATTTTTTTTTTATGCTATTTTTCCTCACATTTTTAGCTTTTTTCCTTTGTTTATTTCCTTATTTCCTTTAATTTATTTTTTTTTCATAAAAAAGACCATAGCAATTATAGTTTAAAAAAAAAAATAACCCGTGTTTGAAAAAAACACATGAAATATATAAATCAGATTTTAAAGAAAGGAAAGCTCTCAAAAAAAAGAGAAAAAAAAAGACGTCTTTATTTCAACGGCCCAACAACACGGGGAAGAGAAGGAAAAAAAGATAATGTGGAAAAAAAACTTTTTTCAAGAGAATTAACAACGTAGGGTTAATGGTTTTGTTAAAAATTTAAGTCACAGTCGAGTTATTACTGCATGACATTTCCATTCATTTGTGCTTTAACAACAAACCCGGGATAAAAAGTAAC
>NC_051417.1:12457877-12458482 GCF_015228065.2 Penaeus monodon | reverse complement strand
AGGATTCATTCCAGAGAGAGCTTGTGCGTCATCCTAAGGGGGTTGAAAACTGTAAAGCTCATTTCCCCAAAAGAAGATAAGGGAAATTAAAAGCCAAACGATTCTGGGAGTAGGCTCCTTCTTTTTATGATCATGATAAATTGTCACTTTCTTCCCCAAATGATTTATTCATTATTTTTTCCCTTTTGTTTAATTTATCTTTCCTTTAGGGTTTCCTTAGTTATGTAAATACTAATGCCTTTTTTAGTCGCTATCTTTACTTATTTTATTTTAATATATCTTTATTTATTTTATCTATTTTTTTCCCTTTTGCTTTTTCCCTTTTTTTTATTTCTTTTTTTTTCCTTTTTTTTTTCTTTATCCCAGTATCATCCTATTTTTCTTCCCATTTAATCGTTGTTCTAATTCTTCCCTCTGATCTGTTTCACTGCCAGTTTTTATTTCCCGCGGGGATTATTTTCAAATCTTTGCCATCTATTTCAATATATATATTTTTGTTCTTACTGTTTCATCTCCCTTTATCCCTCTCCCCATTTCTCTCTCAAATTTCCCCCCGATTCTCGTTTATCTTGTGTTGTCCTTCCTCCTTTTTTCTCCCTTTATAA
>NC_051417.1:12457448-12457822 GCF_015228065.2 Penaeus monodon | reverse complement strand
TGGCCTTTTTTGTGCTTTTAAAAAATTTAATCTTTCTAATCTCTCTCCTTTTTTTATTTCTCCCCCTTTTTTTGGGCCCCCTCCCTTACCTCCCATTTTATAAAAACTCCCCTATTCCCCCCGTTTTCATCTTTTCCCAAATATCCCCCAAAATTTTGGATCTATTCTGCCCCTTTTCTTTCATTATACCATGTTCGTAATCTTCCTTTCCCCTTTCTTATCGCCGTATACATTTCTTCCCCTATTCTCTCTCTCTCTCTCTCTCTCTCCATGATCCTAGTCTTATTATATCGCTGTGTCTCTCGATTTTCTTCTTGTTTTTATACTTTCTCCTCCATTCATCCCCCCTTTCTCTTTCGTATTCTAACCACTAT
>NC_051417.1:12457040-12457193 GCF_015228065.2 Penaeus monodon | reverse complement strand
TCCGTCTGATCCTCTCCATATGTGGGACGAAAACCCTCGTCCATTCAGAAGCTCCTCAACCCGTGGCTAAGAAGTAGTGCCAAGGAGGGGGAGGCCAAGCGACTCGACCCATAAATGCCTGGCGCTGGTTAAGGCTCTCGCAGTGACTCTTGT
>NC_051417.1:12455821-12456667 GCF_015228065.2 Penaeus monodon | reverse complement strand
CTTCGCATACCATTACATTTTTTATATTGCTGTTTTTTCTCATTATCCTTCCCAATCTCCTTAATCTCACCGACTTCATTATCAGTATTTCTGCAAACATTTACAGTACCTTCGTCATTCTCATTATTCTCATACATGATGTAAAGACAAAACCATAATTCATTTAGATCTCAAAATGCTAGAAACGTCTTCTGTAGCTTTAGAAAAAAAAAAAATATATATATATATAGAAAGAGGGGGATTTTAGTCACTATCTGTACTTCCCTTAAACTTCTTTCTTCTCTTTATCACCCGTATCTGTGGTTCTGACCAGTTTATTAATTTTTTGGGTTTTCATCCCTACTTTCCTTCATATCTTCTCTTACAACTTTCTTCCTCTCTTTCTCGCATCTCTTTCCCTTACTATGCTCCTCTTTTCTCACTTTTCTTGTATTTTCTCCTCTCTTCTCCTTTTCTATCCTCTTCTCTCTCTTTCCTTCTTTCTCCTTCTTGTTCTCCTCCCGTTTTCTTCTTCCCTTGTCTCCCTTCCACTCTTCCGTTCCGTGTCTCCCTCCCCATTTACCTCCCTTCTCTTCTTCCCCCCTCTCCCCTCCCCCCTTTGCTTCCCCTCTCCCCCCACCTCCCCTCGCCCCCACCTCCCCTCGCCCTCACCTCCCCTCGCCCCTACCTCCCCTCGTCCCCACCTCCCCTCGTCCCCACCTCCCCTCGCCCCCACCTCCCCTCGCCTAGCAGGACTAGTGTCTTTCACTGTCTGAGACTCTTTGTCTTGCAGACTTTCTTTTTGTCTTGGCGTTATGAAACATTTTCCCTCACCCCTGTTATTCTCCTAAAACCAGATTGCGCGCG
>NC_051417.1:12455288-12455373 GCF_015228065.2 Penaeus monodon | reverse complement strand
CTTCAGGCCACGCAAGGTAGTCTAACGTATCAATAAACAAGCTCTTCCTGCGAGTACCCCATTTGTATACATTCCACACTCTGTG
>NC_051417.1:12454962-12455264 GCF_015228065.2 Penaeus monodon | reverse complement strand
TTAAATGCTCTCTCTCCTCTGGTCTTACTGCCCCACCCCCACCCCCACCCCCACGGAGCCTCCTCTTCCGGTGGACCAATCAGCTGTTAGGTCTACGGCGCACACACCTGCATGAGGAAACGTTCGTGATAGGAAAATGTGCGTTTAAACGTTGTAAATGCTGATGATTACGTATAAACGCGCGTGTTATACGTAGGTGTTTGTAAAGACTGCGCAAACGAAATAGAATAATGAGGATAAGAAAGAGGCGAGATAAATAAGGAGGGGCTAATGGAGTGGAAAACGAGATGTGAAATGATCCG
>NC_051417.1:12454741-12454881 GCF_015228065.2 Penaeus monodon | reverse complement strand
TAACGATGTGATAAGAGCAAGCCGACCAAACAGACGTGAAGTTGCATAAATTATCGAAATGAAAACAAATGAATAGGCAGATGAGACATCGCCTTACTACCTCGCTTCCTCTTATCCCCACTCATATCCTTTTCTACCCC
>NC_051417.1:12454441-12454555 GCF_015228065.2 Penaeus monodon | reverse complement strand
TTCTTCTTTTCCTTCTATATCTTCCACCCTTCCTGCACCTCCTTTCACACTCTTTATCCAGCTATTGCTCTCTCTCCTTTTTCGTTTTTCACTCTACCCTCTTTCTCCACCAAA
>NC_051417.1:12453488-12454042 GCF_015228065.2 Penaeus monodon | reverse complement strand
ATCACGTGGCCATGCACACACTTCATCACGACTCAGCAACTTGTCACTCTCCGCGGCACCTCAAAGGGGAAGGACGGAAGGTGTAAAGAAGACAGGAAGAGACAGAGAGTAAAAGAAGAGGAATTGCGAAATACAGAGTAACAACGAGGAAAGAAAGGAAGGGAACAAGAGAAGAAAAGAAGGAAGGAAAGTGAGTGAGGAATGAAAATGCAAAGAATTTATTTAGTGTTTTAGTATTTCGTATTTTTTTAAGGAATAAGGAAGAGAGAGAGAATACGAGAAAGGAAAGAGGAACTGCGAAATATAAGCGAAAAAAGGAAGAGAATAAGGAAAGTGAAAGAGAAATTAAAAGTACAATTTAGTATCATATTCAATACTATTTTTTTCTTCATATCATTGCGTAATTTTCTTCAGAGACCTACAGTATGATCATATGATTAAGTCTATGACTTTTTTTACTATATCGTTATATAACATTATTACCAATCATAACGGTTACTAGTTTAGATTATCTTCAAAAAATGACCTTGGTAAATCAAACCAAAGCTTTTACA
>NC_051417.1:12452551-12452715 GCF_015228065.2 Penaeus monodon | reverse complement strand
ACACATTCCCCTTCCCTTAACCTACTCTGAAAGGCAGCTCGGAATTGTAGCGTTTCAAATGTCGTTCTCATCGAGTCAAAGAGCAGGCGTTACCATCTTCTTTTCTCTATTTCTATCTATTCCCTCATTCGCTTTTTTTTCTGTCTTTTGTCTTATTGTTCTCC
>NC_051417.1:12451934-12452311 GCF_015228065.2 Penaeus monodon | reverse complement strand
CCTTTCTAAACTTTCTGCCTATCTTTTCCTTTGTTTTCTTTGACTAACTTTCCTTTCCTCGACGATATTTTCCACTTCAGATCTATTACAGTCTATCGGCTAGGGAGATGGAGTCCCAAGTACAAATAAAGTACCCTAACTTAGCCACTTGAAATAGGCCACTTATAATCATCAGAAAACTTTGGTTACCACATCTGTAAATCTGAAAATGAGCGAGACATTGATGTCGTCTTCTGGAATTCTGATGGGAAAATCAAGGCCGTTTTAAAGGGGAAAAGTAAGGAAATTTTATTATAGTCCATCCTGTTTTAGATACAGGATGCCCCGTAAAAGATTTTTCTCGGATTTTTCTCTCCCGTGCTGTATGGATTACGAGT
>NC_051417.1:12450727-12451835 GCF_015228065.2 Penaeus monodon | reverse complement strand
GCAAATCAGCGTTTTAGCCTTTTTGAAAATCCAGTTTTTTAGCCAAAGAACACGCTGAGGCAAATTAAATGTTAGATTATTAGTTTATAATGTTTATAAGTGTATATTGCCAGCGGTAAACGAAAAGATCTTTGCCTTTAGACATATCTCTGGCACAAATAAAAATGAGAAAGTACACAAAGCAGCCATTAGACAATAGCAATGTTTGAGTTTATGATAAGGTCACCAGAGGTCAAAGGCGACACAGTTTCCTAAGCTGGAAGAATATTCCTTTATATAAAGAAACTGGCCCTAAATATTCTACCTATCCATCTACATATTTTTTTTTCTTTCTTTCCTCACCGCTTTGCTTCGAATATCTATTCTTTCCGCCTAACTATAAAGGGAAATTCAGATATCAACTTGATTACAGATTCAGCATTAAAAGCAAAACAAAAATCTTCCCCTTTTCTGGCAGCGAAATAATTACACCAACAACATTAACTTCAAGCTGAATCTACGACCGGAGGCTACGACAGGTCACATTCTACAAGAAGTTAGTTTCACCGCACAATGCGGCTCCATACAATTCCATTCAGCAGTCTGTGGCTACATAGTTACTATAGTCTGTAATCAAACACTGTCTAATCCGACCAACTGCATCCTACTTACATTCCTAATATTAATCTGAAAGGGCCTAATGCCTTTAGAATGGGTAGAGAGGTGGTTTCTATTAACATGGAATAATTTTATATCAGTCTTCATGTTTTATGTGATTTTCTTTCAGTCTTTTATATATCCTCAAGATAAATCTCGTGTCAAAGGAACAAATGAATAGAGTGGTAAGTTATTTTATTTTTTTCCTACACCTTACACAGTCTCCTTCATTTTTCTGCGTATCAGACGTCAAATATCTCACTTATAATTAGAATATCAACCAAGTATATCTGTTGAGTTGCTTGGTCTAGTTCAATATTATCGTGGGTAACTTAGGGTACGTTATTTGCAAAGGGGAAACCTCCTAGCTGATGCATCATTCATTGAATCTCCTTTATTATTCTCTTTCTCAGTGTTTCTCAGTCTTATCTTCAACTTCTTATCTTGTCCCTTATCTGTTTCCCCTGTGTGG
>NC_051417.1:12450580-12450705 GCF_015228065.2 Penaeus monodon | reverse complement strand
ATCAATTTCTGTCATAACTTTTGTCTTCAACCATTGTCAGGATTTCATTCTAATTTCTGTTCTATTTTTTTTGGATAATCTGAACACTTACCCTTTACAAGCATCACTCGTTTTCTTTTTAATGT
>NC_051417.1:12450130-12450229 GCF_015228065.2 Penaeus monodon | reverse complement strand
ACGAAGACTTCAGAGTATATTGCTCGTATTTTTAGGGCGGATATTGAATACCCAGGACGCGCATGGGATGTTTGTGTCCGACTCGAAAGTATGCGGGAA
>NC_051417.1:12449194-12449330 GCF_015228065.2 Penaeus monodon | reverse complement strand
CGCTCCACAACGTATGACTTCGGGAAAGTAAACACTAAAAGGCTTAATATCATCTGAATCTTTTATTGGGCCGAGGGAGAAAGGAGGGAGGAAGGGGGGAGGGGGATGGAAGCGGGAGAGGGGGGGGTGGAGGTCT
>NC_051417.1:12448340-12449162 GCF_015228065.2 Penaeus monodon | reverse complement strand
GAGGTTGGGAGGGAGAGCAAGAGGGGGGGAGGGGGTGGCAAGAGGCCCGCAGCCATCTTTTATTGACTTAAACGGAAGTTGTGAGGGAGTTTGGTTAGCCTTAACGTCTCTTACACGCTCGGGAGTGGGAGGGAGAAGGAGTGGGGGAGAGATGGATAAGGAGGGAGAAAGGGAGTGGGAGTGGGAGGGAGAAGGAGTGGGGGAGAGATGGATAAGGAGGGAGAAGGGGAGTGGGAGTGGGAGGGAGAAGGAGTGGGGGAGAGATGGATAAGGAGGGAGAAGGGGAGTGGGAGTGGGAGGGAGAAGGAGTGGGTGAGAGGTGGAGAAGGAGGGAGAAAGGGGAGTGGGAGGGAGAAGGAGTGGGGGAGAGATGGATAAGGAGGGAGAAAGGGAGTGGGAATGGGAGGGAGAAGGAGTGGGAGAGAGGTGGAGAAGGAGGGAGAAAGGGAGTGGGAGTGGGAGGGAGAAGGAGTGGGAGAGAGGTGGAGAAGGAGGGAGAAAGGGAGTGGGAGTGGGAGGGAGAAGGAGTGGGTGAGAGGTGGAGAAGGAGGGAGAAAGGGAGTGGGAGTGGGAGGGAGAAGGAGTGGGGGAGAGGTGGAGAAGGAGGGAGAAAGGAGTGGGAGTGGGAGGGAGAGGAGTGGGAGAGAGGTGGAGAAGGAGGGAGAAAGGGAGTGGGAGTGGGAGGGAGAAGGAGTGGGGGAGAGGTGGAGAAGGAGGGAGAAAGGGAGTGGGAGTGGGAGGGAGAAGGAGTGGGTGAGAGGTGGAGAAGGAGGGAGAAAGGGAGTGGGAGTGGGAGGGAGAAGGAGTGGGGGAGAGATGGAA
>NC_051417.1:12447183-12447380 GCF_015228065.2 Penaeus monodon | reverse complement strand
AAAAAGAGTCGCGAACTTATTTACATTTTTATTACTTTTCTTCAACTCCTCTCTCTTCCTCTCTGTTCCTCTTTCCTTTCTTCTTCTTTTGACTTTTATCTCTCATAATCTTCCTATTCCTTTTTTGCTCCGTCCCCTCTCTTCCATTGCCAGAGTCCTCCCCTCAGTTTCGTTATTCTACTTATTCTATCTACTTC
>NC_051417.1:12446870-12446949 GCF_015228065.2 Penaeus monodon | reverse complement strand
TTCATTGCCGTCTGCTTTTGCAATACGAGTAAGACATCACAAAATGTCCTGCGAGAAGCGAAGGGGGAGGAGGGACAGG
>NC_051417.1:12446441-12446589 GCF_015228065.2 Penaeus monodon | reverse complement strand
GAAAGGAGAGGAAAGTGCAAGACGCGAAAACACCGAAGGGAAAATCTAAGCCTTTCCGAAGCGCGTAATTTTCCCTGAAATGCTTGTGCTTCCTTTAAACCCCTTTCCCCTCATCTCCTTCCCCCTTTTCCCCTTCTCGTACGTCTGA
>NC_051417.1:12446284-12446409 GCF_015228065.2 Penaeus monodon | reverse complement strand
CTGCCCAGACCTCCCTTGCCTTATCTCAGACCATAGCAAAACAAAAGAAAAGAAAGTGAATTACATAAAATGATCTTTAAAACCTTTTACAGCAGGGCAAGTTCTGAAAATGTTTAAGCAAAAGT
>NC_051417.1:12445352-12445557 GCF_015228065.2 Penaeus monodon | reverse complement strand
CGTAACCATGGCAACGTCCGGTTAAGCGCAGCTCTGGCCACGATACATTTGAGCTCCACATGGAAAACCTGAAGCGCTCGATGGGTGTTTACTGCTCCAAGGAACAGCTGTCCGAGGCGGCCGCGTCTGGCGTCCGAGGAGGGGAATTCGCAGGCAAAGAGTTATCATTTTTTTCCTTTTTTAATTAGTGGGTAAATTTGTATGG
>NC_051417.1:12441875-12442417 GCF_015228065.2 Penaeus monodon | reverse complement strand
ACTGTCTTGCCTTTCTCCCTTCTTTCCTAGTCTTTTCTTCCTTTTTCAGAGTCCAGCTTTCCCTTTTCTCTTTCAGAGTTTACATCTTTTTCTGCTTCTCCCTCGTTCTCCCTTTTCCCCTCGTCTCCGTCTTCACCCCTCCTCTCTTTCCTCCCATCTCCATCTCCTCCCTCCCCTTCTTCTTCCCTTTCCCTTCATCTCTTTCCTCTCTCCGACTTTTCTCATCTCTCTTTCCTCCCTTTCCTCCTTTCTCCATTTCCTCCCTTCCCCCTTCCCCTGCTCTCCCCTTTCCCCTCACCTCTTCCCTCTCTTCTCTCTTCACCCTTCCCCTTCCCCTCCTCTCCCCTTTCCCCTCCCTTTCCCTTCTCCCCTCCCTCCCTTTTTTCACACGCCAAACCTCTCGCCCCACTGCACACAATCCCCCGCCCCCTTTTCCCCCCCTAAGGCTTTTTGACTTGACGTTGTACCAGTAAGGGTTCATATGTGTCTTCATGCATATGCATACTGGATCTATGTTTGCGTGCGTATGTGGAATATTTATC
>NC_051417.1:12441719-12441835 GCF_015228065.2 Penaeus monodon | reverse complement strand
GTCGCACGCTGTTGTGTTCGGAGTGTTGGCGTGCGTTATTTGCGTTTGTATGCCTGTCCCTGTATGGAAATTTATTTAGTTTTACCGTATAGAAAAATTAATAAATCAAAAGAGCG
>NC_051417.1:12441227-12441551 GCF_015228065.2 Penaeus monodon | reverse complement strand
TCCTCATCATTCTCTAAGTTCCACTGCAGAGGTGCGAAGCATAAATAGAAGGAGGAAGAAAACTGTACTCACAGGACCCTTGTCTTAAAAGAAAGAAAGAAATGCCAAGCGTATACACAAACAGCATTACACAGGCAGAACCCAACGTTCCCATATTCGCTTATATACACGTTCAAATATTAAATGAAAGAAAACTGGACGACTTGGTTCATTTCCGAAATTTAAGGGAAACTTATGTAAATGTGGGTAGTTGTATGGAGTTTCTTTTATTCGAGGGAGACGAAGGTAAGAAGAGAGAAAAAGACGTTTTATTTTAGAAAAAGT
>NC_051417.1:12440877-12440969 GCF_015228065.2 Penaeus monodon | reverse complement strand
TCATCAACATAATGGCTGTGCCGGGGCCCTCGGGAGAGTTCTCCTCCCTTCTCTTGAGACACATCTTGTTCATCTCCACCACCCCTGCAGCA
>NC_051417.1:12440292-12440377 GCF_015228065.2 Penaeus monodon | reverse complement strand
AAGGGCGTCCTTATGTAAATAGCAAAGCCTCATTTTTCATAGTAGTGTTTATATAATCTTGCCCTAAAAATATTCACATGCATTT
>NC_051417.1:12439736-12439887 GCF_015228065.2 Penaeus monodon | reverse complement strand
TTTCCCCTTCCTTTTGATGTAGATACAAATGCTGCATGTATATAATATTGCACTGGCAGAGGTAACGGCATCGCAAAAGGACATTTTTTAAATACGTATGATAAAGACACTGGGAAATATTCTTTCCATTTTTTTTATCCAGTCCTACTTA
>NC_051417.1:12439570-12439693 GCF_015228065.2 Penaeus monodon | reverse complement strand
CCCGCCACGCTCACCTAAACTCACCTAGCGCCCTCACCCCCCCCCCCGCCCCTCAGTCACCCTCCGCCCCGTGTCAGACGCGTGTAGTTCCGTATTCTGCCGCTAGAGTGTGCGTGTGCGTCG
>NC_051417.1:12439351-12439482 GCF_015228065.2 Penaeus monodon | reverse complement strand
TGAAAAAAAAGCAAGAATTGAGAAAAGGCGAAGTGAATGGGGTTAGAGAAAGAAGAAGAAGGGGTAAATGGAGGAAGGGAAAAATTAAAGAAACTTAACTATTAAAAGGTGGTGAAAAAAAAAGAATTTAT
>NC_051417.1:12437663-12437881 GCF_015228065.2 Penaeus monodon | reverse complement strand
CACACAGAGGTGATACAAGGCCGCTGAGCTGACGATGGAACTCGCGGTGCATCAGCAGGGCGGTGGAGTGAAGGGGGGGGGGGGTGCTGTGGATAAGGGATAGGGGATAGTTTGCTCTTACTGAATCGTTCTTATTCTTTTTTTTTGTCTTTCTTGTCGTTTATTTTATTATGTTTTGTACTCTTTTTCTGCCTTGCTCTATCCCGTTACCTGAGTGT
>NC_051417.1:12437243-12437394 GCF_015228065.2 Penaeus monodon | reverse complement strand
AGCTCGAAAGAAAATAGAATACAAAACTGTACTTCATATTGTACTTACCAACCGTACCATTTTAAAGAAGGGAAAATATATACCACTGAATATTCTGCAAAGTCATTGCCCATCGAGTCACTGACCTGAAAGTAGAAAAAATCAAATCAAG
>NC_051417.1:12436834-12436967 GCF_015228065.2 Penaeus monodon | reverse complement strand
CCATGAACTCTTGTATATAACAAAACGATGACGAGTTGCCTCTCAATTTACATTGCACTATCACCCAATCGAACAGTGTGTAGCTCTCGACTCTCAGTCCAAGCAATCACTTTGTTTTGTTCACATGAGAAGT
>NC_051417.1:12435318-12436708 GCF_015228065.2 Penaeus monodon | reverse complement strand
GCAGGATGAGGGAATTAAATGAACATATACTGATAAAAATAAGATCATCCTGCATATAGCACATTAAAAAATCCCTCCCTCTCTCCCTCCGCCATTCCCTCCTTCCCTCTCTCTCCCTCCGCCATTTCCTCCTTCCCTCTCTCTCCCTCCGCCATTCCCTCCTTCCCTCTCTCTCCCTCCGCCATTCCCTCCTTCCCTCTCTCTCCCTCCGCCATTCCCTCCTTCCCTCTCTCTCCCTCCGCCATTCCCTCCTTCCCTCTCTCTCCCTCCGCCATTCCCTCCTTCCCTCTCTCTCCCTCCCCTTCTCCATCGAGAAACTCCCAAACCTCAATAACCTCATCGTTTCCACAACCCCTTTTTAGTAACCCTTTCCTCCCGTCACGACCCTAGAACTAACGGGCGGGGATGGGCGAGGATAGGCGAAAATGGGCGGGGATGGGCGGGGAGGAGTGGGGGTGGGTGAAGATGGGCGGAAATGGGATGGGATGAGCAGGGATGGGTGGGGATGGGGCAGGAAATGGGCGCAAATGGGCGGGGGATGGGAAGGGAGGAGCGGAAATGGGCGGAAATGGGCGGGGAAAGGTGGGGATGGGCGGTGTTTGTGCGAAAACTTAGAATATCAACTTTGCAAACACACCCTCACCCTCTTCCTCTTTGGCCTGAGAGGTTAAGAAGGCGAGTCACGGAAGTTTGTCTGCGGTCCAGGTGTTATGCCTTTTTTCCGTCTTGTGGGAGAAGAAAGAGGAGTAAGAAAGGAGAGAAGGAAGGCAAATAGAAGGGAGAAGTGATAGAAGAAGGGAAAGGGAGAAGAGGAGAAGGATGGTAGGAAGGGATAAGAGAAAGAGTAGAGGAAAAAATGGAGATGAAAAAAAGGAAATAAGAAGAAAAACAAGAACGGAAAATATGAAAGAGGAAAAGAAAAGAGGAGAGAAGGAAGAAAAGAGAGAGAAGATACTAGAGAAGGAAGAGAAAGAGAAGGAAGAGAAAGAGGTGGAAGCGGAGAGAGAGAAGGAAGAGAGAGAGAAAGAAGAGGAGAGAGAGAAGGAAGAGAGAAGGAAGGGAAGAGAGAAAGGAGAGATTAGAGAAGGAAGAGATTCGAGAAGAGAGAGAGTAGAAAAGGAAGAGAGAGAGAGGAAGAGAAAGAGGGGAGACGCGAGGAGAGGTGCGGTCAGGGTGTGAGCGTGTAGTAGTTTTAATTGCTTGCACGTAAGGAGGAAGCTCGAGCGCCTTCGAGATGCAATTGCGTTCTCGTGGCCGCGAAGACATTAATTATTAATTGTGCGCCGCTTCCCTGCTCTGGGGAGGGGGGGGGGGCTCGACCTTCTTTTGTGGGAGGAATAAATGCCAGATAGATAGAGCGATAGATCAGCAGGTGAATATTAATGATATT
>NC_051417.1:12434059-12434684 GCF_015228065.2 Penaeus monodon | reverse complement strand
CTCCCAAATACAAACCCTAAGGCCCTTCCTATAACCAACTCCTAAGACCGATTTCTGGGCCGATTTCAGAGACCATTCCAAAAAACATTGCTAAATCCACTCCCCCTAAAATTTTCATGAAACATTCTGAACACAAATTCTAAGATCTATTTCTAAGACTAGTCTCTAAGACCCACTCCTAAGACCCATTCCTAAGACCCATTCCCAAGACCCACTCCGAAGACCCACTCCCAAGACCCATTCCTAAAACCCATTCCTAAGACCCACTCCCAAGACCCATTCCTAAGACCCATTCCTAAGACCCACTCCCAAGACCCACTCCAAAGACCCACTCCTAAGACCCACTCCCAAGACCCACTCCCAAGACCCACTCCCAAGACCCACTCCCAAGACCCACTCCCAAGACCCATTCCTAAGACCCATTCCTAAGACCCATTCCCAAAGACCCACTCCCAAGACCCACTCCCAAGACCCACTCCCAAGACCCATTCCCAAGACCCACTCCCAAGATCCACTCCCAAGACCCACTCCCAAGACCCATTCCTAAGACCCATTCCCAAGACCCATTCCTAAGACCCATTCCCAAGACCCATTCCCAGCGTCGGATCCCGAAGGTCGTAAATAT
>NC_051417.1:12433896-12434033 GCF_015228065.2 Penaeus monodon | reverse complement strand
GCTTCGGCTGCCGGGCCTCTCAATCACAAAGGAAAATTAGTGATGCTGCTCCTCATCACAACGGCCGCCATTGCCCCTCTGCGTCGGAGGGCATTTTACTCCGAATGGAAAACCTATATCATTTTTTATTCGCGCTT
>NC_051417.1:12433729-12433852 GCF_015228065.2 Penaeus monodon | reverse complement strand
TAGCATTTATTTTCTTTCGTATTTTCTTGATATGTATGTTCCTTTCGGAGGATGTGGGATGCATATGTATGAGATTATCATGAAAGGGAGCATATACTCGGAGAAATATAAAAGGGTACGTAC
>NC_051417.1:12432896-12433091 GCF_015228065.2 Penaeus monodon | reverse complement strand
GCGGAAGTTCAAACGCAGAAACTCCCTGAAGCAACTCGGGTCTCGCTTAAAATTCTGCCGAGGGCCTAATCCACTGAACAAATTCTATCTCAACACCCATGCCCGATGCAGTCGCAGAACTAATGGAAACTACCGTAAATTTGCTTGACGTGTCCGTGAAATATTAAACAAAGTCCAACTTACTCTAACTCTTCA
>NC_051417.1:12432248-12432793 GCF_015228065.2 Penaeus monodon | reverse complement strand
TTTATTCTAACTCCTCCACCCTTTTCCCTCTCCCTGACCACCCTTTCCCTTATTTCAACTCCTCCCTATCCCCTTCTTTACTTTGACCTTTAATTCATCATCCTCTTTCGTCTCTCCTCCTTCCCTTTTCCATAACCACCCTCTCCCCTTTCCACTAACTCCTTACCCCCCTACCTTATTCCTCTATCATCTTCCCTTCCCTCACCCTTCCTTCCCATCTTCTATTCATTCCCTGTTCCTCCTCATGTCCCCTCATTCGTTTCCCCTCTCTCCTTACCTCTATTTACTCAAGTCCTCCTCCAAATCTCCTTTACTCAAAATTCTTCAATCTAATTCATCATCCATTATTCTCCTCTGCTTCTCTTCTTATCTTCATCCGCCTCCCCTTTCTTATAGGGTCTTCTTTTTTCCCCTCTTATCCCCTCCCCTGCATCTTATAGGGTCAATCAACAGGTCAGGCAGACTGCACACTCTCACTAACAAGAGGGAGCAGATTGTATAATGATTAAATGATCCTTCTTTTTCTGAAAGGATAGTAATGGATG
>NC_051417.1:12430638-12430778 GCF_015228065.2 Penaeus monodon | reverse complement strand
CACAAATTCACATCTATTTTCCTCGTCTTACCCCCCCCCCCCCTCCACTTTTCCCCTTTTCCACCTTTTTATACTTTACCATTTCTTTCCTCTCCCTATCACTTTTCATTTTCTTTTCCCTTTCTCTTTACTCATTCCGT
>NC_051417.1:12430379-12430494 GCF_015228065.2 Penaeus monodon | reverse complement strand
AGTCGCATCTCCCACTCACATCTGCCTCGACTTCCTTGCATCATTTACATCATTGAACCTGAAGGCAAGTCTTCGTTAGGACTCTTTGTTTGTCGCTTTGGCTCCCTCCTCTCGC
>NC_051417.1:12430119-12430237 GCF_015228065.2 Penaeus monodon | reverse complement strand
CGTAGTCATTGGAATAACTTCAATACTCGGTTGTTTGTGGGTCTCTTTGCTCACTCTCCCCCCACAACACCCAATTTTTACTTCAATTATTTACTCTTTTCTCGTAATTTTATCACCA
>NC_051417.1:12429199-12429264 GCF_015228065.2 Penaeus monodon | reverse complement strand
AATGTTTTCTCCCTTATGACGTGGGGACATAAGGGTCATTTGGCTGGTGGCCTTTCATTGTGGAA
>NC_051417.1:12428801-12428899 GCF_015228065.2 Penaeus monodon | reverse complement strand
CGTCCCATCTTGCGCGCGTGAAATGTGTTTGGATCAATAAAAGGTAGAAAGCGAGCGCCGGGCGGCTGCCGGACCTGGTATGTAGAGCTTTAATGCGG
>NC_051417.1:12425248-12425409 GCF_015228065.2 Penaeus monodon | reverse complement strand
TCACATCTACTTAACCGAATTCAATTTTGCAACTGTACAGTCCTACATTTTTTCTCTTCCCCTTCCTAATTTCTCCTTATCCCCCAACTCCAAAATCTCTTAAACTTTTTCTTTTTCTTCTCTTATTTTCTCCCCCTAAACGCGTCCTTCATTTAACTTCA
>NC_051417.1:12424137-12424548 GCF_015228065.2 Penaeus monodon | reverse complement strand
CACCAAGCCTAACCAGATCAACCATAGATTGCGGGTCATTGCAGCCTCCTCGTGATAGATGAGGTTCAGCAACGGAAAAAGAGGGAGAGAAAAATAGAGTGAAGGAGAGGAAGGACCGAGAAATTGAGGAGGAAAAGGAGGAGGAAAGGGAAGGAGATAAGGGTAAAGAAATGAAAAAATGAATGGGAGGGAGTAAGGGAATGAGGAAAGGAGGGACATTGAAAAGAGGAAAAGGAGGAAGATGGAGATAAAGAAAGGGAAAAATGAAAGGGAGGGAGAAAGGGACTGAGAAAGGGAGGGACAGCAAGAGGAGGAAAAGAAGGGATAAAAGAGGAAAGAAAGATGGAGAGAAAGGGAGGGAGATAATCAGTGGAGATGATCTACGGATGGGAAAGAAGATTTCAGAAAAGG
>NC_051417.1:12424021-12424086 GCF_015228065.2 Penaeus monodon | reverse complement strand
GGGGCGAGGGAGAGAATGGATGAGAATTCAAATATCACTTTTACTTTTACTCCTTCTCAGCTGCA
>NC_051417.1:12423481-12423647 GCF_015228065.2 Penaeus monodon | reverse complement strand
TTTTATCACACTTTTCCAAAAAGTTTAACACCTTATTAATCTGTCTAAGGCTCTCGGCCAGTCCCAAAACATCATTCTTGATTACAGGCTCGTTAAGGAGGCTCTAACTAAGGGGAGAACGATCACTAAACTGGCATCTGACAGTGACAACATGTTTCGTGTTTGC
>NC_051417.1:12422368-12422923 GCF_015228065.2 Penaeus monodon | reverse complement strand
ACCGCTTGAGTATCTCAAACATTCTTCAACGCATTCTGACTGTTTAATTTGCCATAAATCATCAAGTTTAATTATTCTTTTTTTCTCTTTCCCTTTTCCCTCCTTAACGCCCCAGTCTCCAACAAGAAAATTAGGAAACTGTTTATTACACAACACTTGGTATACTCAGCTATATATGGGCTCCCTCCTTGAAACTCCTCCATACTATAATCTTCTGATGGATAGCTAGACCGTAAGGGAGAATACCCTATAGATATATATGGGTAATTAGACCTTCTTGCCTCACAGGCCTCTACCAATATTTATTTTCCGGGAAAATATGGAATCATAAAGTATTCAAAGCGAAATTAAAAGAAGGTTTAGGACAGGTATTATAATCACTTAATCAAAAATTTTGGAAGGGAAAGATTATAACGTGAATGAATAAATGATTTATGTGAATGAAGATTACAGGACTTGTTTGATTTATATCATCTAATAATCTTTCTTCCTTCTGGTCATGTGTGGCCGTAACTTTTATCTTGGCATTATTAGGTTCTTTAGAACAGTTATAGA
>NC_051417.1:12420574-12421273 GCF_015228065.2 Penaeus monodon | reverse complement strand
AGGGGGTTGGGGGGGGGGGGGCGACACAGAGACAAAGCTAGGGACAGACCGAGAGGAGAGGGAAGGGAGCTTGGCAGACGAGATAGTGTAAAGGGAACGGGCGTGATGGTAAGGTGTGAGGTGGGTGGCGCTATTGTTAAGGGTGAGCGTACACAAGGGTAACGCTCTCGAGGGTTGGGTAGTGCTGTGTGAAGGCAGTAACGTTAAGGGTGAGAATAGAGTTGCGAGAGGCTAGATTAGCGTTAAGGGTTAAGCTTAGAGTTCAAAATGGAATGGGTGTGTTCAATTCTCTTTTGTTTATTATTATTTCTTAAAAGGATATGCTTATGATATGGTTAGTCCTTATCGTAGTGGAAGATGTAGTGTTATATGGGTGATCGTCAGTGTTGGGGGAATAGCGTTATGGATTAGAGTGTAAGATAAAGATGTAATTTTCATTATTTAGGGGTAGTGTTAGGCTGATTATTGACGTCATGTAGACCTCATTTGACCAAAAGTATGATAAAAAGCCAGATGATACGATTCGTAAGTCTAACGTTACACTTATGCTTAATTCAAACCGAACACGATTATATTGTATTACACTATCCATTCCTACTTACTCAATCAAGTCCACGCCCAATAGACATTTATTCTAAAATGTCCAGATTTCACATTTACTCTCCCCCCCTCCCCACCACCTCCTCCCACCATTCCCCT
>NC_051417.1:12420400-12420547 GCF_015228065.2 Penaeus monodon | reverse complement strand
GACAAGGATAACAAGTAGGAAGTTGTGTCCAATATTTCTGATACTTTCTTGTTTGCAAAGGTCAAGCTGTCGTTGAAAAGGCAATAAGGATGAAGCCAGACTTATAAGAGGCGAAGGAAAAGCTTAAAAGAAGAGAAACATCTTCAG
>NC_051417.1:12420098-12420188 GCF_015228065.2 Penaeus monodon | reverse complement strand
AGAGTAAAAGAAATTGAAGGTAAAGATGGAGGTAAAGGAGGCGATAAAAGAAGAGAAACAGGAGGACAAGAGACGGAGGAGGAAAGGGAG
>NC_051417.1:12419667-12420047 GCF_015228065.2 Penaeus monodon | reverse complement strand
GGGTGACTGAGATAAGGAGAATCTAAAGAGGAATTAAAATAAGAGGATAAAAGATCAGATAAGGAAAAGAGAAATTTTGGATAGTAAGAATATCAGGAAAAAAATAGAAAAGGAGAAAACTAAATAAATAGAAAAGGAGAAAAATATAGAATGATTGATATTATTTGCTATAAGAGAAGAAGAGAAGGAAAATATAACACGAAGTTGGTTATATGTTAAGGATTGACTAAAGTTACTTGGTAAACTGTGTGATAAGGGATTTAACTACTAAACAGATGACATGAAGGTCCATTGATGTCTATAATTATTTTTTTATTTACCAAATTGATGTTGGATTTTCCCATTATTTACTGATTATGTTGTTTTTTTCCGCCAAAGTA
>NC_051417.1:12418902-12419009 GCF_015228065.2 Penaeus monodon | reverse complement strand
CTTCCCGTTTTGCCATATGCATGTGTGTGTAAATATAACTTGATACGGTGTGTTATCTGTATTTGTATAAGAGGACAGATATATAAACTGGTTCATACTGCAGGTAT
>NC_051417.1:12418482-12418771 GCF_015228065.2 Penaeus monodon | reverse complement strand
GTACATTTTTATACTGTTTACATAGATGTGTGCTTAGCGGTGATTCTCATGTGCGCAAAGGCATGACGGGGCATGATATGAATCTATTTTTGCGGGGTCATTTAACCCAGTGTAAATATGCATCTGTTACTTCATACTGCAACATATATGATCCAAAAATCTGGTGCAAATATGGCATAAACATCGAAAACGGTTGCTGTTTTAGCTCCCTTTGGTCTTTGCTCCCCTCCTGCCCCCCCCCCCCTCCTCCTTCTCTCCCTTTACTATTTACTTTTCTTCCCTCTCCCGC
>NC_051417.1:12416919-12417288 GCF_015228065.2 Penaeus monodon | reverse complement strand
TTTTATGACGTAACAATCTCCTCAGTTTCCCTGATAATCAAACCGAACGTTTCGCTTCGCTGTTTATATCTGAAGATTCAGTTGAATTAATCGCTCTCATTATTCTGGCCGCCATGTTATTGATTCTATGTAAATTACAATAATTATGGACAACAGTCTTAACGGCGGTGACGCGACAGGTAAATTCGTTAATAATGACGGGATATTATTCCAAAAAGTTACCACTCTCATAGTTATATTACCATTAATGTTACTACTGAGATAAATGAAAAGGGAAATGAAAATGATCGTTATCATCTCTGTTATTGTTATGATCATCTTTCTTACTATCAGTGATGGTAATGTGGGCTGATATGGTGCTAATGATAT
>NC_051417.1:12415893-12416695 GCF_015228065.2 Penaeus monodon | reverse complement strand
CTGTTGATCTGATTATCATTATTGTTGTCATTATAATCATCCTCCTTATTTCTACGAGCTAATCAGAAACGCGAGAGAGCCGTGATATGAGCTACTCCTGGACTCCGTACCCTTCCTCACCTGCGGCTGTTCCTTCCCCCCCCCCTGCTCTCCTTCGGCCGTTCCATCTTCCCCACGTCCCTCCACTTTGGCTCTTACTTCTCCCTTACCCCCTCCCTGCGGCTGTTTTCACCCCCATCCTCCTCCCCACCTGTGGCTGTTCCTTCCTTCTCCCCTTTCTCAAGATAATCATCTCGGTAGGGACGAGGGAAAGGAAAAGAGGGGAAAGGGGGAATGGGTTAGAAGGAAATGCTTGTTGCACGCCGACCTCTGACTGAATAGTGCTGTAATACCACTGCCACTATTCTTATTCCTCTTTTGTATCTCTAGTATGCTTTCATTCTTGTATTTTTTATTGTCTTTCTCTTTCGTTCTTTCTGTCTCCTTTGCTTTCTATTCTCAATTTTGTTCTCGTCATTTCTATCTTCAATTTTCTTTCTTTCCCAACCTGTTTTTCTTTCCTCCTCTAGCATTCTTTCGCTCCTTCTGTCTCTCCGTTTCTCTCCTCTCTTTTAATGCCGTTTTCTTTCAGTGTGTGTTCATCTCCCTTCTCTTACCTCTTCCTCTTCTCCTCCTCTCTTTCTTTCTTTCCGATTTTCTCTCTATTTCTCTTGCATACTCAAACGTACTTTAACTCTGTCTCTCTTTGCTTCTCTGATCTTCTATCTGTCCATTCCTGTCTCCCTTCTCTCTTTCTTTCTCT
>NC_051417.1:12414710-12415398 GCF_015228065.2 Penaeus monodon | reverse complement strand
TGATACTGGGTATCTCTCTTTCTCTCTTGTGGATGCTGCTTTTATATATATCTGTTTAATGATGTTATTTTCCCCCTTTACAAAAATGTCACAGTGATTCCTAGTGTTCGTCCTATCATTTGGCTTGAAGCTTTCCCTTCGCATAAATGAAAACCGTGTAGGTCTTTTTCGTTATGTCTGTCTGTGTGTCTTTTTCCTCTTCTCCTTCCTCTTCTTCTCTGTTTTTCCCCTATCTCCTCTCATCCATTCCTCTTTCATATTTTAAAAGAGGAATATTTTGTCTCTTTTTCTTCTTCTCTTCTCTCTTTCCTTCTCTCTATCTCTTTTTTCTACTCTTTTTCCTCCCTTTTTCTTCTTTCCTCTCCTGCCTCCCTCTTTCTCTTATTTTATCTTGCTCTTCACTTATCTCTCTCCTTTCTCTCTCCTTTTCTTTTTCTCTCCTCTCCTCCTACCCTCTTTTTCTCTCTCCCTTTTCCCCTTCTCTCCTATTTTCCCTCTCCCTTTCTCTCCCTCCTTTCTCCTCTCCTCCCTCCCCTTTTTTCTCCCTTTTCTCCTCTCCTCTCCTCCCTCCCTCTTTCTCTACCCTCCCCTACCATACCTTCTCCTTTCTCTTCTCAGTCGCCATCACTGTTCGCTGTCTTTTTAAAAATGTGGCCTATATGAATAGCTATCATTGTTATGTGAAACA
>NC_051417.1:12414199-12414387 GCF_015228065.2 Penaeus monodon | reverse complement strand
ATGCACAAATATTGCGGTTTAGTAACAAGAAAAAGTTGAAAAATTATGAAATTAATACGGATACATTAAGAGCAATCATTGGCACTGGGTAGAACCATTCATATGGACGCATACAGAAGTATACACAATGGAACTGCGCGTGTATCTGGAAACCAGGTAGACGCGCGAAAATAACATGCATTCATAGA
>NC_051417.1:12413654-12413785 GCF_015228065.2 Penaeus monodon | reverse complement strand
GTTTCCTTCCCCTCCAACATACACACAAACATACGCTTCCATACCTCCAGTATCTCGGATGACGCAAGCGAAGCGTCTAAATAGGCCGGCCCATCTGGTAGGCTTACGAATAGATACACCTGCTACCAAAG
>NC_051417.1:12413205-12413592 GCF_015228065.2 Penaeus monodon | reverse complement strand
GACCCTCCTCCCTCCCTCCTCTCTTTGATCTCCCCCTTTCCATATTCCCTCCTTCAAACACGCCCCCCCCCCCCCTTTGCTCCCCTAACACCTTCACACCTCTCCCCTACTCCTCGCCCCTTCTCCGTCCCTTGCCCCAACCCCTTTTCCCTTCATCATCTTACCTCCTTTTCCATCACTCCCCCCTCTCCACCCCTGCCCCACCTTCCCCCTAACCCCTTTCCTACCCCCTCCCTTCTCCCCGCTTTAACCCTACACCCTGTATATAATTCCCCGCACTCCCATTCATTGTGAATTCTCCTCCCTTCCTCCCTCCTCGCCCAGTCTCCTTCTCCCCTCCTTCCCTCCCCACCCGGCCTTCCTCTTCCCCCTCCATCCCTACCCGGC
>NC_051417.1:12413036-12413166 GCF_015228065.2 Penaeus monodon | reverse complement strand
AGTTTTCATCGATTTTTAGTCTCTTTCCAGACCTGGATCCACATATTCATCAACCGTCACCACCTGCTTTTCCCTACCACTATATGTTCAAGTATACGCTCCACCCACACGCTTCTCGGTGATGACTCCG
>NC_051417.1:12411717-12412022 GCF_015228065.2 Penaeus monodon | reverse complement strand
CCTGGTGAGTCGCTCGTCATTACATCACTAAAATATTAACGTATAAGAATGTAACTCGGCTTGAGGAAAAGGGATAAGAAATGGGAAAGAAATGATGATAACTAAGAGTCTATACACATTGATAAATTAATGAAACATGCGCATGAAACGAACGTCAATTGAATCGAAGAATAATTACATAAAATGAGAGGCGCAGACGAGAAACACAAAGGAGAACACTGACTGAAAGGACTTTAAGCTTGATAGAAGCTCTGCTACTACAGAAGCTCCGAGAGGCGAAGGTCGGGGGTCACTGCCGATGCAAG
>NC_051417.1:12410860-12411234 GCF_015228065.2 Penaeus monodon | reverse complement strand
ATGAATATGGATGGGAAAAAATGAGAAAGATGGATAAGGAAGGGGAAGAATGTGGGATTGGGAAAGATGAGGGACGAATGGGGTGGATGGGAGAAAGAAGAGAGGTGGAGAGAGAGGATGGTGAAGGATATGGGGGATTGGGGATCAGAAAGAGGCAAAAGAAAAAATAGAAACACTATTAATTTAAAATGATTACAGAACATGGAGGCACGGAATCATAAAAAAACGTACTAAAGCTAATGAAACAAAATAATAATAATATAAATATTCGATTACAAATCATAATGCTAGTAATTTTTATGAATGAAAACATATTTAGTCTTAACCAAGATACATCGCCATGTGATCATCTGACTGCACAAAACGCAAAGATG
>NC_051417.1:12410427-12410523 GCF_015228065.2 Penaeus monodon | reverse complement strand
AACTCAAATTCATATTCTACTCCACCCCGCCCTTTCTTTCTCTCTATCTCACTAACTCACACAGACACACGCTTTGTTTCAAACATGCGCAATCAC
>NC_051417.1:12410259-12410402 GCF_015228065.2 Penaeus monodon | reverse complement strand
GTGCACCAGCATCAGCATTGGCAACAAGATCTCGCCGACCGACTGGCTAAATGTTGACTGACAAGCTTAGTTAATTAAAAGGTTACAGGCGACGACCGGTCTTTCATTACGGTTGTATGAAAGGATGCACCTGTATGCCGTAG
>NC_051417.1:12409147-12409696 GCF_015228065.2 Penaeus monodon | reverse complement strand
AATAAAACTGTTCTCGTTGTTTTTTCTTCTCTATTTCTCTCTATATCTTGTTGTCTCTACTTACACTCGATAGTGTTTTTCTCAGAGTAAAATTGTCTCCATTCTGTATTCTTGTGGAATTCTGTATTTATTTTTTTTCTTAGGTTAAACACGACTGCCCTATCTGCAATACTTCATCCTATTCCATCATTCATCTCACCCTTTCGTGCACAGTCTATGATTAACCTAACTCTCCTATCCACAGCTCATAATCAGGTTTCATCTTATCACACACGGTCTATAATCAATTCAATCTTCTTATCCATAACCGACTACCAAGAGTTTGTTTTTACTTTTTTTGGTATAGTACTATACTAGTTATATAGTCTACCATATATTCGTATCCTATTTTTCTTAAAATAGTATAAATCCTTTTCAATGAATATACTTCCATAAATTTCTCTTTATCCTAATGCCAATTACTGTATTCGTCCTTTGCCATTATCCTAATTATTCCGATACCTGATATATCTATCCCATCCCAATTCTTCTGCCCCTTCCATTAATGAC
>NC_051417.1:12408408-12409013 GCF_015228065.2 Penaeus monodon | reverse complement strand
ATCCCCCCTCTCTCTCTAATTGCCTCTTTCCATCATCTTGGGTTAGTCATATCATATATTCATATCTCCATTTACATACAGCCCAAAATTGCGCATAGGCATAGAAGGAGGAAGACGTACTCGCCATTAACGTCTGGAACTCATTAGGCACCACAGCCGGTTTTACTTCCCTTTCCCTCCTCCCATTTACTTCCTTCTAGTGTCTAAGCCACGCCCCTCTACTACGTAAGTAGTATCCGCACTCATTATTCATGCCATGCATTACACTCTGTGAAATTACTAGGTAAAAGTGAGGATGTAGCTAGACATGAACAGGAACCAAAATCCCCAGCTCCGACCATTCCGCTAAACTTAAACTAAGTGAAATGTGGGTAGTGAATACCGTAGATTTTTCCAAGTCCATGCTAATTTCCTAACCATTACTATTTTTTTCTTTAATATAGCGAAAACTTCTTTCCTCTTATAATCTCGACCTCCACTTACTAAGCATCACACACCCACACCATCGCCCTCAGTCCTTATTGATTACTGGATTAAGATCGAGTTCTTCCATTAATGATTATGTATACGGTTGCACTGACGCCGAGGGTGACACAAAATTACAC
>NC_051417.1:12407538-12407917 GCF_015228065.2 Penaeus monodon | reverse complement strand
TGATCAGGCTGTAAGAGAACCGGAGACATTAGTTTGTGAATAAATAAAACAGTCGATGCAACGCAATGAGAGAGATTGACGAAAAGTCCCACATACGGATAGGTAGGTAGATACAAAGGTCCTCAGGTGAGAGAATGGATCCGCAGGTAGAAAATTAGACAGGTAGGTAAAAGCTGGGAAAGTAGGTAAGCGGAAGTTTCCTCGGAATGAAATATATCAGCATTAGTCCCAGACCCGATTAATTTAGGCCTCGGAGAAGGTTCTTAAGATGGCTTAGCTGAGTTTGTAGTGGGGGAGGCCTTCTTCATCAGTTGTGCTTACTTTATTTTCTCTATGCCTTTTTATTGACACCCTATTTACATGCATGAATATACACTCC
>NC_051417.1:12407213-12407388 GCF_015228065.2 Penaeus monodon | reverse complement strand
GAATGAGTGTAAAATTCCATATCACTAAACATAATATAACGATGATGATTAACTGATTTTAGGAAGGTGACAAATTATCTGTCATAAAATGATAATGATGACTGTGGGAAGAAATGAGGTATAGGTCAAAAGAGTAAGTGGGAGAAAGTGGAAAAAAGCGAGTATATGGGTGAAT
>NC_051417.1:12406954-12407079 GCF_015228065.2 Penaeus monodon | reverse complement strand
TGCAAGAAAAAAAAAGAACAAGAAGACAACAAAAAGAGAAACACACCAAGAGAAAGAAGGAAAAACCGAAGGAACAAAAAGCGAGAGCCAAGGAATTCAGTATCGCATCGGCACGATATTGAGCT
>NC_051417.1:12406638-12406892 GCF_015228065.2 Penaeus monodon | reverse complement strand
GATACCCGCCGCAACGAATGAATCCCCCATCGACTAGGATGGATGGGGAAGGATATGGGACACGGAAAGGATGTACGAGCATGGATGAAAGCCGATGGAACATGGTTCCTTTTGGACGTAGGTCTACATGACTCATCATAAAACAGGGAGGGTTTGGAGAAAAGGTTTCCATCACAGTTGACGAAGACAGAGAGACAGGAGGATTTCTAGTTTCGGGATTAATGGTAAAATAAAAGCAGGACAGACAAAGCTAA
>NC_051417.1:12405954-12406214 GCF_015228065.2 Penaeus monodon | reverse complement strand
AAGAGGAAGGAAGAGGGAGTAAAAAGAAAAGAAACTCAGGGGAGGAGTGCGAGGAAGGAAGTCTCAAGAGGAATTGTCTCGATCAACCTCGCCTTTCATAGCTAATGC
This sequence comes from Penaeus monodon, assembly GCF_015228065.2. Lineage (NCBI taxonomy): Eukaryota > Metazoa > Arthropoda > Malacostraca > Decapoda > Penaeidae > Penaeus > Penaeus monodon. The sequence goes on along the minus strand of NC_051417.1, from coordinate 12,406,106 downwards.
CTCTCTCTTATGCTCTCCTTTCGGCTGTCTCCTATCCCTCCTCCTTTCCCCTTCGCGACTACAGCGGCGTAATGTCGGTCTCGATTCCTACATTATTGGGCACTTATCTTTCTTTTCTTCTGTTATCTACATTCTGTCACTTCCCTCTTTTT
>NC_051417.1:12405384-12405734 GCF_015228065.2 Penaeus monodon | reverse complement strand
TTCTGCTGATAAGAACGAAGTATCCAAACAGAAAGTGCTTATATTCTTGGCCTCCCACATTTCTCTTTTTCTCCCCTTTTTCGTTTTTATTTCCCCCTCGATAGATAACCTCTGTCACAAAGTTTTGATCCCACAACGTTACTGGATTTCTGCCAATAGGAAACTACATGCCCCCTCCCTTTCCCCCAACACTGTTCTTATACATCCCCCCCATTCCCCAACACTCTCATCTACAACCCCCTCTTCCCTCCAACACTCTCTCTTACAAGCCCCTTCCCCAACACTCTCCTCTACAACCCCCCTTCCCACTAACACTCTCTCTTACCCCCTAGCCTTGCTCTGGCTGTAGA
>NC_051417.1:12404732-12405337 GCF_015228065.2 Penaeus monodon | reverse complement strand
TTGAATACATCAGCTTTGTGTCTGGCTGATTTGAGAAGAGGGGGAAACGGCGGGAGAAGGATATCGGGAAAGGAGAAGGGCGAGGAAGAAGGAGGGTGGAGAGGGAGGAAGAAGATAGCGAAGTAGGGCAGGAACGGGTGAGAGAAAGGGTAGAAGAGAGAGAGAAAACAAGAGGAAAAGAGGGAGAAAGAAGAGGAAGGAGGGAAACGAAAGGAAGAGGGAAAAAAAGGAGAAAAGAGAAAGAGAAAGAAAGAAGGAGAGGCAAGGGAAGGAGGAAGATGAGAATTAGGAAGAGAAGAGCAGAAAGAAGAAGAAAAGGAGAGAAGTAAAAAGCAAAGAAAAATAAACCCCGAAAAAAAACGAATAGTAACAAAAAATTAAAAATAAGCGCAGGAATCGAGAGGAGGCGAGAGTAGGATCTGATCGGATATCTTATTCTATAAAAGACTGACGGCGGGCTTAAACGGGATCGGAAACCGCTATCCCTAAATGGGCCAAAGCGTTTATAGGCAGAAAAGAGGAGGATCTATAGACAGTTCTTTGCTGCTCAATGCTGACGTCGGCTTCTCGAGGTCGCTGGCGCAGTGACATTACGCTGCCATTCG
>NC_051417.1:12403939-12404073 GCF_015228065.2 Penaeus monodon | reverse complement strand
ACAAATGGAAAGAGAATGTGGAGTGAATGTGGATAGGTTTTGAATAGTCAGAAGAATGGATAGGAATGGAATGGATGAGAAGATGTAGAAAGGTGATAGTAGAAGAGGTAGATCTAGGAATGGAGAGGATAAGT
>NC_051417.1:12403331-12403582 GCF_015228065.2 Penaeus monodon | reverse complement strand
AAAAGGCTCTTTCATTCCCGTCACTGAGGAGCGGCGAGGGGACGCGAGAGAGTCTCATCCAAACTCTCGAAGACATAAGTTTGGCTGCTCAACCCGCCTGGAAGTCGTCAAGTCGTGTGGCTCGTCATTGCTGGAGTTTCAAGACGGGAGGTGAGGGGGTTGCGGGGGGGATGGTAGAAGAGAGGAGGTCGAGAGGTGTGTGGGAAGGAGAGGTAGGAAGCTAGAAAAGCGAAAAGCAAATCGTAAAAAAA
>NC_051417.1:12403102-12403188 GCF_015228065.2 Penaeus monodon | reverse complement strand
CGAAAGAGCGCGCGAAGGAGAGGGAGGGAGACATACGAAACCGAGATGTCAAAGGTTATTTGAGCAAAATGTCAAGAGTCACGACG
>NC_051417.1:12402472-12402694 GCF_015228065.2 Penaeus monodon | reverse complement strand
GCCCATTAGTGCATGGGTAAAAATGATTTGTTTATAGCCACATTTCCCTACAACTACACATTTGTCCTTATATGTTGGTATGTGTGTATGTAAGTAAAAAGACCACTAAAGACTTGGAATAACCCGAAGGTGGAAGACGAGAAGGAAAACCAACAACAAATATGAAATTATTAATAAGTGATCTTGGAAGTTGTTTCTCCAAGAGCTGCAGCCATCTTGTTA
>NC_051417.1:12401867-12402389 GCF_015228065.2 Penaeus monodon | reverse complement strand
GGGGTGGGTGGGTGGGGGGGGCGTAGTGGAGGAATGTGGGTAAAAATTCAAATCCAAATTCAAAACGTTTTAGTCACAAGAGGAATGAGGTCAGACTTGCGAAGGAGGGTTAGTGGATAGTTGAAGAGGATGTGTGAAAGAATGGGGGAAGGATAAAGAGGGAGTAAAGGAAATGGGGGTTAGGGAAAGGATGAGGGAGGTGGTGACATTTGAATTTCGCCTATTTTTATTTTTATTTATGTATTTTTTATCCGTTATAATTACCATTTATCCTTTACCGATATTTTTCGGCTGTCATTTTTCGTTTTCTTTTGTGCTGTGAATGGATGTAATCAGGAGAGATATTCAAATTACGATATCTTAAAAAAAATCGATCGATTTGAAGGCTTTGACACAATTATTCGTGTGATTTAAGAATATCGGGGGAATCTACGCCACTAATCAGTTGCTGCTGACAAAGCTTGAAGAGGAAAGATAAAATGACATTTAAGCAAAATGAATTACCAAATGAATCTGAATAAG
>NC_051417.1:12401568-12401761 GCF_015228065.2 Penaeus monodon | reverse complement strand
TGCGCACACACATACGAACACTTTCTCTCTTTCCATCCATTAAAAAGGCAAACACAATTGCCCAATTTTACTTGAGTTACCCACACAAAACAAAGGAAAATGGGATGTTTCGGTGATAAATCTCAAGGGCGTGAAATTAAACAGAGCCTAAATGTTCCGTGAGGAGACCTACTCTTAGTGGCAGATTTGAGGG
>NC_051417.1:12401251-12401390 GCF_015228065.2 Penaeus monodon | reverse complement strand
ACCTTTTTACGAGAGGAGAAAAAAGGGAATAATTTGTCTTCCTAATCCCCTTAAACCACACAAAAGGCTAAAACTTGTTCTGACTGCTTAGCCCAAAGAAATGTTCCGATGGACAGATAGTGTCAGACTAAGAGTCGTG
>NC_051417.1:12400727-12400856 GCF_015228065.2 Penaeus monodon | reverse complement strand
GAGAGAACAAACAAAACAAAATGGAGAGAGAGAGAGAGCCACCGAGGGTTCCTCTGCTCTCCCTATACCCGCGCACTTAACGAATTTGAAAGGGAAATTCCTTCGTGTTTTTCTTCCACGTTCTTTCTT
>NC_051417.1:12400274-12400447 GCF_015228065.2 Penaeus monodon | reverse complement strand
CCAATCTCACAGAGGGGAAACTTGTCACAGCATCCGAAGCCAATACTCGACCAGAAGGGGAAAAGTCGGGACTCGAATTAGCATTTGAAATAAGAAAGGAAAAAAAGTTAGGAAAAAAGGTCACCCTCGGAAAGATCCTTGAAGTATCGGAGAATATATCTAGAGTGAGACTG
>NC_051417.1:12399115-12399340 GCF_015228065.2 Penaeus monodon | reverse complement strand
AGGTCAGAGACAATATTTTATGTATGAGGAACCATCGCACTGTTTATCTTCCGCAGAAAATGCTGTATCATATATCTTTTATGGAGTAGAAAAAGTATTTTCAAGCTTACTGTTTTACATACTTATATGAAAATATTTTCATTATTACTTCGTGTTTTTGTGTACAGATAAAAAAAATCTATTAGGTTGAAATCGTCATCAATATTTTTTCTTTATACACTACGG
>NC_051417.1:12398715-12398995 GCF_015228065.2 Penaeus monodon | reverse complement strand
AGGAAACAGACCTACAATCGTATCATAATTACACCCATTCTCCTCGACCTCATTTTTTTTTCCCGACGCGTTTTTCCCCTTCGTCGGAGCGCAGCAGCGGCCGCGTCCTTCAGGTCACGCCACCTGGAGGACTTGGAGGAGGGCCAAGGGCTGCAGGTCATGAGGCCGGTAGTCTTAGGGATCACCTGGAGGGCTCCTGAGGGCTTGGACGGATGCCGAGCTGGGAGGCGCCGCAGCGGTACTTACGGTTGAATGAATCAGGATATCGAAGGATGTGGCC
>NC_051417.1:12397441-12398027 GCF_015228065.2 Penaeus monodon | reverse complement strand
GATCTCTTCCCACAAAGCTCCAGATAATAAGGCAGGCCTTGTTGTGCCGGCGTCCGCTCGAATCGACGGACTTCCAACGCCGGGACAACAGGGAGATGAAGACCGCGGCCCCAATCCCGTTTGGCGTCCTGAATCCCTCCTGTGGTCGAGTCCTTTCTGCCGAATCTCTTCTGTGGCCCCGAAACCCTTCTGGCATCATGAATCCCTCCTGTGGTCGAATCGCTTCTGTCTTTCTCTTCTGTGGCCCCGAAACCCTTCTGCCGTCCCTTCTGCAGAATCTCTATACTCTAATCCCCTATACCGAATCACTTTTACCGAATCTTCTCTGTAGTCCGAATCTCCTGTACCGAATCTTCTCTGTAGTCCGAATCTCCTGTACCGAATCTTCTCTGTGGTCCGAATTCCCTGTACCGAATCTCTAATATGGCCCCGAATCACTTCTGTGGACGGAATCCCTTGTACCGAATCTCTGTGATCCTGAATCCCTTCTGCTGGACAACATCATTCCCACGGAAGCCTTAATACCATCAAACTGTGTGATTAGATAAAGCTCTTTTGAAGTTTTGTTCCTTTGATCTGGACAATG
>NC_051417.1:12396948-12397146 GCF_015228065.2 Penaeus monodon | reverse complement strand
TGTAATGTAATGTATTTCTCTCTTCTTTAACTTCCTCTTTTTGGATATTTGCAGTTGGCTGATCATTGGTTATGTATATTAGACGTTATGATGAGATTAAAGGAGTTTGATATCCATTTACATTATTTTTGATAGAATAAATGATGGTGAATAATGCTACTAAGGTTCATTAACGACGGCTGTTACTATATAAACAAC
>NC_051417.1:12396650-12396746 GCF_015228065.2 Penaeus monodon | reverse complement strand
TAAAACTACCAAGAAGAAAACACTTAAAACGTATATTATTTTCCTCACCCTAATGTCAACAATCCTTTGATTACCCTTATCGCGACAAAACCACTG
>NC_051417.1:12396550-12396614 GCF_015228065.2 Penaeus monodon | reverse complement strand
TGACGTTAACACACATCAAAATAAACAACTAGTCACCATGAGAACCCCCCCCCCCTCAGTACTG
>NC_051417.1:12396051-12396214 GCF_015228065.2 Penaeus monodon | reverse complement strand
AACTTATTTAGCATTTCTGTAATCCGGTACTGTGGGAGGATTGCTGTACGTTTTTTGTATTTTTTGGGTGGGAAATTTCACTTCATTTTTTAAGGGGTAAAGGTAATAGAAATGATTAAAACATTTCATTCCTTTATCCCAAAGATGAGATTGGTCTTTAGGT
>NC_051417.1:12395788-12396029 GCF_015228065.2 Penaeus monodon | reverse complement strand
TTTACGAACTTATAAAATTTGAATCAAAAGTTTCAAGGCTTTGACAGGTACTATAGACTATGGCAATCATTGTAGCCGCAGACTAGAAAATAGAGTTGTAAGCGACTGGTCATGCGCACATAGCCTTAATGCATGGTGGAGACTAGCCAAATCTCTCTGTACTGTAACCTGTCATAGCAATGAAATCGTTGGCACAAAGAGCTTGGAATTAATGTCACTGATGTTTTGCTATCGCGACAGC
>NC_051417.1:12395619-12395700 GCF_015228065.2 Penaeus monodon | reverse complement strand
TTAGCTTCATGCATCACTGAAGCCTTTTTAGATACTCTGAATTAGAGAGAAAGAAAAGAAAAAGAAACCCCAAGCAGAGGC
>NC_051417.1:12395332-12395502 GCF_015228065.2 Penaeus monodon | reverse complement strand
ACATATTGTATATTCTATCGTCCGTGAAGCGGAACAAAGGGTAATAAGGCAAATGTTAACAGATGGGGGGATGGGATGACCTGACAATATTTCGTTTCTGTCCCTGTTTACTGACTGATTGTTTGATTGATTTGTGTCTTTTGTAATAGTTTACAGACATTAGTATTATC
>NC_051417.1:12394084-12395301 GCF_015228065.2 Penaeus monodon | reverse complement strand
CCTTCTCCCCTTATTTCTCATATTCATATTTTTACATGTCTATCTATCTCCTTATAGTAGTTTGGTTTCTTTTCTTTACATGCTTCCTTTTTGATTCTCCTCCTCTTCCTCTTCCTTTCTTCTCCTGTTTTTCTATCTCTTCATTTTCCCTTATTCCTCCCATTCTCTCCTTCGCTTCCTATCCACCTTCTCTTTCACTTTCTTTTCGTTTCCTATTTTATTCTCTTGTTACCGTCTTTACTTTTTTCACACCTTTTCTTGTCTCCTAATCTAAGACAAAACAAGATGGTTGATTTTTATTTGTTTATTTTTTTTACTGATTTCTCAATGAGTTGCAAATAAACTGATCTGTGTCTTGATTTACAGAAAATTTTAACCTAGGTTTTCCCGCAGTGAAGAATTTAGATTACGTTGCTTGCATGGGGAAACCCACCACGAAATCCAAATGCGAACCCACCAAGCAACCCACCTAGAAATACACTTATTACCCCACCAAGCAACCCACCAAGCGACCCACTTAGAAACCCACAAAACGATCCTCGATACCCACCTATTACCCTACCAGTCAACCCACTGATCAACCCACCAAAGCAACCCCACTTATTACCCCACCAAGCAACCCACCAATCAACCCACCAAGTAGCCCACCCAGCTAATCGAGCCTCGGGAGTGGGCGCCGCCAGTGATCGCGGACCATCAAGATTCCCTGTGGAATTATTGCTAATTTACGAGCTCTCTTGTGATTCGCCCAGATTAAGGAAGGCGAGGCCCTGATCATTGTTTGGTGCTTGTGTTCTCTGTTTGTTCTTATTTTCATTTATTTTGATTTGTTTATTGCTGTTTTTTCATTTATTTGTATTTTTTTTTAGTTCTTGTTATATTTCTTTTCTGGGCTATGGTTGTGATTTTCATCATATTATTTTTTTGAAATGTGTTTTTTTTTTAATGATTTTTATGATTGTTATTGTTTTTTTCTGTTTTATTTATGTATTATTTTAAGGGTTGGGGGGGGGGTTAAAGGGATTTTTATTTTATTCCGTTTTTCTTCCTGTATCTTATTTTTCTCTGTGTTCTTCTTTTTTTTCTGTTCTTTTAAATAGCATTTCTGTTCTCTTTTGTCACGAGTATTTATAATCAAAGGCAAATAAATCATTATCTATCACATTTCACTGAATTACTTTCATCTCTCTTCCATTTTCTTCTCGATTTTACACACT
>NC_051417.1:12393591-12393883 GCF_015228065.2 Penaeus monodon | reverse complement strand
ATATCATATTTCCCCGTATTTCCTTTACTTTATTCCATTTTCCCTCTCATTCATCTCATCGCATTTCTTTTCCCCCTTCCTTCTCTTTCATGCCATCGCAGTTAATTTTCTTTATTTCCCTTTCAATGTACTTTATTCCCCTTTTCTCTCTCTCTTACATTCCACTTTATTTTCTTTCTTCCACTTTCTTCCTCCTACATTCCACCGCATTCTGTTCTCTTCACATAATGTTCTATATTCCATCGCATTTTATTTTCTTTCTTTCATTTTCTTTCTCTTACATTCCACCGAC
>NC_051417.1:12393385-12393485 GCF_015228065.2 Penaeus monodon | reverse complement strand
TCACAGATGGCTTTTTGGGCGTTACAAGAGAGCGAACTAGTCTATTCGTCTGTTATTTACCTCCTTTATCTGATATCGACCAATTCTTATTCCAATTCCA
>NC_051417.1:12392263-12393074 GCF_015228065.2 Penaeus monodon | reverse complement strand
TTTCTTTTCGTCTTCCTCTCTCTATTCATTCTTATTATTTTCTCTCTCATTCTCTTCCCTTCCATCTTCTCCTCTCTCTTCATTTCCTCTTATTTTCCCTCTTTTGTCGTTCCATTCCTTCTTCCCCTCTCCTCCCCTCTCTTCATTTCTTCTTCTTATTTTCCCTCACCTCTCCTTCCCTTCCTTTCCCCCGTTTCTTTGTCTCATTTTCATCTCCTCTTCTCCCTACTTTCCTTCCACCCCTCTCTTTATCACTCCTCATTTAGTCACTTCCCCTTTCCTCTCTCCTCTCTTTATTCCCCTGCTCATCTTCCAGAATACTTTACCTTCTCCTAACAACTTCTTATCTTATATCCTCTTCACTCTCCGCCTCTTTATTGTCCCTCTCTCTTTCCTTCCCCTCTAATCTCCCTTCTCCTTTCTCTTCCTCCTCATTTCGTCCCTCCTTCTCGTCTCCTTCTTCCCCTCTTCTGATTTCGAAAGAGAAAAAAGGAAGAAACCACAAGGAAAGACAGAGAAAATTTGTAGACTATTCTTCCTATTCCACTATTTATCATCCTCTCCCTTCGTTCCTTCTCGCCTCCTTACTTCCCCCCTTCTTCTCACAACCCTTTCTTCCTTATTTCCTCTTTCATTCTCCTCTAATTCCCCCTTTTAACTTATATTGAAAGGGCTGTTCTCTGTTCTCATTATCAAGTCGTAAAAGAGAGTGAAAAAGGAAAATATACTGTCTGTCTTGAAAATGAAAGTCGGAGGAAACGGACAGTTGATATTAACACACGCACTCCCGCTTGGAGAGGTTTGTTTCGGA
>NC_051417.1:12391796-12391896 GCF_015228065.2 Penaeus monodon | reverse complement strand
CAACCCCCTCTTCCGACACCCCCCCATCCCGGTCCTAATCTCTCCAACCCCTTCATGCAACTACCCCTCCTACCCTATCCACCTCAACTTATATTTTCTT
>NC_051417.1:12391259-12391455 GCF_015228065.2 Penaeus monodon | reverse complement strand
GAGTGTCTGGGAAGCTAAGTGCATTTGGGATCAACACGTTTCAGAAACAGAGCGGATAATAAGCAGGGAAATCGAGGGACCTTTTTCCGTTTTGGTGTTTTCTTTTCCTTTCTTTTCTTATCACTTCGGGAGTGACTGTTTTGTGCGTTTTATCTTGGAGAGAAGGCAAGGGAGGGAAGTTAATGTGAACATTCTA
>NC_051417.1:12390955-12391164 GCF_015228065.2 Penaeus monodon | reverse complement strand
CGCCTCAACGCAACGCCCTCCTCCCGAAGGCGACGCGGCAGGAAGGTCCCTCGAGGTGGCCCGAATGCCGTTTTATTCTCCGTCTTGCAAGTCGGATGAGCGAGTCTGTCTCTTTTATGGACTTTATTGACAGTAATATCCATTTCCTCCCTTTCTCTTGTCGGCGGATGTGATATATGCTTCGTATGAGTAGTGTATGTGTGTGTGTG
>NC_051417.1:12390405-12390493 GCF_015228065.2 Penaeus monodon | reverse complement strand
GAAGTAACTGTTGCTCGCTAATCATCCATTACCGGTACTGGTTCCCCTCTTCTCCTAATACGACCCTAATCCAAGCCATGTTTGATCT
>NC_051417.1:12389929-12390253 GCF_015228065.2 Penaeus monodon | reverse complement strand
TTATTTTGCATTTTCTGTATAAGTGAGAAGACTTTGGTCATTCAATCTTATACATTTTCCTATTGACCTATATTTATTTATTCATTTCAACAGACGCAAATATATATTTTTTCCTCCTTCTTCCCTTTATTTATCTCTCCTTTCCACCTCATATCCGTCTTTCCTTATCTCATTATCTTCAATGCTTATCTTTCCTATTCTCCTCGTCTTTATCCCCGTCTCTTAATATTTTTATAGCTTCCATTATTCAATCTTATTATCTCTCCTTCTCCTGATGAACGTATCATCTAAACTCCCTCTTATCTCTGCATCACTTTATATAAA
>NC_051417.1:12389715-12389864 GCF_015228065.2 Penaeus monodon | reverse complement strand
ACTCCAGACCATGATATATGTATAAGATTAACTTGAAGCTCGTTATATGTCTCTATCTCTCTGTGCTTCTCTTATGTTAGTTACTTTTGATGTATCATTTGCCTTATGATATATTCCTCTCCCCCTTTCCCCTCTCGGCTCCCTTCAGT
>NC_051417.1:12389450-12389675 GCF_015228065.2 Penaeus monodon | reverse complement strand
GCCTGTCCCCAACCCTCTATCTCATTCAGTTCTTTCCATCTCTTTCCGGGCTCCGTTTCCCACTCCATTCGCTTTCTCCTCCAACTCTTTACTCTCTCACTCCAGCATCCGCCCCTCTCCTCCCTCTCCCCATCAGCAGAGGACAATTTGGCGTTGAATTACTCCCGGACAACGCTGCCACGCCAAACACACACGCAAACCTCTCCTTTCGTTAGTGGGCGCGTC
>NC_051417.1:12389140-12389249 GCF_015228065.2 Penaeus monodon | reverse complement strand
CAAGATAGTGCTTCGCATCCGAAGGCAAGGTTCTACCGTATGGTCGGAAATTCTGTTCCTCATCATCATTCCCATTATCATCATTGCTCTGTGTGGCCGGTCTGCGCTC
>NC_051417.1:12388037-12388411 GCF_015228065.2 Penaeus monodon | reverse complement strand
CGTTGTTGGTGTTTTGTAGTCGACTGCAGTCACCAGTAACTCGCGGGAACGCATGAATGGCTGCGTAAATCTGGCACTATGTTGCACTGGGCCAGGTTGGATGCCAACACTTCTCCCTCCCCCTTCCCCCTCCCCCTCACCCCACTCTACTGAAATAAATTCGTGTTTTATTTTATATTTTTCTCGCTATTTTTTGTTGTTGTAGTTGTTTTATTATCAGTTTCAATTCCCGGTCAACCCTAGGATTGATATGCGTGTGTTGCAGGTGTAGTATGAGGAGGTGCCAATGATAAGAAATTTCGTATCGAATTAAATTAATGGCAAGTGATTTTTTTTGTCTAGGGGGGGGGGGTGATAAACACGCACACAGATCC
>NC_051417.1:12387287-12387486 GCF_015228065.2 Penaeus monodon | reverse complement strand
CTGAGAGAGAAATCCCAAGACAAGGGGAAGAAAACACATCATATGATATCGAAGTATCAGAATATTCCGAAGAAAGACAAGGCAATAAGGAGAAAGAAAGAACTAGGAAAAAAGCGAAGGAGAGAAGAAGTATTTTTGAAAAGGATTTTTCTGTTGCTCAGGGAAAAATCGATTTAACTCCTTAGGCTATTTTTTCGAA
>NC_051417.1:12386809-12387039 GCF_015228065.2 Penaeus monodon | reverse complement strand
ATGCAGTGGACAAATCCTCCTTTTACCACCCAACCCCAACCCCCCGAAAAAAAAGACGATAAAGCTGTAAAGAAAGGAAAAAAATAGATTATATAAAGCACAGGAGAAAGGGAGTTAGACGAGACGGGCGCAAAAGACGGAAAGGGGGTGACAATGGAACCCTGGAGCTGAGCTTTACGTCTTCTCGAAGAAACGCCTCATGGAACGGATGATCCCCCTCCCCCAACTGC
>NC_051417.1:12386108-12386420 GCF_015228065.2 Penaeus monodon | reverse complement strand
AAAAGGAAGGATTGGATCGAGCGGAAAGGGACGTTTATCAGAATCGAAATTGAATTCTCCATCTTTTCTCTTCTAAGAAAGCGACCAGGGGATGGGCTCAGCGTTCTACCGTGTGGTATTCAATGAGGAAGATTCTATTGGAAATAATACCCTTTTTGTGTTTTTTAAATTCTATTTATTTTTAACTTTTTCTCTCTCTGATCAAAATCTAAAATTTGTATTGTAGTTTTGTTGTTCTCGATAATGTGTTTGTTGTGATATTTCGATGGTCGATGGTGATATTATGCTACGATTTAATAAAATATAGTCGGA
>NC_051417.1:12385810-12386085 GCF_015228065.2 Penaeus monodon | reverse complement strand
ACGTCGCTTTACCAACTTTAACGGTGAACTGATAAACTTGTCACAACTAACTTATATAAGTAGGTCACTAGCAAAACACAAACCATTCATTAATACTAGCTCCACCACTGATGTGAGACACAAAATGTCGAAAACAATAAAGAGAAAATATATAACACCAGAAAAAAATGTCGAATAGAGGGAATATTATGAGGCAAAGGATAACACGCTAAAAGAGAATAGAAAATTTAAGTATATGGAGGAAGAAAATAAGAATGGTAGCATGTTTTCTGGGG
>NC_051417.1:12385609-12385775 GCF_015228065.2 Penaeus monodon | reverse complement strand
TGGTACGAAAAAAATCAGTTCATGGAAATAAGGTAAGAGATGGTAATGGTAAGGGAAAAGAAAGGAAAAGACTGGCGTGCTTATGGTGACCATCATCACCATGCAATTGACTTTAAAGTTTAACAATAAGAATGAAGAATTTTTTTTTTTTTCTGGAAGCCGCCCA
>NC_051417.1:12384708-12385236 GCF_015228065.2 Penaeus monodon | reverse complement strand
CATTCGCAGTAAGCCAGGAAGGGTGTGAAGAGGGAGGGAGTAGAGAGTCGAAAGCAGATGCCAGGATAGGGAAATAAGAATGACAGAGAGAGGGGAAAGGAAGGGGTAGAGGAGTGGGGAAAGGAGGGAACAGAGGAAAGGGCAAAGGAAGAGGTAGAGGAGAGGGGAAAGAAGAGGGAGAGGGAAGGGAAAAGGAGGGGGAGAGGAGAGAGGAGAGGAGAGGGGAAAGGAGAGGGTAGAGGAGAGGGGAAAAGAGGGGAGATCTTAAGCTCTGGAAAGGGAAATGAGCGGACGTCTTAATTAGACAGCCTTCGTGTGTGGTGCTGTATTGTGGGGGGGGGGGGGGTAGGAAGGTATATGAAAGAGCGGAAGTATGAGGGAATGTGTGAGAAGAAAAAATGAAAAGAGGAAAGAGAATAAGAAGAAAAGTGGGAAGAGAAAAGGAGAGAAATAGGAGGCGTAGATGTATGTGCTCATATATGTATGAAGGAGAGAGAGTTAGATCCTTAAACCGAAAATCAGACAGAT
>NC_051417.1:12384094-12384408 GCF_015228065.2 Penaeus monodon | reverse complement strand
AAAGGAGTCTGTAAGAGACGGAGAAAGAAGGAGAGAGAGAATGGGGGGGAGAAGACGCTGCTGGAAAGAGGGGAGTGGGAAGGGGAGGAGAGGGTGGTGGGAGGGGGGCGAGTCTACAGAGAGGAGGGGTATGAGGGAGGAATGAGGGGGAATAGGGAGGAGGGAGGAAAGGGGGAGCCGGAGTTTAAAGTTGAACCATACTCACCCGGGGGCGGCCGGCGCTCACACTGCCCGATACCTAGCTTGTATAAGCTGCTCGGGGCAAATAGCTTTGCTTCTGTAGGCCTACACTTTCTGATGTATTACCCAGCGTC
>NC_051417.1:12383208-12383340 GCF_015228065.2 Penaeus monodon | reverse complement strand
AATCATACACTAAACCATATAACGGAAAGAAATGAAAACTAGGTAAAGGTTTATTAAAAAATATATAACATTTTCTTTTTTATTTTACTCACAAAAAATCAAAACAGAATAAATCCAAATCGACAGCCTTTC
>NC_051417.1:12382789-12383067 GCF_015228065.2 Penaeus monodon | reverse complement strand
CAAAATCTTCCATATTTACACAAGAACAAGAATAACAGAAAGGAAGAGGGGCGAAGAGGAAGAACAGAGGGAGGGAGGAGCCCTTTATAACAGGAGAACTATCAAGTGCACTCGAAAGATGAGTAAGTGAGGGGGAAAACCCATAACAGTTCTTCTGCTTCCGATGCACTGAGCGATTCAGCTTTTATCATTATCATCTGCTGGGGTTGTTGTTGTTGTTATAACCAAGTAATGTTTATTGTTGGGGGTAGTAGATGTGTATTGATTGGTTTATCCAT
>NC_051417.1:12382406-12382592 GCF_015228065.2 Penaeus monodon | reverse complement strand
TTCATGCTTCTGGTCTTTCTTTTCTTTTTGTTTCCTTCTATTTTTGTCTCATTTCTTTTTCGTTTCCTTCTGTTTTCTCTTACTTCGTTTCTTACTTCTCAATATCCCTTCCTCTTTCGCCCTTGTTTACCCCCTCCTAATTTTCTTCAATTTACAGCATATTCACGCTTTCAACATTGCCCCTTC
>NC_051417.1:12382192-12382349 GCF_015228065.2 Penaeus monodon | reverse complement strand
CCATCGCCCTGCATTGCCTCTAGCTGTTTCCATGTCATGCAGAAAACGGAATGTGCTTTTATAACAGCGTTTCATATATTTGGTTATACTTATCAGTTAAACTTTTGTTTTGGCATGGAAATTTATGAAGAGGAATTGTGTAAATAACTATAAATGC
>NC_051417.1:12381816-12381935 GCF_015228065.2 Penaeus monodon | reverse complement strand
TCGTTTAGTCGTACCTTTTCTCTTTTAACCGCCCCCCTCTCTCGCTTCCTTCCACCTCCAGAATGGCTGGAGGGCGGGACACTGCACCAGTGCCAGCTCGTGTGAACATGGAGAGCTGG
>NC_051417.1:12380539-12381304 GCF_015228065.2 Penaeus monodon | reverse complement strand
GATCGGACTCTAACTGCTCGTATCTTTTATCTTGATCTCGAATACATTATTTCAGGTAACTGTTTCGTAAGCTATCTATTGTATACCAATATATTCCTCTTTATCAACAATGACGAAAGAAAACAGGATTAACTCGTTTTTATTCTAAAATCTCTCTCTCCCTTCCTCTCCTCTCCTTCCCACTCATCTTTCTTCTCCCTCTCATCCCCATTTTTCGTCTTTTGTCAGTCTTCTGCCCTTCCTCTTCTTTTTCGTCTCTCCTTCCCCTTCTTTTTCGTCTCTCCTTCCTCTTCCCCCTCCTCCTTCTCTTCCTCCTCGTGTCGTCCATCTCCTCTCTTTCTCTCTCCCTCTCCTTTGTCTCCTCCTTGTCGTCCTTCACTCCTTCCTCTTCCCCTCCTTCGTCTCCTCCGTCTTGCCGTCCTTTTCCCCTTTCTCCTCGTCTTTCTCAGCCTCCTTCATCCCTTCCTCCTTGTCTTTCTTCTCCCTTCCACCTTCTTCATCCCCTCCTCCTGGTTATTCTCCTCCCCTTCCTCTTCCCCTCCTCCTTCTTCTCTTCCTCCTTGTCGTCCTTCTCCTCCTGCCTGCCGCAGGGCTGGAGGCGGGGCCGGAGGATCGGCACAAGGAGGAGGTTTTCTTCCTCAAGGATACTCGTGTGTGCTGTGTTATCCTAATCCTCGGCACTCACCTCCGCCCGCGTGGTGACGGGGCTCGAGAATCACGCCCACTTTTTATTCATTAGACGTATTCTCTTGCTTTTAGCTTTCT
>NC_051417.1:12380126-12380329 GCF_015228065.2 Penaeus monodon | reverse complement strand
GAGTTGATCATTCCGAGACAAAAGGAGCAAAATCTCGGACGAGGAAAATATCCTTCACGAAAGGGAGAGCTAAGAAAATGGACGTGAATCAAAGCCATTATCGTGTCTTCCACTGGACTGACTACAATAAACCCAGATTGTCTGTGTGTGGTCGCCCTTGGCCCTCCAGCCTCGAAGGATCCAGCCGGGCGGAGGCAGGACCA
>NC_051417.1:12379856-12379963 GCF_015228065.2 Penaeus monodon | reverse complement strand
GTTTAAATGAAGAGAAAGAATCGATTGTAGGCGACGACGATGACTCTTTGATGATAAGAAAGACTCGAGTAAGCTTCAATGACTTGAATGCCTGCCCCATTTTGCTG
>NC_051417.1:12379420-12379802 GCF_015228065.2 Penaeus monodon | reverse complement strand
GTCTCGGGTGAAGAAAAAAAAAGTTTATATATTATGGCTGTGATTTCGTTTAACGTAAAGGGGAAAAGGGAAGAGGAAAATCAAGTACCCAATTAACTTCGAGGGAAAAATAGAAATGTTGTGAATGGGTTGTGAAAATGCTTTGAGAGAGCGAGCAAGCGCGAGGAAGGGAGGAAGAGGAGGGAGGAAGGGAGAGAGGAAAGGAGGAAAAGGAGGGAGGAAGGGAAGAAGGGGAGGCAGGAAGGGAGGACGAGGAGGGGGGAAGGGAGGAAGAGGAGGGAGGAAGGGAAAAGGAAAGGAGGAGAGGCGGGGGGGGAGGAGAATGGAATAAATTTAGGGAGGGAGGGAGGGAGGAAAGAAGGTTAGATGGAGAGGAGAACAC
>NC_051417.1:12378946-12379325 GCF_015228065.2 Penaeus monodon | reverse complement strand
CATGCCTGCTTCTAGAAATTTGCGATAAAGACTTTCATTTTCCTCGGATATGCAATGTCACCAGATATTAAGACAAATTATACAATAAACAATCAAATACGACTGAAACAGACATCAAAACTAGCTCAAAATGCTCAAAGATATCTCAACCCTACCTATCCATAACTAACGACAAAGTATAGTTCGTCCTTTGTGAATAGGACTATCTTACGCTCCAGCCCTCAAAGGAAACAGCACCCGACGAACTGGGTTGTTAGGCATCCAACGACCCTCTCTAACGGCCGCTGTAGTTACGTTGTTTTGATATATGCTAGGATCCCGTATCGCTCTGCTTTGTGATGGATTGTTTTCCTGTCGACTTTTTTTCTCTGATATACTG
>NC_051417.1:12378378-12378875 GCF_015228065.2 Penaeus monodon | reverse complement strand
TTGGAGCGTGATGTACGAGGAGGATATAATATATATGTTATTGGTGGGCGAAATCTCTCCTGTTATCTGTAACTTATGAGGGTTTTGTGACCCCATAAACGCAGTGATGATGAGTGATGAATTATGTAATAGTTCGTCCTACACGGCGAAGTTGTGCAAACTCGTTATAGCTCGGCTCGATCGTTTTCCACATTATGCACAAGTCAATAGAAGTTCAGCCATTCAGTTGAGGGCGAATCAATCCTTTTACGAGCCATTGTTTTCCGCTCAAACATTCAACTGCGACGCTTCACTGTGGAAGAGGTCGAACGAGGACAGCTTTATTGAGACGTGGTTAGGCAGGCTGTGTCATGGGAAATTTGACATGGAAGTTTGTCTGACAGTTATGTGTAACTCGGAATGAGGTGCATAGGTCGAGCTTGGGAAACAGGGGGGCAGGGTGTCATGGCTAAACAGCCCCGTGTCTGTGTGGAGGTAAACAGAACATGGAGCTGTTT
>NC_051417.1:12378026-12378279 GCF_015228065.2 Penaeus monodon | reverse complement strand
AATACGTTTCAGCTTTTGTTGGAAAATTAAATGCTTGTAATGAAGTCTTCACTTCCGAAAATATTGTTGCCAACTTGCAAATGGAATATAAACGTAACTCACTTATAATTCATTTTAGAATTAACTTTTTAGTCTTTAAAAGTCATGGAATCTGAATTAAGGGTTACATTAGCATATCTTTATCGTGAATTATGTGAAATATAATAATATTATTAATCTTATGACTTTCTCTATAGGTGCAGCGATAAAAGCA
>NC_051417.1:12377010-12377727 GCF_015228065.2 Penaeus monodon | reverse complement strand
CATGGTGCTATCATTCATTTGGATGAAATGAAAACAATACCATTACATCCTCAATTATAAAATTAATACAAACCTGATTACGTCTGGTCCACACGCGTAAATGCCATGCGTTCATGTAACATACCTGAAAAAACAGAAATGTTGTTAGGACAGCGCACCATTAACAAATAACCATTATTCACATTAACATAGACAAAGAAGATTGATAAATAGTTCTAAATTATTAACCTTTATTTTTTTTTCTACCCTTTTGTATTGTATTTGTCTGATATGACGGTGTTAGTCGTTCTTGATTCATTATGAATTTAATGAGCATTATGCTAATGTATTATTATTGTTGCTATTTTTTTAAATTCCTGGAAATACAGGCGTTTGGAATTATCACAGTATCGTTCATTCATCTTCAAGAAAATGCAAGATAAGTCCAGGCGGACGTATCAGAAAAATATTTTCGACACGATAACAAAATCACAAATTATACAATTTTATCGAACAACAACGAGGGTGAGTAAAGGGAGGTTTAATTTCGACCAATCACGACGACGGGAAATTGTGACGTCAAGTGGCAGGAATTTCGAATTTCATTACTCTATCCGGTTCACAAAATTCTTGATAATAATTCCAAGC
The DNA here is from genome assembly GCF_015228065.2 of Penaeus monodon. NCBI lineage: Eukaryota > Metazoa > Arthropoda > Malacostraca > Decapoda > Penaeidae > Penaeus > Penaeus monodon. Next base: position 12,377,100 of record NC_051417.1, on the reverse strand, counting down.
GGCGCAAAGTATATTATTGTATTACAATATCAAAAGATGTATGTATTTCCTTGACTCTTGGCCTGGAATGTAATTAGATGTGATGAATGT
>NC_051417.1:12376679-12376966 GCF_015228065.2 Penaeus monodon | reverse complement strand
CACTCATATTAGTCTTAGAAAAAAAAGGAAAAGAAATATATATTTGACGACAAAGAGAATAATGACGCAATAAAAAATTAGGCTTATCTTACCCCTCCCCCCCCCGCTACCCCCTCCTCAACTATACACCCCCATACCCCCCCAACCCCCACCTTTTACATATCATCCCCAAACCACACAACAATAGACCAAGGAAGGGAAGGAGGGCGAGAGATGCGAGAGCGATCCTTACCCAACATGGCAAGCGGCGCAGGACTGATATACGAGCAAACCGGTTCGCTTGTGAC
>NC_051417.1:12375815-12376445 GCF_015228065.2 Penaeus monodon | reverse complement strand
GCCAGTCTATCAGTGTTTTTATTTACCTGTTTACCATCCACTCACTTCTCCTAACTTCATGTTTTTCTTTCAGTTCTCTCGCATAAAAGTATCTCAGGAAGGGCGCAGGGCAGCAGAAGATAATGACCATAATTAAGATCATCAACTATTTTTGTTATTCCACAATGCCGATTATCCATCATCCCCTTTTGGGTAATCTTTATCGGAACATTGCTATTAGTTCTCTCCTCCTTTCTCTCGTTTCCTTTCCCTCAATTTCGTACTTTCCCTTCGTTTTTCTTTCGTCATCCTTCCTTCCTTTGTGGGTCTTCTGCCTAAGTGTTCTTTCTTCCCAAACCCCATTAACTTTCTGTTCCCATTAGGCTTCGAGGGTGGGGGGAGTGGTGGTTGGGGTAGGGAGGGAGAGGAGAGGGGTAGAAGTTGGGGTAAGGGGGGGAGAGGGGGTAGGGAGGAGAGGGTGGAGGAGAGGGGGTAGGGGGAGAGGAGTAGGGGGAGGGGTTGGGGTAGAGAGGAGTAGAGTGGAGACTGGGGTAGGGGAGAGTATGGGGGGAGGGGGAGGCAGGAAAGAAAATGTGTTTCGTTTGTTTGCATCATTCATCAGCGCGTGTGGATTTGGGGGCTTGATATATA
>NC_051417.1:12374953-12375018 GCF_015228065.2 Penaeus monodon | reverse complement strand
AGGAGGGGCGAACAGATGAACAAGAGAGGAATATTTGTATCGACGATCAGATAACGGTGGCAAAG
>NC_051417.1:12374773-12374866 GCF_015228065.2 Penaeus monodon | reverse complement strand
TAATAAAATCCAGGACAAAGGAATGTAGAAAAGATCCAATTTGATAACATGTGAGCTGACATAGGATGAAGGCAAATATAACGCACTCACCAA
>NC_051417.1:12374330-12374613 GCF_015228065.2 Penaeus monodon | reverse complement strand
CAGATTTAGACATATGAAGGATGATATGAAGGTATGACCGTCTTTTCATTAAGCATTACCTGGAAAATTAACCCTTAAAATCATAGTAATTATCTTTGATAAGTCCCAACGAGACCCTTAATTTCAAGATCATTATCTCTTCGCTCTGTTAATTCTAATTGGTGGTTTCTTGCGAAGTGATTTCTCTTTCTCTGTTCATTCTTTATTCGTGTTTCCTGGTATTTCTTCTTACGTATTTAAGTATTCATCTATTCGGCTTTGAGTATTGTCTAGTTTTATTTTT
>NC_051417.1:12373774-12374126 GCF_015228065.2 Penaeus monodon | reverse complement strand
TCTCCAACATCTTTCATGTCCTCTATGCTCCCTTCTCACCCTCTTTCTCCTATTCTCTCGAACACCATTCCTTTCCCTTCTTTTTCCTCCATCCTCTTCAATATAATATTTCTCCTTTTGCCAGCTCTTTCCAATATTCTTATTCCTTATCCTCACTTCTTCTACACATTCTCCCCCCCCCCTTCCCCCCGCAATCCCCCTTTTTAGCATCTCTCCTCCCCCTCACAACCCTCCCCCCTCCCTTTCCTTCTCTTACCTCCTTTCCATCGTCTTTTTTCTCTCTTTAACCTACACCCCCTCTTTTCCCCTCACTCCTCTCTCTTCACTCTCTATCCCTTCTATCCTTACCCCT
>NC_051417.1:12373602-12373690 GCF_015228065.2 Penaeus monodon | reverse complement strand
CTCTCCAACTACCCGAATCCTCTACCTCCCACCCCCCTCTCCCTTCCCCCTCCTCCTCTTACTCCCTAACTTCCTAGCCTTCTGTTGT
>NC_051417.1:12373349-12373530 GCF_015228065.2 Penaeus monodon | reverse complement strand
ATATCCGCAGTGTGGTTGCCCTCCGGCGGTGTCCTGCTGAAAGGATGTCTGCTGAAGAAATGTTTGTACCTTGAGCCCAGCATCGTCTCCGTGGCCGTGGGCTGCTACCGCCCGCGCCTTGGAATTTATGTGTTATAATTTACGTAACAAAGTCATCCGTTTACCTTTTTAATTTAATTTA
>NC_051417.1:12372549-12372752 GCF_015228065.2 Penaeus monodon | reverse complement strand
GGGGGGAGCACACGATAAGAGGGGGCGGGAGGGAGGAGGTTTTAAGAAATCGCATTTTTTTTCCCTTAGATTTAATTGCTTCGCGAGAGGAAATTAAGCTCTGTACTGTCGCGCTTCTGACTTCCTTTTTGCGGTATTTAAGTAGCAAATGAGGTGGGAACAAATTGCATGAAATATTATAAAGGAAGTGGAAGAGAATTGTT
>NC_051417.1:12370325-12371112 GCF_015228065.2 Penaeus monodon | reverse complement strand
CGAAGTAGACAGATAATAGTAACGATAGTGATGATAATGATAAGAAGAAGGGGAGAAAAGAAGACGTGGACGAAGAGGAAGAAACGAGAGAAAAGACGTGGGCGAAGAGGAAGATAGGAAGGAAAAGAAAACGTAGACCGAGAATAAGAAACGAAAGAAAAGATGTGGACGAAGAGGAAGAAACGAGAGAAGATACGTGGACGAAGAGGAAAAGAGGAGGGCGGAGAGGGCGCTAAGAGGAAGAGAGGAGAGCGGAGAAGACGCAGACGAAGAGGAAGAGAGGAGAGCGGTCAGGGCGCTAAGAGGAAGAGAGGAGAGCGGTCAGGGCGCTAAGAGGAAATGCCGCCGTGGGACTTGGAGCAGCATTCACCAACCGCGGCCAACCTCGGTCTGATTGCTTCAGGTGTGATTAACGATTACGAGGGGAAAGAGGGGAGCGAGAAAGACGGGGAGAGAGATAGGAAGAGAGGAAGAATAGGAGAAGTAGGAGGAAGGAAGAAGTGGAGATAAGAAGAAAGGAGTGGAGCAGGAGTAGGAAGAGGAAGGGGTGGAGTAGAGAGGAGAGAAAGAGGTGGTGGTAAAGGAGATGAAAGAAGGAGTGAGAGAGAGCGAGTGAGAGTGGTAGAAGGAGAGAAATTTGGAGAAGAAAAGAGGTAAAGATGATAAAGGAGACTCAAAGAGAATAAGAATGAGAACGATAGGTAGAGAGACATTGATAATTTAAATGACTGACAGAAGAGGGAAAGTGGAAAGCAAGAAAAACACTCGTCAAAAAAAAAAAAAAAAC
>NC_051417.1:12370034-12370287 GCF_015228065.2 Penaeus monodon | reverse complement strand
TTACAGAAAAATGTGCCAGAGGAAAGAATTAATAAGGCGGTGCATCTGTGCCTTTGGGAAGTCCTTGAGGGGAGGAGGAAGGGGAAAGGGATAGGTGGGTGATGAAGCATGGTTGACGTAACTAGGTTATCGTGCGAGGGGAAGTGAGGGGAAAACAGTTACGATTTTTTTCACAGGTTATTCATTAACAGTACACATAAATATACACGTACGCTTACGTGGGAACGATTATTTGATTATATTTAATCAGAAT
>NC_051417.1:12369378-12369597 GCF_015228065.2 Penaeus monodon | reverse complement strand
TAGGAGACGATTAATGGCCAAGAGTGAAGGAAAAGGGCTGAGACGGAGAGATAAGAATGACGCGGAAGAAGAGAGACGAGAGAGTATGGAGAGGAATAAAGATGAGGGAAGGAGAGATAAAGAGGAGCGAGCTTTGATTTTTGTCTTTTCTCTCTGCTTTTCTGTTATTTCTGTACGTCATGCTTTACATATTTATTCATTCTTACTTGTATCTCCCTT
>NC_051417.1:12368706-12368949 GCF_015228065.2 Penaeus monodon | reverse complement strand
GTGAACGTAGAAAACGGATCAGATGATCGACTGCGGGAAATCCGGCGGTCAGTCGCCTTCGCCGGACATGTCGAGGGAAATGCCGACAACGACCGCCGTAAAGAGGTAAAGAAGCTGCTGCGGGATTCGTTTTGTGTCTTGCGATGTCTTGATGAGGGGACGTCGGAAGTAGTGAGGGAAGGAATGAAAGTATGTGAAGGAAGGGAAAAGGAGAAGCCACACACACGCAACATATATGTGTAC
>NC_051417.1:12367826-12368285 GCF_015228065.2 Penaeus monodon | reverse complement strand
AGCTTAGTAAATATCAGTACACAGAGATAAAAACACAAGCACTCATTAACGAAGGCAAGGAAGAGAGCCAGATAATCCCCGAAAACTGCTGCATAGAGGGGAAAAAGTCGAAAAAATGTATTCCAGGGCGAAAAAAGATGTCTTCCTCCCAATCCCGAGCGGAAATGATAGAAAACAGATTAGTCGCGAGGGCCAAGAGTGAGGAAATTCGTCAGATGAGAGGCCCAGGATCCGATTATAAGACGAAGGACGTTATATAACGGGGCGGAAGGAGATGGAGAGTAGGCCGTAAGGGGAATATGGCGACTAATAATATAGAAATAACGGCCTTCTGTCAAGTGTATTTAATTGGGCGCGTTATGAATGACGTTGATGAAGGGACGTGTTTATAAGAGAACAGAAAGGAACCGAGAGGCTATTTTGGCCTTATTTCGTAAGGTCTAAAGACTTATGTGGGGC
>NC_051417.1:12367336-12367565 GCF_015228065.2 Penaeus monodon | reverse complement strand
CAACAATAAAACACCAACACCCACGCCTTGATCTCAGCACCTTCTCACAAGCCCTCAAAGCATCCGTGGATCGTGGCCATCGGAGACGTCAACAGTACAAGGATATGTACTCAAGGAACCCGAGGAAGTCCCACAAGAAAGGAGGTATTGATACAGCCACAGACACAAAGATTGAAACCTCACGTGCTGGACACTCAAGGTACGAGTAAGCTGAGTGCAGGTTGAGTCC
>NC_051417.1:12366888-12367117 GCF_015228065.2 Penaeus monodon | reverse complement strand
CAACAATAAAACACCAACACCCACGCCTTGATCTCAGCACCTTCTCACAAGCCCTCAAAGCATCCGTGGATCGTGGCCATCGGAGACGTCAACAGTACAAGGATATGTACTCAAGGAACCCGAGGAAGTCCCACAAGAAAGGAGGTATTGATACAGCCACAGACACAAAGATTGAAACCTCACGTGCTGGACACTCAAGGTACGAGTAAGCTGAGTGCAGGTTGAGTCC
>NC_051417.1:12366575-12366708 GCF_015228065.2 Penaeus monodon | reverse complement strand
GTAACTGGTAAGACAAGCATTGTTTATGAAATAAAAAAGAAATATAAATATAAAAGCATAGTAGACAAAACTGAATAATGAAAATCCTGACACGACAAAGAAAGATAACAGATCAGATAGACCAGATAACAGC
>NC_051417.1:12366226-12366394 GCF_015228065.2 Penaeus monodon | reverse complement strand
CTAAGAGGAGAAGCTCAGGGGTGTATAAGGAGGGAGTTAAGGATGTGAAGAGATGAAAATAGTTCTTTGGAAATTGATCTGTTCACTCGGGGATGTTTAGTGTTCGGCTTACGACCATCCACTTTGAGGGTCCGAGCTACTTTTGGGTCGGCGGCGCTGGAATAATGC
>NC_051417.1:12364302-12364566 GCF_015228065.2 Penaeus monodon | reverse complement strand
TTACCCATCGTTATATGAACTTGAGAAAAGAAGTATTGGATCCTAGTCCTTTATTTTGTTTTTTACAAGACGTTGCTCTTGATCTCCGCATCTCTTGACGACTTTTGACTAGCGATCTGCGGCGAAAAACCCTGATTTCATGATCCCTCCGTCGGGAAGGTTGCGGCGCCCGATACAGCCTCCCACGCTCGCTTGATCACCGCCAGCATTTCATCTCTCGTTAAAGCTGAATTTCTGTAACAAAGGGAGGGGAATATACCGGCT
>NC_051417.1:12363890-12363962 GCF_015228065.2 Penaeus monodon | reverse complement strand
TCCCTACCACTAATCTACCACACCACTACTTTAACCACATATACAACGACACACAACGAATGGTAAAAAATA
>NC_051417.1:12363767-12363871 GCF_015228065.2 Penaeus monodon | reverse complement strand
ATGACACGAGACGTAATGTGACTGACGCAGGTTATTATCCCAGGTTCTTTTGAAGCTCCCTGGAGTTTATCCATCACGTTGGTCCTTTCTCTTTTGAGGAAAGG
>NC_051417.1:12363214-12363585 GCF_015228065.2 Penaeus monodon | reverse complement strand
CGTTATGGTGGAGGGGCGTTATGGAGGGAGAATAAGGGTTTGTAGGAGATGGGGCGTTGAGGGGGAGGGATAGAGGAGGATAGGGGGGTGTAAGAGCATCATGGGGGAACTGGACCAATGGGAGCGTTGAAGGGGGAGCAGGAGCGTTGAAGGGGCGATTGGGTGAGGAGAAGGCGTACGGGGGGGGGGGGGTAAGGGGATTGGGAGTATATGGGACAAAAAATGGAGGGGGAGAGGAAATACGAGAAAGAAGGAAACGTAAGGGAGGAGACAGGAGCTGAGGAGAGGTTAGTCTATAGCCACGCCATGCTCATACATTCATATACCACATCAGTTGGGAAATGCGCCCTCATAAATGCATTTCTTATTTG
>NC_051417.1:12362203-12363010 GCF_015228065.2 Penaeus monodon | reverse complement strand
ACGGCCTCACCTCTAAAACTCCATCCTTTTCCCGTCTCCGTTGCCGGCCGTGAGCCCCAACCCTCCCCTCTCCCTTTACATAAAAAAGTTATTACTATCAACCTACATAAGAACAAAGAGCTTCTTTCCCTCATCGCCCTCTTTCCCCTCAGACATCGGCGGTGGCGTAGAGGGTGAAGAGGGAAGGAAAAGGGGAGGAAATGAGGAGAGACTTTAAGCTTGGCTTCTATAAGGTGGAGGGGAGGGGTGGGAGAGAGGGAGGACGGGGAGGGGTGAGAGAGCAGGGGGAAGGGGGAAGGGGTGAGAGCGCAGGGGGAAGGGGGAAGGGGTGAAAGAGAAGGGGAAAGGGGGAAGGGGTGAGAGAGATGGGGGAAGGGAAAGAGCAGAGAAGGAGAACGCGGAGGAGTGAGAGAGAGGGACGGAGGAAGGGTAAAGGGGGGAGGACGGACTGGGGTGTGAAAGAGGGAGGAAGCGGAGGTGAGAGGGAGAAGAGGAACGGGGGAAAGGTACAGAGGGAGGACTGGGAGGGTGAGAGAGAAAAAAAGTGGATGAGTGGAAAGGTGGATGAGGTAAGAGTGATGGTGGAAGGAGTGGAAGAGGAGGAGAAGAAGGAGGGGAAGGGTGGAGGGCAAGAAAGAACACGGAGTGAGATGGAGCGAAAGGAGGGAATAGGAAAGGAGGAGAAGGGGTTGGAAGAAGGAGAAGAGAGGGGAGGAAGGGTGGATAGAGGATTGATATTGTGTTCCTCTTTTTTTTTAAACCGACGATTCTCTTAATACATCCGTCCCTTGTTTTGCGAAGGAGATG
>NC_051417.1:12361340-12361508 GCF_015228065.2 Penaeus monodon | reverse complement strand
AACATTAAAAGGAAAAAGGGGCAAAGATCAAGCGGAAAACAAATGCAAAAGGTCACTGTTACAGGTAGAACCATCGCTCTCGGGTAACATCTGGCCTGTTACGTAATGGCGTGACGGAAGAGGGAGGCCAATAGAGTAGATGTGAGGAGTAAAGATATTTTTCGTGTG
>NC_051417.1:12361106-12361310 GCF_015228065.2 Penaeus monodon | reverse complement strand
GCGTTTTCTTTTTTTTGTGTGTAAGGAGAGGGGGAGAGGTGGATGGGGGGGGGGGTTCTCTTGTGTCTGAGCTTTTAGTAATGATTTTTTTTTTACTTGTTTTTGTTTTTTCTTGTTTATCTTCTTGGTCCTTTTTTTCTTTTCTTAACTCTTATACATTTGTCTATTTGTTCTTTCATATGTTTAACTATATCCTCGCTTCCT
>NC_051417.1:12360080-12361018 GCF_015228065.2 Penaeus monodon | reverse complement strand
AATCCTTCCCCCCCTCCCCCCTTTCTCCTTTATCTACTTACAACTAATAATTCCCTGCCACTCATAACATCTTTACCCCTTATCTTTCGCTGGTCACTTTCCTTATCTTATCCTTTATTATCCTCTTGTTTTACTGAGCGAGTTTTATCTCCCTCATTCGTTACTCATCTAGTCCCATTTGGCTCATCAAACCTCCCTCCCTCACTCTTCCTATTTTCATCTGCCCTTCTTCTTTTCTCCCACCTCCCCCCTTCCTCATTCATCTCCCCCTCTCCTCTTCTCCCACCTTTCCCCTAACCTCTTTCTCCCTTTCTTCTTCTCCCCCTCTCCTCTTCTCCCACCCCTCCTCCCTCATTCTCCCTCTCTTCATCTCCCCCTCTCCTCTTCTCCCACCCCTCCTCCCTCATTCTCCCTCTCTTCATCTCCCCCTCCCCTCTTCTCCCACCCCTCCTCCCTCATTCTCCCTCTCTTCATCTCCCCCTCTCCCTCTCCCCATCTCCACCTATATTCTCTCGGATAAGAATTGTGGCGAGAGATGTTGTTACTGGTACACGTCTTAAGATGGTTCTCCTTTTCTTATGAATCTCTTTTTTCGTCTTTGTCTTCGTCTATTCTCCCTGTACGACTTCCTCTTCTTCGTTTTATTTCCGGTTTGAATGAACCCTTCGTCTTCTGTCTCTCTATCTGTCTATTTTAGTATGTTTGTGGATTACGTCTTTTTCAAGATTTTTCTTAGTCTTTTTCCTTTTCTGATTACTCTTTCTTCCCTTACTCATTTTACTTTCTTTGTCTACGTCATTTTCCTCCTAATTTCCTCCTCCTTCACGTCGCTTTTTCCTCCTTGTTTCTGCTTTCCTTCTTCGTCTCCTCTGCCTCCTTTTCATCCGCTGGTAAATCGCCCCCATTCCTTTTTTCTCTTTTTTCCTGATCTACTTAAT
>NC_051417.1:12359832-12359978 GCF_015228065.2 Penaeus monodon | reverse complement strand
TTTCTTCGGCCTGTCCTCCCTGATCTACAAGACGGCAGGAAGCGTGACTAACAAACTGTATATCACCACCGAAGGCATAACTCATGATCTATCTAGATAGCTCCTCCCCCTCTCTTCCCCTCGCCCTCTTTATCCTCTACCCCGCT
>NC_051417.1:12359204-12359450 GCF_015228065.2 Penaeus monodon | reverse complement strand
ATCTCAGATGCTCCCCTCTCCTCACTTTCCCCTCTGTCTCCTCTCCCCCTCACCCCCCACCCCCCATCACCCGTCTCTTCTGTCTCTACATCGCGCGTGGATTTTGTGGTTCCTCGTTCCCTTCTTTTGTCTTTTTATATAATTATTCTTTTCTTTCATTCTCATTTATCTTTTTTTTTTTTTTTGCTATTGTTTTCATATCTTAGAGGTTATGATATCTGATGATAGATTGAAGGCAAAAAGTGA
>NC_051417.1:12358247-12358959 GCF_015228065.2 Penaeus monodon | reverse complement strand
GGAAGAGACTGAGATGGGAAAATCTAGCCATTAATATTTCAAATGTTCCCAGCGCTTTCAGTATCTTCGTAATATCCCTTCTCCTTCTTTATCGTCTCATTTATCAACCAAATTGCGGAGGAACAGGAAAGGAAGCAATTGGGCCTTGTTTGTATGTTTCTTTCTTCCCCTTCTTCTCTGTTTTCTTATCCATTTATTTACTCTTTTTCTATCTAACTTCAATCTTAACGTATGTGTTTTTTTCTGCCTTTGGTTCTTGCTTATTTATCTTCTTTTTTTTACTTATTTGCTTACTTGTTTTTATCTTAAAAATATCTTAACGTACGTGTTTTTTTCTGTCATTTATTTTTGCTTATTTTCCTATTTGTTTACTTATTTGCCTAATTTCCTTGTTTCTATCTTAAGAATATCTTGGCGTATGTATTTTTTTCTTCCACCTATTCTCTGTTTATTTGTCTATTCCTTTACATTTATTGTCTATTTGTGTCTATCCTACATCTGTGCGTATGCGTGGTTTTCTTCCTCTTTTTATTTATCTTAATTATTTGATCATTCGTTTATTTTCATTTTTTCTATCTCGCGTATGTGTGGAGAAGCAAAGGGGAAGAAGTCCCTCCCTTTTCTGTTTATTTACCTCATCATTTACTCATTTCTTTATATTCTTCTTCTACTCACCACTCGGAACTTTGAAACGGGATTCGATTACCTGTAA
>NC_051417.1:12357886-12358063 GCF_015228065.2 Penaeus monodon | reverse complement strand
AAAGGAGAGTAGAGAAGAAAAAGAAAAAGAAATAGAGGTTAAACAAAAGAAAGAGAAGAAGAGGAAGGAGGTCAGAAAGAGATAAAAAGGAGACATATGACAAAAAGAAGAAAATGCAGGAAATAATAAAGAAAAATATCAAATAAAGAGGAGAAGTAGGAAGGAGGAAGTACTACT
>NC_051417.1:12357463-12357653 GCF_015228065.2 Penaeus monodon | reverse complement strand
CGAAGATAAAAAAAAACAATAAAAATGAATACAGAAAATAAGGAAGAAAGAAAATAAAATAGAAAAAAAGGAAGTGCAGGAGGCGTTCTGATCCCGCGGTCGCTTGGCTTCCATCGGCTACTTAAGCAGATCCTGATAAATGCGAAAGCGGCGTCGGCTGAACGGAAAGCTGAATGCAAAACGGGAACGA
>NC_051417.1:12356314-12356571 GCF_015228065.2 Penaeus monodon | reverse complement strand
AATGGACAGAAAGGACCGAAGCAAGAAGATGAACTGAGAGAAAGAGGGAGGGAGCGAGAGATTCTCGATCAAAGATGAATTTCAAAATACGTTTGAAAATTCGAATAGATTATCATAATCGAGGAAATAGGTTTCGGAAGTATTGATTATTTAGAGGTTTGAATTTTTACATATTCATTCAGGGCTTGAGAAAGTTAACAAGATTAAATGGGAAGAGAAAGATAGATAATTCAATAGATAGTCATACATAAAGGGTT
>NC_051417.1:12355954-12356110 GCF_015228065.2 Penaeus monodon | reverse complement strand
ACGAGAAAATCGTACACAGAGAGATGGTAGAAATACATGTAATATAAACAGATATTCCTTCCCCATCCACACAAAGCCCAGCCATCGGAAATACACCAATAAATCATAGGTTTAGAGTGAGGGAAGCAAATACAGCAAATAGAAATGGCAAAATAA
>NC_051417.1:12355694-12355855 GCF_015228065.2 Penaeus monodon | reverse complement strand
AACAGAACGTGGGCTTTATTTTTATCATTCTTTTTATCTATACCGTTTGCAACATGATTTAGGTATTATATAAGTCATCAGTGCTATATAAAAGAGAAGTATTTGTTTGTCGTTTTATACCATCTAATGAAGTTTTTTTTCCTTTTCGGCAAATGGATTTC
>NC_051417.1:12355233-12355473 GCF_015228065.2 Penaeus monodon | reverse complement strand
TGTGTTCAATGATCTGGCTATACCACACTTTTACCAGTCTATCGCAGGCTTTCCGATATTTGTGTTCCTCCCCACCAGGAGAGAGAGAGAGGCGGAAAAGGGGGTGGAGGGGGCAAAAGTTCAGAAGTAGTTCCCACGGCCGCCACCAGGGGCGATTTAGACATTATGGCCAATATTGGAACCTAACTCGATTCTGCGGCATTTACTTTAAGGTAAGAGGCAAAGGATGGGGGTTAGGGA
>NC_051417.1:12354284-12354702 GCF_015228065.2 Penaeus monodon | reverse complement strand
TCCAGACGTTTGAAGAGAGGAAGACACCGATATACACCAGCAGATATATTACCAGACAGATATATCAACAAACAACATATATAGACAGAGAGACAGAGAAAGTGAAGCAAGCGAGACCGAAACCGAGAGAAAAGAGCCCACAACATACCCTCCACCCTACCCTACCCCCCTTTCGTACGACAGCCGAGACACGTACCCCGAAGGAGACGCAGGAGGAAGCCCCAAGAATCCCCCCCCCCCCTCATGAACCCTCTACCCCCGTCAGGAACCCCCTACCCCTACCCCCCCCCTCTTTCAAGAACACCCCTCCCCCTCTCCCTTTCATGAAACCCCCAAGAAAGGGAGATACTTAAAATTGTTGAAGTGTAGCTAAAGCAGCACAAAGTTGGCGATCGTGCACCTCTCGTCCAAGTTTGCC
>NC_051417.1:12354102-12354241 GCF_015228065.2 Penaeus monodon | reverse complement strand
TTGCTTTTATCCATCCCCCGACGGAAAAGCTATTTTGAATTTAAAAGGAAAACGAAACACTTTGATGCTTGCAGGATACCCACATCGCGCGAAGGGAAGAATTATAAGTAAATAGATATTAATACATCACTTTATCTAC
>NC_051417.1:12352262-12352533 GCF_015228065.2 Penaeus monodon | reverse complement strand
CCGAGAGGTGGGAAAAAGACAAGAGGGAAGAGGGATGCTTGGAGGCTGGGCGAGCTAAGGTGACCTTTATACACACCGGAACTTTGACCTTCTGTGACCTATGACCTTTCGGACGAACAACGAACCGTTAATAACTAGCCGTGTTTTGTTTCGGGATGGAAACAGTCACCTAAGATTTGTCAGCAGTGGTTTAAATGGTTCGATGGGTGCTTGTGGATTCTTGAGGTAGAAAAGAACGGTTGTGTTTTGCAAGTTAAGGAATATTTCAATG
>NC_051417.1:12351230-12351505 GCF_015228065.2 Penaeus monodon | reverse complement strand
AATCTTTACAAAATTTTAAGAATAAAGCTTTAGTTTTATTATTTTATATCTCACTTAAACCAGTCAAGAAAAGGATATAGAGAAAGAGAATAAAAGACACAAAAAAGGTAAGAAAGAAGAAAATATGAATATACCGAGGAAATGATGAAATATGAAAGCTCTCATTTCAGCCAAAAGAGAAAATGGAAATATGCTCTTGAAACCTCCTTATCGCTTGGGAAGTTTGACGTAGGGAAGTTAGGGGCCGTCGAGGGGCAGCGGCGGCTAGGGGAAGG
>NC_051417.1:12351106-12351174 GCF_015228065.2 Penaeus monodon | reverse complement strand
AATGGCTGGAGGCGTGGAGATCGGTTTGGAAAGTGTCATCTGCTGTTTACTCGATATAACGTGTTTCC
>NC_051417.1:12350475-12350755 GCF_015228065.2 Penaeus monodon | reverse complement strand
AGCTTTCCTACACTTTTTACTTTTTCCAATAATCTCTTCTTACTATATGTCCCTTACTCTTTATTATTCCTCTCACACGTAATTCTTTACTCCATTTGCCTTGCAATGAAATTCCTTATTCTATTGCTACCGAAGTTTTTACATATCTTTCATGCGTTGATATGAGCATGCTTGCCAAGACGTGTCGCTATGCAAAACTTCAAATGTGGGTGTGTATGTCTGTACATAGCCATTCTAACTGAACCAAAATTGATGTGAAAGAATGTGAATGTCCAGAAGA
>NC_051417.1:12346598-12347379 GCF_015228065.2 Penaeus monodon | reverse complement strand
GACCTACTTTTCACATGCTTAATCCAATCCCATGGTATAATATTCATGCAAAGCTGTGATGCGGGTAAGTGGTTTACATATGACAATACACAATACCTTTATTGTTTAGCAGTGCGGATAAGTATCACAGTTTACATAGATTGCGAGGCGAGAGGTGAGGGGGGTGAGGGGGAATGAAAAAGGTTTGACAGTTGTAATGCGCAGACAAAGTGTGTATTGTCGGATTTGGAATGTGCGCCATTGTCAACATCAATGATTTTTTTTTTCCTTTTTTTACGGCTGTGGATATATTTACGTGTTTTCCATCGAGTGTAAACATGTAAACAAAGGCATTATCTTGGTTGCACACACATGGTCGGTGTTTAGTCGTACTGGATGGCCACAATGGGCGTGTGGGTATTGCGTGTTTGCTTTTGGGATGCCGTGGACGCGGTTGTTTGGTAGTTCGGTTGTTTCGGCAGGAGAGGGTGGGTGTTGGGAGTGCATGGTTGAGTAAATAGGAGTGTAGTTGGTTGTGGTGGTGATGCTCGCGCTGTTGGCTTCCTGACGTCACGGGAACACGCCTGACGTCAACATATGCATCTGATCGATTACTGCTCTCTAAAGCTCTTTCTCTGCCTCTTGACTTCAAGTTCAACCTGAACGATTATTCATATAGGCCTATTTACATCCAGTACCAGATGCTTCCATATCCTCCCTAGTTTCCTCTACCTTCACCCTCCTATTCCTTTTTTTTATGACAAGTTTCATTTTCCTTTGCTCCTCGCTCATTCTGCTTTTC
>NC_051417.1:12346331-12346455 GCF_015228065.2 Penaeus monodon | reverse complement strand
CAGACCCCAGCTTTCCCTTTCTTTAAGCCCAAATCCCCTCGCAAGACCCGTACCTTCAGAACAACTTGATTCGACACATGGAATGGTTGATTCAAACCCCATTTCATTTCCCTCTTTCCTCCTT
>NC_051417.1:12346138-12346277 GCF_015228065.2 Penaeus monodon | reverse complement strand
CTCCTCCAGTTTTCTAAATCCCTCACACTCTCTTCGATGACATAAACTCGGTCCATCGATCTTTGGCTTCCACACATTTTCATTTTCCTGGTATTGACTCTGACTTCACTAGACCGACTGTTAGGTGGCCTTACCCCCT
>NC_051417.1:12345107-12345311 GCF_015228065.2 Penaeus monodon | reverse complement strand
TCACATCTCCTCGCTTCCAGGGGCGTTATCTCTCTATCGCTCCTCTCGCGCCGTGTGAGTCTAATGTCTCGGAAGGCAGCGTGAAGGGGAGGAGATTGGGGCGTGTCCTGGGGGAGGAAAGGGGACATTTCCACGAGGGGAAAGAAGGGAAAAGGATGTCACTTTATCGGGTTTCCGGACCAGTTTAGCCTGGAACTTCTTTCA
>NC_051417.1:12344020-12344455 GCF_015228065.2 Penaeus monodon | reverse complement strand
TCATGAGCACCAGAATCTATCAGCTTTCCTGCCTAATGAGAGACGTCACGATAGACAGCGGGATCCGTAAGTACTGGCGGAAACTCAGTGGGAAAATAAGTGATTTTGATCATTTCTCATTATGAGGGAAGCTGTCACGTCACAGCTGCCAGACCTCGATACGGGGGAGAGGAGAGAGGAAGGAAGGGTCAAGAAAGGAAGGAGAAGTAGAATAAGGAAAGAAAAAGTAAGAGAAGTAGGATAAATGAAGGAGTAGAATAAGGGAAGAAGGAGAATGAGGGGGAGAAAAAAGAGAATGGGGAAAGAAGAAGAAAAAAGGAAGGGAAAAAGGTAGATTAAAATAAGGAAGAAATGGAATAAGGAAGAGGACATAAAAACAAGGAAAAAGGAGATAGAAGGAAGGTGAAGGAAGAGAAAGAAATCTGGATGAAGGCG
>NC_051417.1:12343173-12343311 GCF_015228065.2 Penaeus monodon | reverse complement strand
GCTCTCATGTGTGTGTATGTGCATGTCTTCATATAATTATTTCATTAGTTATAAAGAAGCACACCGATATTTAAAATGATCATAAAGATGCAAAGTACATCTCGTAAGGAAAACACACAAGAGTATATTTACACACAC
>NC_051417.1:12343068-12343151 GCF_015228065.2 Penaeus monodon | reverse complement strand
AGACATAGTAAACACAGAACACCCATACAACAAAAAATCAGATACATTTGGTAAACCGCCCAAGCGCTGACCTCAACTGACGT
>NC_051417.1:12342923-12343040 GCF_015228065.2 Penaeus monodon | reverse complement strand
TCGTCCGAAAGCAGGCACACAGGCATCGCTTGTCTCGGCGTACCAATAAGGCAGCGAGTAATAATGACTTACGGACGCCGCCCTGATTCAATAACCATCTTGGAAGCTGTCCAGGGA
>NC_051417.1:12342125-12342589 GCF_015228065.2 Penaeus monodon | reverse complement strand
ATGAAGAGAGAACGAGAGAATACTACTACTAATACTAATAATAAAAATAGGTTGCTCGTGAAGAAAGAACAGATATGAAAAAAGAACGAGACAAAAAAAGGAAACAAATAATAATCCAAAATAAACAGAAGCACAAGAATAGAACCCTAGACACGTCCGCGGAGCCAGAAACCGGCCCACCCAAGCACACGACCAAACACAAGACAAGCAAGCAAGCGGACACAGCTGTCACGCCCCTGAAATGCCTAAGGTGAGTCACAGAGGACCTTCAGAGGAGGAACCTGCTTTTAGGTGATGGTCTCTCGAAGGTTCCTTGGTGTAGGACATGCACACATCAACGTACTTTCCGGTCCAGTTGCCTGACAGAAATTCGATGGCAGTTCTTGATGCCTTAGACTCTCTGCCCGACGCATGGAACGAGCAAGAGGTCTGAATGCCTTCACAGGGAACGTATACATACATAC
>NC_051417.1:12341443-12341652 GCF_015228065.2 Penaeus monodon | reverse complement strand
TCCATAAACCCCGCCACAATAAACTGAGAGAACAGTAAAAGGAAAGGATATGAAGGAGTGAATATAGGTCACGGAGGAGAGAGGTCGGTCACCCAGCATCAGTCTGATCCCGAACGAACAAGAAGGGCAGAGAGCACAAGACTGATGGATGGACCGAGAGACCGCTGCTGAGACGGTCGCCTTCGCCATTCAGTCGTTGTCATAGTGTA
>NC_051417.1:12340905-12341305 GCF_015228065.2 Penaeus monodon | reverse complement strand
CTGTCTGCGATTATCTTGCTCTTTGGCGTTTTGTTTTCTTTTTTATTCGTATCCATGACTTGTGTATTTCTACGATGTTTAGTTATATATTCTATTGCATCCTATCCCTTTCTCTCTTTTTAGATCATCCTTTATTCCTGAAAGTTTGGTCATGATTTTTCCTTAACTTTCGTTCTATTTCTTATATAACTTATTCTACCTCAGCTACATCTACATCAATTCATTATCTTTTTGTTACGCTCTTCTGTCTTGCGTAGACATATTTTTTGTATCACTTTTATCTGATTTGTTTTTTCTTTTTCTCTCCTAGAATCTTCTTTGTTATTTCGTAGTTTTCTTTTATTCTTTTATTTTCACTTATTATCTAATTGTGGACCAGTCAATTTTGTTTAATTAATTC
>NC_051417.1:12340677-12340882 GCF_015228065.2 Penaeus monodon | reverse complement strand
ATTAAGTAAATAAAAAAATTATGTGTATTTTTCTTTTCCTTCACCACTATCCTTTCTATCCCTCCTTTTATCTTCCTCACCTTCTACTTCTTCCTTTTCTCATCATGTTCCTGTCTTGTTTCATCTCAATTTTTCACTGATAATGATGAAAGTTAGTGGTAATTTTCGTCTCACTCTCTTCTATGGATATTTGAGGATCCGGATA
>NC_051417.1:12340205-12340386 GCF_015228065.2 Penaeus monodon | reverse complement strand
TCAAATCACTACCTCCAGTCTCGGTCTCCCCTAAACAATTTCAAATTCTATCTCTTTTTTCCCCTAGAACAATTTCCCTCCGCGACCGAGGAAAGTGATCAAGCAGAACCAGTTCTCCCCTTCTCTCTTGCTCTCATCTCTCTCTCTCTTCTCTTTTGAGTCTCTCTTTTCTTCTCTAGCT
>NC_051417.1:12339242-12340128 GCF_015228065.2 Penaeus monodon | reverse complement strand
TTCCCCTCGTTTGCGTCTTTTCTTTTTTCTATATATTTCTCTTAGATCC
Source organism: Penaeus monodon (assembly GCF_015228065.2). NCBI lineage: Eukaryota > Metazoa > Arthropoda > Malacostraca > Decapoda > Penaeidae > Penaeus > Penaeus monodon. Next base: position 12,340,079 of record NC_051417.1, on the reverse strand, counting down.
TTCTTTTCTTTATTGATTTTTCCCCGTCTCTCTCTCTTATCTTTCCTTCTGCCTTCTCTCTCTCTCTCTATCTCTCTCTCTTTCTTCCTCTCTTCCTCTAACCTTCTCTTTCTCTTTCTCCCTTCTCTTCTCCTTCGCTCATTTTCATCCTTCACCCCTTCTTTCTCGCCTACACTCTACAGTTACCTCTCACTCTCATCCTTTCTCTCTCTACTCCCTATTCCCTCCCTCCTCACTCCCCAAGCCTTTGCCCTCAATCCCCTCTCTCAAATCTTCTCTCAGTCCCTCTCTCAGCTGCTCTCTCAACACCTCTCTCATTCCCTCTCTCAAACCCATTGTCAGCCCCTCTCTCAAACTCTCTCTCAGTCTCTCTCTCTACTCCTCTCTCAACCTCTCTCTCAGCCCCTCTCTCAAACTCTCTCTCAGTCTCTCTCTCTACTCCTCTCTCAACCTCTCTCTCAGCCCCTCTCTCAGTCCCTCTCTCAGCTCCTTTCTCAAATCCATTCTCAAACTCTATCTCAGCCTCTATCTCAAATCCTCTCTCTACCTCCCTCTCAGCCCCTCTCTCAACGCATCTCTCAACCCTTCCCTCAGCCCCTCTCGTCTTGCTATCATCCATCCATCATGACAAAGTCCTATAGATTTTCTCGCGTTGTCAACGGATTTCGAAGATCTCTGGATGCCGAAGGGTGGGGGTGGGAGTGGTGGCGGAGCTAGGATTGTGTGGGAGGATTTAAGGTCATGGGGGAGGAGAAGAAAGAGGGGAAGGGGGGGGGGGGAGAAGGGATACATGCACTGTGTTCATGTGTGTGTTCATCTTCTTCAGTCTTCTTTACT
>NC_051417.1:12338869-12339090 GCF_015228065.2 Penaeus monodon | reverse complement strand
ACCCAATCCGACACCATCCAAAGATTTACAGTAATTGTGAACTTCACCTTTTCCACTTTCACATAAGGTCTTGATACAACTCAAGGAAGGAGGTCAGGAAAAGGTCAGGGTTCATTCTGTAGAGCAAGGGAGGTCAGAAAGGTTATTCAAAGTAAATTTTTTATGATACTGATTTTTTACCATTTCATGCATGTGAATAAACGAGTATCAGCGATATCTTT
>NC_051417.1:12337531-12337773 GCF_015228065.2 Penaeus monodon | reverse complement strand
GGGTAGGGGGTAGGGTCAGGCTGGGAGGGGGGGCGGTGCAAGGCCAAGGAAAGCCACTTCTACAACGAGTCAATTAAGTTAAAAGCACGTAATCATCGTTCAGCTGGCAAGGCGTGTTGGCTCTCCAGGGTGTCGTTATGTTCAGTCCAAGACGTTACCTGGTCACCCCCCCCTTTCCTCCTTTCCCCCCCTCCCCCCCCCTCCCCCATTCCTTCTTTCCTATCTATCCCTTTCCCTTTCCC
>NC_051417.1:12337307-12337428 GCF_015228065.2 Penaeus monodon | reverse complement strand
CACTACCCTCCTATCCACCCCTCCCATTCACCCACTTCATCTCCAATTTTCTCTCCTCCCCTTTTACTTTCGCCTTTTCAATTCCCCAATTTTTATTTCATTTTTATTTCCTCATTCGCTG
>NC_051417.1:12335692-12336877 GCF_015228065.2 Penaeus monodon | reverse complement strand
GATATCTTTTACATCGTTCAGATCTCCATCTAATTTATCATTTGGTTTTCCATCTTATTTTTCTTTCGCGTATTTTTTTTTTCTTAGGAAGGATTCTAAAACTTAAGAAAAAAATATGAATGAGAATAGAAGTGAGCATACAATGAAGAAATCATATGGGAAGAAAATTAAGTAAAGATTATGGTAAAATAAAAACGAAGATTAGTATTGAAAAAAAAGGAAGCTAATGGAAAAATAAGAATGGAGATAAAATATTTAAAAAATATTAAAGGAAGGTTATGGAAAAATAAGGAATATTAACATATGAAATAAAAATTACAGAAAGATGTGAAGGAACTTTAAGTGTATAGAAGGAAAAAAAATAGCATGAAATTAATTTAAACTATAAGATTTAAGGTAAAAATATTCGAAAAAATGCGAACAAATACAGAAATAAGATCACGAATGAAACAAAAATAAAATGAAGCCAAGAATAACAAGAAAGAAAATGAGAATAAGAAAAAGAACGATAAGATTAGGAATGGAAATGAGAATCGGAATAAGAAACAAAGATAAGAATCGTGATAAGAATAAAAACACAAGGTAACATAACAAATATATTTTAAATTTTGTGGGTCTGTGTGAGCAGTCAAATCTAGAGAAAAAAAATAGACAAATTTAGAGTAAGATTTTATGTAAGTTTAGAGTAAGAATTTAGCCAGATTTTGAGTAAGAATTTAGTCAAATTTAGAGTAACATTTTAGTCAAATTTAGAGTAAGAAAAGCAAATTGAATGAAGAAAATTGATAAATAAAAAGGATATGAAATAGGTAGAAAATCATAGACAGGAGAAAAGAAAGAAAATAAAAGAACAGAGAAGAAAAAGAAAGAAGGTATGGAAGAAAGAGAGGGCAAAGGAAAAAAATAAAAAAACAAAGATAAAAGAAAGAAAAGAGAAAATACAAGAAGTAAAATAAGAAGTAAATAAAAAGCAAAGAAAAAAATAAGAGAAGGAAAAGAAGAAGAGACAAAAGAAAGAAAGAAAAAAAAACAGAAAAAAAGATGAATAACGATACTAATGATAAAGAGAAAGAAAGGCAAGAAAAGCGAATATAAGAGACAAAAATAAAATCTGTTTAAAAGACCCCTTCACGGCAAGCAGCTGGATGTATAACTAAGGATTGCGTGTCAGTGAGCCAACAATAT
>NC_051417.1:12335103-12335249 GCF_015228065.2 Penaeus monodon | reverse complement strand
AGTGCGAGTTACAACAGGTGGCTCCAAGTGCTTTGGTGACCTGCTCTTTCCCTCTTGTATGTCACTGGGTCTAAAGGTTACTGTGGGTTGTATTATTTGTATTGTTTCTACGGTAGTTCTGGTGTTTATAGGAGTACGGAGTCTTT
>NC_051417.1:12334555-12334826 GCF_015228065.2 Penaeus monodon | reverse complement strand
AAAAAAACAAATTTAGTGCTCACTACCCCAAAGAAATCATACGGTTCCTAACAATAACTGTAGAGAGTCGGCATCAAAATGATTTGATTTTAGGAGTGATCCAAAAACGATTTCTACTGTCAGGCGAAAAGACCTCCAAATCCGAAATCGGTCCAATGTACTAATCTGGATAACATGAGCACCTCCTTATCTCTTATCTCTTTGTCTCGCCGCTCTCACTAATTCTCCTTCATCTCTGATCCTTTGTTCTGGTCTCATTCCCCTTTCCATA
>NC_051417.1:12333918-12334440 GCF_015228065.2 Penaeus monodon | reverse complement strand
AACTCTTCTCTTTTCTCCAAGGTTCTCATCATATTCTTAAATCCCACCATAAACAAATGGAGTTCAAGACGGTAAACAACAGAAGAAACAACAACAAAAACTTCACTGTCCTAAAAAAAGCAAAGAAAAGCATCAACGATATCTCTTATTCCTTCCACAAACAGATAATCACAAACAAAAATAACACAAAAAAATTACAAGGAGGACATTAAAACCTCGTATATCCAGAGTGGCCATTAATTCAAGCCAAAGTCAGAAAACTGCCTAAAATACGATAATCCAGCTAGGCCAGCGCTACAGCCTGTAAAGCTAGTCCCATATGGCTGCAGGTAGAACTATAATAGGGGATCTGATCCGCCTGCCAGAAGGAGATTAGGCTCCAACCCTCTAAAGTTTATGGTTCTGGAGAGGGTTCACGACTCCACCGGCTAGGGAGGAAGCGGGGCTGTTAACTCCATGTTGTCTGTGATAGATATGCGCATGCAGGGGGGTTATATATGTGTATTTGCATTTATGTATAGG
>NC_051417.1:12332920-12333652 GCF_015228065.2 Penaeus monodon | reverse complement strand
GAAAAATCGAGCTAAAGAAACTTACAGACACAAAGATTCTCCCTTACACTATGTCAATATTATAAGACTATAGAAGAAGAACCACCAGCTACCTGTCACAGCGAAGTCCAAACACCCATATGGCCTCAATGCTGTTTTTATATACACGTATCCGTCAACTTCTTTAAACTCCAGCTTTGTTATATTTACCAATTCATGCCGTGTTGACTCCTCAGACTGACCGTAAACTACACCGTACCTATGAGAGAGAGAAAAAGAAAAGTGTTATGGATATTGGCTTATTATTGCAATCACTTGCATTATCATTGCTATTCTGGCTGAGGTAAACGCTTGGTGGAATGTCCCTACTTTTTTCAAATAATAGAACTATAGGCATTATTATCACTAATTAGAGAGATATAATTAATCACCTGCGATCAATTCGCATTTTATTTAAATATAGCAAATTAGCCGCCATTACTCATGGTAATATAATCATGATAACAATTAATAACAGACACTACATTGGAAGAAATTAAGTGAATTAAAACGAGACACAACAGGTAAAGGTGAGAGAGGAATGGGCGAGAGCTGAGTGTGGATGCTGGATCTGCTGGGAGTAAAGAGGCATAATTCTTCTCCTGAAATTCTGCGGGAGTTAGTATCATATTTCGCTAGTTTTTTATGAATAATATTCATATCATCTTTCACCTCAACATCGTGGTTATACTTAGATCTTTATCTGCTTTGTTG
>NC_051417.1:12332477-12332698 GCF_015228065.2 Penaeus monodon | reverse complement strand
TATAAGCAGCAGCATAATGTTCACTTCCATCATTTTTACTTTCTATTTCATTATTTCCTTTATTCTTTCTCTGTTCTTATTTTCATTTCTTCTCTCCCTGTTCTTTTTATTCTCTGTTCACCGATTCCATTAACAAACTTCTTTTTCCAACCTGATATAAATGACCTAGTTTATTCAGAAGAAAAATGATAATCAAACCAACCGCAAAAATTAACTGACAC
>NC_051417.1:12332338-12332418 GCF_015228065.2 Penaeus monodon | reverse complement strand
GTCAGGATGAAGATGTGAAGTAAATCATCAAGTCATCTGGGGGATGTGAACGAAGCCCTGTATTGATGCGGGAGAAAGTA
>NC_051417.1:12331831-12332298 GCF_015228065.2 Penaeus monodon | reverse complement strand
GTTACGGATGGGGTGTAAGGGGAAAATAGGGAGAAAAATTGGGAGAAGGGGAGGGCGAAAGGAAGAGGAATAGAGAGAAGGGAAAGCGAAGGGGAGGAGAAGGCGGAGGGATAAAGATAAGAGGAGGAAAAGAGGAGGAAGAGAGTAAGAGGGTAAAGGAAAGAAGGGAGAGCGAAAGGATAGCATAGAAGGGGAAAGAAGGAGGGGAAATAATAAATATGCGAAGGGATAAGGATAGAAGGAAAATAAAGGGAGATAAGAGAAAGAGGGAAGCAAATGGTTACGGAATAGAGGAGAAAGAGGAGGAACGGAAAAAGGGAGAGAGGAGGAAAAGAGGGAGAGCAAAGGAAGAAGAGAAAGAAGGGGACAGGAGAAAGGATGCGTGGAAAGAGGGGAGATAACATTTGTGTCGTGCATTTATGATAATACTGCTCCCTCACTCTTCCTCTTTTCCGCACCTCCTTTCT
>NC_051417.1:12331158-12331222 GCF_015228065.2 Penaeus monodon | reverse complement strand
TGCGGTAGGCAACAAATACTCACCATTGTTTCCCGCTCCAGCTATTGATCACCAGGTACAGCGG
>NC_051417.1:12330314-12330415 GCF_015228065.2 Penaeus monodon | reverse complement strand
CAGAAGAAGAGTGAAGCTGTGAGTCACATTTTAGGCTGTCATTCTAAAGAGGAGGCGAGTTAGACGCGATGGGGTAGGAAGGCAACGCGGAGATACAAGGA
>NC_051417.1:12329602-12329725 GCF_015228065.2 Penaeus monodon | reverse complement strand
CGTATGTGTGTGTGTGCAGGTAAGAGCAGGAGGGATTACTTGGACGGTCGGGCCGGGGAGGAAGTCAAATGGTTTTCGGTAAAAGTTTTGAAAAATGTCGAAAGGTTTTGGGAGAGTGAGGAG
>NC_051417.1:12328806-12328928 GCF_015228065.2 Penaeus monodon | reverse complement strand
CGATATCGTAATCCATGTTTCTGATCTTCATAATATCATTTGCTTCCTCGCCAGGCCTCTAACCTTCTGCTAAACCTTGCTGTATAGCGATCATTCCCCTTCCCTGTTCCTCCTATCCCTTC
>NC_051417.1:12327569-12328479 GCF_015228065.2 Penaeus monodon | reverse complement strand
GAGATTATTTAGAGGGCTTTCGAGGGCCGTTTGCTGCTCCTATGTTACGTGATTTTCATATTTATATCACTGTTATTATCAATATTTTTCTCTCTGCGCACCTCCTTCGCTGCCACAGCTTCGACCAGCCGAAAATTCAACGACTAAATAGGCAATTATGTGAATGAATGAATGAATAAATTAATAGATAGTGTATATGTTACATACAAATTGACATGTAAATCTAAAAGCATATATTCACTAATCCCTGAAATTCGTTTCCCTCTGTCGCTATACAGGGTCATCATACCATCTATTAATATCATAACCAATCTATCAAGGGACCACACTATTAACTGTGCACAACATCATCACCCTATCATCTGTTACGCATACCATGAGCTACATACCATGTACTACACATAGCATGAACAACCGCATTATCTCATACCACGAGGAACACATGATCTACAACAAGTACCACATCATCCATGGCCCAACCAAACCATCTACCATACATGCGAGGAACAACCACACAATCTCTGACCCATTTCTCATATATACCACGAGTACCACACCATTTCAGGCTCATCTACTACACATACCACGGTTATCATACTATCTATGACCCATACCATTACTATCACACCAACCATGACCCATTCCATAAGCAACCAGACTATCTACCATACACCATGAACAACCAGACCATCTCTGACCCATCTATAACGCATATCACGTGTACCATACTATCTATGACGCCATACCATTACTACCATACCAACCATGACCCACACCATAGCGCACCCGAGACCGAAGCGCCGTCCCCACGACCGGCACCAACGGCGGCATCAGCACAGCACCAACTTGCCTCAGTCAGCCTCCTACTTCGAACGGACGAGAGAAGACCAAGCAATGGATCCCCTTTAGT
>NC_051417.1:12326477-12326991 GCF_015228065.2 Penaeus monodon | reverse complement strand
TGGTCTTGATATCAATATCATTACTACCTTTCTTTATTCGTAATTTGTAATCCTTCTTCTATGCGCAATTTTCGTCTCTCTTTCGCATGATGACTTTTGTCTCCCTTTTTCCTCTCATTTCCCCATTCTTTTTTCTCCGCATTTCCCTCATCCATCTCTTCCCCGTTCTTCATCTTCTCATTGTTCCTTTCTCTCATCTTTTTCTTTAACCCGTTCCTTTTTTTTATTTCGTTACTCAATTGCCTTTTGTTCTTTCGTCCTTTTTTTTCTCTCTCTCTCTCTTTTTTCCTTCCCAATACTTTTATTTTCACAGCTCGTATCACTGATTCAGGACACAGAAAGAAATGGGGGGGAAAGGGGAAACTTTTGTCCCTAAATCGTATATTTTTCCCCTGCAAAGGTAGTATTTTAATTCTCTTTTTATGATCTTATTCAATTTACGTGTGTATGTTTTTTTATGTTTTATTTATTTTTAAAATTCGTTTTGTCATTCTGAATCTTTATTTTTTATACT
>NC_051417.1:12326044-12326114 GCF_015228065.2 Penaeus monodon | reverse complement strand
CTCAGTCGCTCCTTTTGTCTGAGATGGTTCCTGTTCCGAGAAATTTCCCTTTATAAACGTCCTTCTAATC
>NC_051417.1:12325613-12325763 GCF_015228065.2 Penaeus monodon | reverse complement strand
GCCTCATTTCCTCATCCCAGAAAAGGCGGCTGTAATGGGATGTGCTGTAGAATAGGCAATTAACAAGACTGGGTTTCTTTTTGCTAAGCTTTACAAGCCCATAAACTAAGCCAGGAGGATGGGGCGGAGACTCAACTGCAGGCTGAAAGT
>NC_051417.1:12325031-12325130 GCF_015228065.2 Penaeus monodon | reverse complement strand
TTAATAAAGATGATAAAAATGCCCTGTTTTTCGAAAGCTAATAAGGTTAAGGGAAGGAGTAAGAATTATTTTGGCAACTGCAAGAGATTCTTTAATCTA
>NC_051417.1:12322830-12324381 GCF_015228065.2 Penaeus monodon | reverse complement strand
TAAATATACTCCATAAAAAATCCTCGATTCCCGAAGACAAAGAGTATAAACTCGAATAAAAATGGCCTATCAGAATGGAAGGAAACCAACCACACCTGTCCGAGCAGAAGAACCAAAAGATGTTTTTAGAAAGTAAACAATCCTCTCCCTTTCCTTCTTTCCCATCCTTTTCCTCTCTCTTTTTTTCCTCTGCACTTTGGTTTGTGGAAAAGGGAAAGAGAGGATATCTGTGGAGTCTCTTTCTGAGGCATGCTTATAGTGTAGTTTTGAACCATATGTCTTTCAAAATGCGTTTTCAAGTACGGTAATAATATAATATGATATCTGCAAGTGTAGCATTGGGTGGCTTCCGTAAGAGTGATATAAAGTAGCAAATTATTGCTACATAAAGCCACAGCTGGGTTTATGATGATGCCATATAGGTTTCAGATGGTAGTCAAGAATGAACGTCAAATGTTTTTAGATGCAAGAAATTTGCAAATAAAGTATCTAAATTTTTCCGTTTCGATTTTTTAAAGTCCGTACTATCTTATCTAGATTTTTTTAAAAGAGAGAAGGCCAACTATACGAAGAGATAAATGAATAGGATTTTTATTTTGTGCGAATTATTATTAATTATCTTGTTCTTTTCTATATCTTTTTTCCACGTAAGAAACGAATAGATGAAATAGAAAAAAACAATAATATCATAATATCTCGCTTATTATATCTGTACTTTGCCTCATCTTTCTACTGATAATATTGAATTTCTATTCGTACTGATACGAAATGGACAAATAAACAGAGAAACAAATACGGTAACCAAAAACTATAAAAAAGAGAAAAGGCTTCATATACGATAAAGAAAGACAGGCATAGCATATATGTACTAATAAAAGGGGGAAAAGAGAAAACTGGCAATAAAAAGCAAGAAAAGAGGCGAATGAAAGGGAAGAAGAGAATACATTGATAAATAAAGGAAGAAGATGCACAAAAAGACGCGAAAAGAAATGGAGAAGCAAAAGCACTAATAGGATAGGAAGAGTGATGAAAATTTAAGAAGGAGATAGGAGGCGAAGGGAAGGCAAGGAAGAATAGAAATAAGAAGGAAATGGGGAAGAAAAAGCAAGAAACGAGAAAAGAGGAGAAAAGGAGGGAAGGCGAGATTACAAAAAGAAAATAAATAAAAAACAAGTAAACACGCCAAATGAACAGAGGAAACGAATAACAATAACAAAGAAAGAATAAAGAATAAAACAAAACAAAAACAATAAAATACACCAAAAGGAACAGACGAAACGAACACCAAAAACAAACACACACAAAAAAATAACCCTCAACCTCCCCCCCCACCAAAAAAAAAAAAAAAAAAAAATCACCACCCAAATAAAAAAGAGAAAGAGAAAAAGAACAAATAAGACCCAAGAAAGCAGGGGAAAGGAAGGAACGATAGCTCCCGGCAGCGACATCAAAGGGAGAGTCTGTGTCCTCAATACACGTGGCAAAGGGAGGTATTGCAGGCTGTCACTAGGCTATTCTGGGAGATAGTTTCCTTGACTTCGAGTGTCAAGC
>NC_051417.1:12321706-12322579 GCF_015228065.2 Penaeus monodon | reverse complement strand
TGTTTTTTTCTTTTTCTGTTCTTTTGTTTTGTTTTCTTTTTTTTAATCCTTTTGTTTTATTAGTTTTTTTATTTTTCTGTTCTATTCTTTAGTTTTGTTTTGTTTGGTTTATTTTTATTGTGTGGGATTTTTTCCTTTCCTGTTTTTTTCGTGTTTTATTTCGTGTGTGTGTTTTTTGTTTTTTGTTATCAGTCTTATTCTCTTGTTTTTCTGTTTCTTTTCTTTGTTTGTGTTTTTTTTCTTTGTTTCATGTCTCTAATTTTCACTTATTTTGTCTTTCTGTATTTGTCTATCTACAATCTTTACTCTATTTCTCTATTTCTTTATTATTATTCTATCTATCTCTCTTTGCTTTGCATTCTCCATCTCTTTCTAATTATTTAAGCAACATTGCGAAAAATTAAAATAAAACAAATGAAAAAAAATGTATAACACTAACAATATCGATAACAACAGATAGATGTTGACAAGTGGATGATGTGGTTTGTGTGGATGATGTGGATTGTGTGGATTTTGTAGATGGTGTGAATGCTGTGGGTGATGTGGTTTGTGTGGATTGTGTGGATGATGTGGGTTGTGTGGACTGTGTGTGGATGAGGTGGTTTGTGTGGTATGTATGGTTTGTTTGGATGATGTGGATTGTGTGGATGGTGTGAATGCTGTGGGTGATGTGGGTTGTGTGGATTGTGTGTGGATGAGGTGGTTTGTGTGGTATGTATGGTTTGTGTGGATGAGGTGGATGGTGTGGAGGATGTGGAAGATGAAAGTTCACATTAACGAAACACGCTGGCTGCGCAGTGACTCGGTGATTTTACCTTAATGTCATCCCTTTACAAGGTTAAAGGCGATGGGTAAACAAATATCCTCTGCGGT
>NC_051417.1:12321177-12321379 GCF_015228065.2 Penaeus monodon | reverse complement strand
TTTCATTTTTATTCTCCCAGATTTTGCTTTCACATGCTTTCTTGTCCTCGCTATCAACCTCTTCTTCCCGCAAGATATAAAAGTACGTTTCTTGAGTTTATGGTCGGTTTTCCCACGCTTTACGACTGTTCGGACAGCCTTAAGGCCAGATAACTACTTTTTTTCCTCACACTGTATGTCACATTTCAGCAGGGACTCAAGG
>NC_051417.1:12320850-12321005 GCF_015228065.2 Penaeus monodon | reverse complement strand
CAGTAACTGCAATAAAGACAATTGCAAAATATCAAGAAAATATCGATCTTTCTGCAACGTCTTCTATGTCCTTCACCAACACTGATTCATTCTCCTCTGTTATCCCCTTACCCTGTCTTCTCATTTCTTCATTCCTCTATTCTCCTTTTTTTTTA
>NC_051417.1:12319814-12320796 GCF_015228065.2 Penaeus monodon | reverse complement strand
ATTTTTTTGCCTAACCTACAAAGTCGTTTTTCCTTCTTTTTCCTCTTCCTCTCTTGCCTTTCCCTATTTATTGCCAGTTCCTCTCTCAACCTTCTCTCAACCTTCCCTCCATTCCTCTTTTTCCTCTTCTACTCCTTCTCTGGCCCTTCTCTTCTCTTCTTCTTTTCCTCTTCCCCCCTCTTCCATTCTCTTCTGGGCCCTTTTCCCTCTTCCCCTCCCCTGTTTCCTTCTCCCCTCCTCTCCTCTCCCTCTCCACGCTTGCCCTCCGTGCTCCCCCTCCCCTCTCCTCCATCTCTCACCCCCCCTCCTGTTTCCCCTTCCTCTCCTCTCCCTCTTCCCTCCTCACCTCCCTGTCCCCCCTTTCCTCTCCTTCCCCTCTTCCCTCCTCCCCTTCTCCTGTTCCCCTCTCTCTCCCTCTCCCCTTCTCTTAATCCCCCCTCTCTCCCTCTCCCCTTCTCCCGTTCTCCCTCTGCCCTCTTCCCCTTCCCCTTCTCCTCCTTCGCTCCCTCCCCCCTCCCCCTTCCCCCACCCTTCCTTTGCCATCGCACCAATGCCTGGAAAGTGGGTGATCGGAGGCTAGCATGCTCGGTTGCCATATATCCAACATTCATGTCCAGAGCACCTGTTTCCGTTCCCGTGGCGGGTTTCGGTGGAGGGTGGGGGTGGGAGTGGAGGGTGGAGGGGGGGTGGGGCGGTTGATGATGGAGGGAAGTTGGTGGAGGGGGGTGGGGGTGGAAAGTGGGGGGGTGGACGGTGGGGAGTGAAGATGGAGGGGAGTTGGTGGAGGGGGTGGGGAAGGATAAGGGGGATGTTGGAGGAGAGGGAGAGAGAGAAAGCGAGAAGGAGAGAGAGTTAGGGAGGTTAAAAGGAGAGGGAAAGATGGGAGAAGGAAAAAGGAAATGGTGAAAAGGGTGAGAGAAAGATGGAGAGAGAGTGGGGGTAAATAATAGCTCATTGGGAGCCACAGGGAGAAAGATATAGC
>NC_051417.1:12319313-12319593 GCF_015228065.2 Penaeus monodon | reverse complement strand
ACCCTATACTCGCCCCCTCGCCCAACACACGCCAGACACCACCATCGGATGACCATCATAACCTCAATCTTGTGTCAGATTTATCCCGCCTCCTTCCTCTCCCGTTGCGTCATCCGTATTTAGGTTGGTTCCTCTGCAAACTGTAACCTTTTCCAAATACGAAAAAAGGGCATGACAATCACCCGCAACTACTAAAAGCAGCAGACCACCACCATTACGTCTACGTGTCTGCAGCCATCAATAGTTTTCCCCCAAGCCTGCAGAGCTCGACAGCGCACCT
>NC_051417.1:12318647-12318741 GCF_015228065.2 Penaeus monodon | reverse complement strand
GTGCTGATGGGCTAACGGGAGGCTGCATCACCCCCCCCCCCTCTCTCCCAGCACCTGTGTGTGTGGGCGATCCAGGGAAACTTACAGACCTGCA
>NC_051417.1:12317182-12317499 GCF_015228065.2 Penaeus monodon | reverse complement strand
GATTACCCCCCCCCCCCTCAGCGACGGAACTCCCAGCCTTCTCCCGGAGAAGCGAGGGGGGAGGAGGCTAAGCGGGCGAGCAGTGGCTTATTCGGATTGCTTTAAGAGTGAAGTTCGGGATTCGCTGTTTCCGCATTGTGTCTCGGGAATATTTTGCTGCAATGTTGCACGGGCTGCATTGCCTTCCGTGTCTCTGGCACTCTTTTACCCGAGGTAGGGACGAAGACAGAGCCAGCTGTTTGTCCTTGCTGAGGTCGGTTTACTTATGCTTTGTTTGCCTTTTTTAATTCGTAAGATAATTTGATTATATATACACG
>NC_051417.1:12316669-12316758 GCF_015228065.2 Penaeus monodon | reverse complement strand
TTGGCAGACTGATGCTGCAGCAGCTCCGCACGTATCTGGCAACCAAACTGCTGCCTGTGGATATGGTTGAATTATTCAGTGGTATGTCG
>NC_051417.1:12315862-12316613 GCF_015228065.2 Penaeus monodon | reverse complement strand
TGCGCAGGTAAGCCCTCTATTTACATATAAAAAAAAAAGAAATGGTGATTTTTCTCCTAATTGTTAAGTATGATCTCCTTCGATTCGTTTCTTTTGATGTCTGTTAAAAAGTTGAAATACATTAACAAATGGTAGAGAGAAAAAAGTATATAGATATCACTAAATCGAAAAGGAAGAGAAAGGGAACACAGGAAGAGAAAAAAATAGGAAAAAATAATAAAAAATAACGATAAAAAAAAGGAAAATTTGATGAAATACAAAAATATTGGGAAAAGGAAACGATGAAGAGCAAATAAGAAATTTAAAAAAGGGGACAAAAGATGGAAATAAGAAGCACATAAGAAGAAAAAAAGAAAGAAAAAAAAATCCACGGAATAAACCTAATAAACACGAAAAAAAAATGAGCTGATGAGAATGATAAGCAATTAAATGGAAATGAAATTTTTAAAAAATGAAAATACTAGGGAAATAAAAAAGGAAAAAAATGAATGAACGAGAAATATCTGAGAATCCAAAATAAATCGATAAACAAAATAAAATAAATATATTAGAAGAAAAAAAAATATATGAAAAAGAAAGTGAAAATCCAAAATAAATCGATAAACAAATAAAACAGACATAAAAAAAAAAAAAAAAAAAAACGGGAAAAAAGTTACTGGTTACTTGCAGACGGTAATTAAGGGTCTGGGTTACTCTGATATTCCGTTTAGAGTAAAGATAAATAGAATCACCTCCGGGATAATGTTTATAT
>NC_051417.1:12315305-12315443 GCF_015228065.2 Penaeus monodon | reverse complement strand
CACTCAGCTTATTCATCTATGCTCCTCGATCTGTGAAATCTCCTGAAAGCTAATACCATCTCGATTATAGCATTTCTTAATATCGATAAGCGATGATTAAGGAAAACATACCTCGAACAAGAAAGAAAAAAAGAAGGA
>NC_051417.1:12314853-12315134 GCF_015228065.2 Penaeus monodon | reverse complement strand
TGTAAAAAAAAGAAGAAAAACGCTCATCAAATATACAGAAAAGTAGCAGAATTCTAATCTTGTGAGTCTCCCGTTCACTTCACAAAACGCAGAGACACGTAGCACCGGTCACTTCTGTTGCGCATTTACGACCATTCACAACAGCATGTTTATTCATATTTTCTACGAACCCGACAGATTTGCATATTCGGGCCACTAAATGTATATTTCGGCCAGACAAAATGGAATTTTATATATCAATCTATATATATCTTTTTCTCCCGAATGATTTGTTTGATAGA
>NC_051417.1:12314325-12314440 GCF_015228065.2 Penaeus monodon | reverse complement strand
AATATCTAAAATCGTTTAATCATTTCATACTTATCCTTTATCACACGATCTTCATTCTTACCATTCAGGCTTATCTTTTCTCCGCTTTGTCTCCTTCTTCCCAAACCTTACTCTT
>NC_051417.1:12314080-12314281 GCF_015228065.2 Penaeus monodon | reverse complement strand
AAAAAAAAAAAAATGTAATGAGCATCCCCTGAGGCTGTTTGTACATAACTCCGCTTCTATCCATAACCTTTTATTAAATCCTCCTTAACTTTTAATTAATTACTGGGTGTTATGGCCAGTTGACGTGACACACAATCCCGATTTTCATAAAACAAGCGGAGAATACAGGCTACCTCATTCATGACCCATACCATCCAACTT
>NC_051417.1:12312755-12313502 GCF_015228065.2 Penaeus monodon | reverse complement strand
GGATGGCATCTCGTTTCGAAGATATCAGTGCTAATGTCCTAGGAAAGATAATGATGAAAATAATGATATATGTACAAAATATAATATGTACAAAAAAACAAGGCCCTGATAATTTTCTTAATAAACGGAGCCCTTGGATTCTTAAAATAGCCTTCTCTTCAACACAAAACAAACAAATGAAAAATAGATAAATGCACAAAGAACCAGGAGGGGAAAAAATGCACACACACTACAAATCTCAAGAGGTTCTCACATTTCCCTCAGCCTCCACCGCTTGCATAACAGATAAGAGATAAGAAAGACTTCCACAACTCTGCTCCGTGTCCCCTCTCCCCCCTCCCCCTCCTCCTTGGCCTCTCACGTTCCCCCCACTCATCCTTACCCCTTCCTTCCTGTCGTCCTTACCCTTCTTCCTCCCTTCTTCCTCCTCCTCTTTTTCTCCCCCTTTCCTCTGATTCCTCCTGTCATTGCGACCATGTTCTTCCTTCTTCCTCTTCCTCTCTTTGTTCCTACTCTCTCTCCCCTTCCGTCCCTATTCCTAACTTCCTTCTCGCTCCTCATCTCTTTGTCTCTTTCTCCCCGTCTCTCTCCCCTTCCTCACTCTTTCCTTCCTTCTCCCTCCTTTTCTCTTCCTCCTCGTCCTCCCTCCTCTCCAGGCCTCTACCCCCTGGTGGGCTTAGGCGTGACCAAGTGCGAGGGAGGCTGCGGGCGGGGACACATCTGATAAACATTGAGAATGATGCGATC
>NC_051417.1:12310912-12311460 GCF_015228065.2 Penaeus monodon | reverse complement strand
TCCCCGCGTAGAAAAGAAATAATGAAAAGCATCGGTATCTCCAGCCAACACGAACACACCGCCACCTCCTCCAAATGCTTACGCTAAACACCTAATCTGGCGCAGCTCGTAAAGACCTTAAACCCCACCTCGGAACAGAGACAATAATAAGCTCTTCCTCTAAACCTTAAGACTCCAGACAAAGGTCTTCGAGTGGGGGAAGGGAGGGAGGGAGGACGAAGGCAGGGAAAGGGAAGGGGGAGATAGGGGTAGGGGAGGGGTAGAAGAGAGTGAGGATACGGGGGGAGGGAGTAGGGGAGGATAGGGGAGGGGAGGGAAGGATAGGAGAGGAAGGGGGAAGGTAGGGGAAGATAGAGGAAGGAAGGGGATGTTAGGGGAGAATAAGGGAGGGTAGGGTGGTAGGGGAAGGGGAGCCAGGGTGGTCGTTTAGCTTTTCACGAGAGCTTAAGAAGGCGACTTCCGTATCACCAAGTGGTGTCGCCTCAGACAATAGCGAGAGGGTGAAGGGAAGCCTCTGGATGGCGGGGCTCCATATCTATTTTTTTGTT
>NC_051417.1:12310503-12310756 GCF_015228065.2 Penaeus monodon | reverse complement strand
ATGTGTAAGGGGGGGGGGCAAAAGACAAAGAAAGACACGGGAGAGAAAGAGGAGCAAAAGAGGAGAGAAAGAGGCGCTAAACAGCTCCTCCGACGCCGCCACGCACCGCAACATCTTCACATCATTTACCACAGAGCCACGATGCCTTTTATCCCGTCGTCCTCCCCGTCTCTTCCTCCATACCCCCTTCGCCCATCTCTCGCGACTTCTCTATTGTTTCACTTTATCACAACCCATGTTTACTGCTCGCTCC
>NC_051417.1:12309839-12310272 GCF_015228065.2 Penaeus monodon | reverse complement strand
GGTATTTTCTTTGTCTTGGAAAATCACTCTTTCTATTGCTTTGTTTACACTGAAAATCAGGACTTGTTACTTAATTCCTAGTCACAGTGAACTGTTAAAGAGAGAGAGAGAAAAAAATGTGTTTGGTGTATTATTTAATTGTTTTCCTTTTCTATCGTCATTGGGGGCAATATCGTCTGTCTATTGTAGGGTGTGAGTGGTGACAAAGGCGTAACCGCACGTTGATAGAAACGTATACAGATTTGCGCACGTACAAATACCCTTGCCAAAAGAAACGGAGAGGGTGTATATATGAAATGGACGGCTTTCGTTAACATGTTATTTTGAGGACGAGAGGAAACGTATGAAGAAAAGTATGATAACAGTTACGAAAAAAGGCAATGGTTTCCAATATTAGAATAGATTCCCAAATCCTCTGTCGTACTTTTGTTGC
>NC_051417.1:12308958-12309125 GCF_015228065.2 Penaeus monodon | reverse complement strand
CGGGAATAAGGAACCCCAGAGGAAAGTGACAGTTCAGATAGATCGTTCGACACATGGTTGGTTTACTCGCCGCAAACACCTGGCTCTTCCTCTCTCTCTTTCTTGAGAAGGATCCTCCATTTCGGGGCGCCGCTGTTGACTCCTGATAACGTATGGAGGAAACTCGG
>NC_051417.1:12308738-12308841 GCF_015228065.2 Penaeus monodon | reverse complement strand
AATTTATTTTCGTTCGTATTCTCGTTAACGTAACGTATGGAAGTGTAGCTTATAACTGAACAATGATATTTGTAATGTTTTAGATACACGCATACTCAAAAAG
>NC_051417.1:12307082-12308577 GCF_015228065.2 Penaeus monodon | reverse complement strand
CAGAAGAAAGAGAGCAAGATCTTCCGAGGCTCAGGTGAGTCAGAGCACCTTAGCGTCTGACAAGATGGCGGTTATCGGAAGTGCCAGCAAGATTTCCTTCCACGAAAGTAATACGCGAGACTCCGGCCTCTTACTTTTCCTCCCTCCATCCGCCGCTGGATTAGGACTGCCAGCTCAGGATCGCACGCTCGGAATCGTAAGTCAAATGCAGGACGATAAATAAGTCAGGGAGAGACGTAGCCCAGTGTATTCATAATTACGTACGGAGCCGGGAGTATAGCGTCCTGATTGATGTCTTCTCTTCACTCTCTTCTGTTCGTTTTCTCTTTCTGCTTTCTGCCTGTTCTATCTCCTTTACTTCCCCTGTTACTCCCTCCCTCCCTCTGTCTGTTCTCTCTCCTCCACTTTTTGCCTCTTCTTTCTCATTCTCATTCTATTCCTCCTCTTTTTTAGTTTCTCCTTTCCTCTTCCTAGTTTTTCAGCTTGTTCGTTGTCTTCTTTACGTTCTCTTCCTCTACTTTTTCTCTCTATCCTCTTTCCTTCTCTTCTTATTCTCTTACTTCTTCTCTATCTTTTCCTCTACCCGTAATCCCCCTCCTTTCCTTCCTTATTTCCTTTATTCCCCACCTTTTCTTCCTTCTCTTCCCTCCTTTTCCCCTTTCTACTGCCATCCTCTCGTCTCCTCCACCGTCTTCTTATTCTCTCTCTTTTCTTCCTTTTCCTCCACTCCTCATCTCCTTCTCTGCTCTCCTTCCTCCTCCTCATTTTCTTCTCTACCTCCACCTCTCATCCTCTTCTCTCCCCTCCCTTCTTCTCGTTTTCTTCTCTTCCTCTATCTCTCTACCCCTCATCATCTCTACTCTTCTCCTCCTCATTCTCTCCTCTCCGGCTCTCTATCCTCTTCTCCCCCATCCCTTCTCATTTTCTCCTTCTCTCCGGCCCTCTATCCTTCATATCTTCCAGAACACGTCGCGCTGCTTTAAAATTGAAATATGTCCCTCATCATTCTAAACTTTCCCCTCGTCCTCAAGAAACAGAGATGCTCCTCCCTTACCGACCATCTGCTGAGACCGGTTTTGTCTACAATCTCTCTATCTATTTACCGTTCTGTTGTTTATATCTACGTTTTTTTCCTTCCTTCGTTTGTTCTCTGAATGTCATACTTGTTCAAAAGATAGAGGAATGTTAATTGTTGTACAACGGCACTTTGGCATCAAAACAGTCATTTTTCTTAGGGCAGTACTAACGCTAACTCCTTTTGTAAACATCCAAGACATCATTTCGTTTATGAGCAGAGCGTCAAAAGACTCCGAGAGTGATAAGTGACACTTAACACGGACTTAAGACAGGCTGTTTTCCCGTTTAAACTAGCCTTTTGATAGTTCATCCGGGCACTACTCCAAATAGGCCAGAGGTTCTTGACCTTCTTTCTTCTGAAGCCACGCTGGTCATGCTCCTCTGGCCGCGGACGCGAAACCACTGCTTAGGGGTGACG
>NC_051417.1:12306177-12307030 GCF_015228065.2 Penaeus monodon | reverse complement strand
TAATAGTACCTCGCAATGTCATGCACTTCTGACATTAATCACGATACCAAAAAACCTGATGAAAAGACTAGAAAAAACGAGAATATATTTGACCAATCATAAACCAGTATTTAATGATTCCATTTTACTGACCAATAATAAACAACTTCGTATAGATAAAGAAAAGATATCTACTACACAGACAAACCTTAAACCCTCCCCGAAAAAAAACACAAAAAAATATCCCCATTAAACGCAACCTCCTCGGGCCTCTAACCCTCATCAAGAAAAAAATCGTCCGCAGCTTCCTCTACGTAATGATTTATGCGTTTAATATCATGTAAATAGATCCTACAAATAACGTCCAACAGGAGCCGCCATTTTCCTTTCCTTCCAATTACTGAAATATTGTTTGGTGACGTCACGTCCCTTTGAAGACGTCCGAATGCCTTGAGATATCTTGGGAATATTAAACGTTAATGGGAATTTGTAGGTTTCGTTATCTGTTTGTCTCTCTCGTGTCCTTTGTGATTATTGTTTTTTTTTGTACTATCTCTGTTTTTTATCTAATAGTCTTTATATCTGTAGGTAAAGGATTTGTCGTTCGTTTCAGCATTTTTAACTATGATGCTTTAAAATATTCACATTTCTTCTGTCCCATCTTTCTATCTCACTCTCTTTTCTACCTCTACTTCTATATTCAGTATATTCCATCCCTTCCTTCCTTCTTCTCTCTGCTACGTCTCCCTTTCTCCTCCACCTCCGCGTTCCTCCTCATTCGCAAAGCCAAACGGTCTCCCATGTCAGTCAGCCTATCAGACCAGTCCAATCTGTGCGTAATTTGCATAATATATCGGGTATAGCGTATCGGGTC
>NC_051417.1:12305761-12305893 GCF_015228065.2 Penaeus monodon | reverse complement strand
TTTTGAATCTCGGGTCTCGAAGCTCGGGTCTCGCCAGGTCTTATTGGAAAGATCTGCCGCGGAACCATGTCAGATATTTGTCAAATGTCATACCTCGTCACTTTGTCAGTCGGCTGGAGGATGATTGGCTAG
>NC_051417.1:12305449-12305655 GCF_015228065.2 Penaeus monodon | reverse complement strand
CCTAAACGCGAAAGGCAATTCACGAAGGAATTATATGAACGTCGGACTCAAAAAGAAACAAAAGAGCATCAAGATCCGGGGAGAAACGGGCGGGGCGGGAAAAGAGGCTCATATGCAGGGAAAGGGAGATGGAAAGAGTGGAGGGCGAGGCGAGAGATGTAATATTGCCACTAACAACACGCCTTCTCGGTCTCTTCCCCTCTTTT
>NC_051417.1:12305104-12305218 GCF_015228065.2 Penaeus monodon | reverse complement strand
GACACCGGATCCGCGGATGGCCGAGGTGTGGCCTGACGACCCATCAAATATCTGGGCCGTGTCTTTTTGTGTTTGTCTGCGTCTGTTCTCTTTCCCTCTACATCATCAGCAGCT
>NC_051417.1:12303640-12304041 GCF_015228065.2 Penaeus monodon | reverse complement strand
AACAAATAAAGGCAGAGAGAACGCAGGGGGAGATGTGTCTACCCTTCATTAAGTAACCAATGAGGACACACACAAAAGAGGTCATTGGAGCCTCACCAGCCAATAAGGGGAGGTTCTGGTGAGATGCCCATTAAGGGAGAAGGAAGAGGGGGTTCATGGGGTCAGGGGGTCGTAAGGGAGTGTGGGGGAGAGGGGGGGAGGGTTCCGGAAACAGTTAGGGTTCACGGTTTTTTATGCCGTCATAGGGGAAAGGGGAGGGAGAATAGGGGTCTCGATGCGTGTATAAGAATTCAAGAAAATATTAAAGTATGATAATTCATAGTCCCTTTTTTTGTACTTGTTTATCTATTAATTCCATTACTTCATATCAATTAAGATATGAAAATACGGGACATAATGAA
>NC_051417.1:12303418-12303601 GCF_015228065.2 Penaeus monodon | reverse complement strand
ATATGTAACTCCTCAGCTCATAAATCAAGATTATTTTCTTTTAATGGAGAAGAAGACCAAGATGATAATGTAAAAAGAACACAAACAATAAGAGGAACACGGAAAAGACACGTATATTACAAAAAAAGCCAAAGTTGAGGCAACATCAGCAGGGAAATGTGCTAATGGATGCTGGGGAGGGGG
>NC_051417.1:12303130-12303202 GCF_015228065.2 Penaeus monodon | reverse complement strand
GCTTTCTACGCTCATCTCCATTATTGTATCATTGTTGAATTTGTCTGTCTCTCCCTCTATGTAGTTTTATTC
>NC_051417.1:12302217-12302954 GCF_015228065.2 Penaeus monodon | reverse complement strand
TGATAATAGATAACCAACACCTGCACCAGACTGCAAGTGCAAAATCAAACCCAACCTCCCTTGTTTTCCTTCTTCCATCCCCCTATCCTCCCCCCCTATCCTCCTCCAACTCCTTCTACACCATCTACACTCTCCTCCCTCCCCATCCCTTCCTCTTTCACCCTACTTTTCCCCTCCTCTTTCCCTTATTCTCACTATCCTTATACCCTCCTCCCTTCTCATCCTCCCTCCCTTCCCCTATCTTTTCTCCTCCTCCCTCCCTTCCCCTATCTTCCCTCCTCCTCCCTCCCCTCCCCTATCTTCCCTCCTCCTCCCTCCCCTCCCCTATCTTCCCTCCTCCTCCCTCCCCTCCCCTATCTTCCCTCCTCCTCCCTCCCCTCCCCTATCTTCCCTCCTCCTCCCTCCCTCCCCTATCTTCCCTCCTCCTCCCTCCCCTCCCCTATCTTCCCTCCTCCTCCCCTCCCTTCCCTCCCTATCTTCCCTCCTCCTCCCTCCTCTTCCCCTTTCTCCTTCCCTCCTCCTCCCTCCCTTCCCCCTATCTTCCCTCCTCCCCCCTCCCCTCCTCCCTCCCCCTAATCCGCTCCTCCTCCGGGCCAGAAGGACTTATGCTTCCGAACTCATTAAGGGCCGGATCAGTGGTATCCAGGCGAACGTGATAAAGCCTGGACAGGTGAGTCAGCCGCTAATATTATGAGGGTAATTAAGCCCAGGCCTAAACTCTCCGACTTTGCTTTACC
>NC_051417.1:12302007-12302098 GCF_015228065.2 Penaeus monodon | reverse complement strand
TCGTTTTCTTGATCTCTTACATAACATCCTCTAGATGTTATTAGCAGACGTGTTTTATCAGTTTATGGAAACAAAAGGGTTTACTGGGTAA
>NC_051417.1:12301500-12301778 GCF_015228065.2 Penaeus monodon | reverse complement strand
TTTCCATATTTTGTTCCAGTCTTGCTAACTACGCAGATATCGACGTGTTATGCTTTTGTAATGAACGTTATATCAATTAGCGATTTTTTTGTTTTCTGCTTTTCATATTCGCTCGCTTCCTCTCCTTAAAACCTCTAATATTGTTTCTTCTTTTATCTTAGATTGTACTGATGCTGCTTGTTCTCTACTTTTCCTCTCTCTAATTCTTTTATTTTCCACCCTTCTGTTTGCTTTATTTCACTCTTGTGTCTTCATTACCATGGTTTACAATATCCATA
>NC_051417.1:12301251-12301333 GCF_015228065.2 Penaeus monodon | reverse complement strand
CCCTTTCGCCGCACTGCCACATCCGGGGTCACGTGACCAAAGAAGAACGACCTGACCGAGTTGAACACAGCTGATAAAAAAG
>NC_051417.1:12301084-12301205 GCF_015228065.2 Penaeus monodon | reverse complement strand
AGAGACAAATGGTGGACATTCTGTATCCTCTACTTTCTCTTTCCGATTACTCCCTCACCCTGTCATCCCCTCCCTTCCCTTCCCATCTCCCCCCCCTTCTCTTTCGTTTTTTCACCTCTTT
>NC_051417.1:12300926-12301061 GCF_015228065.2 Penaeus monodon | reverse complement strand
ATCTCTCTCCTCGTCATCCCTTTCTCAACGCGCTATAATCAGTTCTCTCCGTCCTCTATTCTTGTTTTACTTACCTATCCTTCCTGTGTTTGACTCCTTTCCTTCCACTCTCTATCTTTTATCCCTCTCCTTGCT
>NC_051417.1:12300333-12300564 GCF_015228065.2 Penaeus monodon | reverse complement strand
GTTCAGTGATACAGTGAGAGATACGGTCACTGTAATAGTTTCTGGCCACACGCTCTCGCTGTCCATACATACAAGCTCTCCCGCAGTGACCTTTATCGACTATGGTAGTTTTTCCTTTATATCTCCCCCCCCCTCTCCTCCACGGCATAGAGAACGATTGAGCTGGTGTTGGGAGAGAAGCGTGGATGTTACTTCGATTTTTGACCTCCCCCCCCACGTCCATGTTTTCCC
>NC_051417.1:12300177-12300252 GCF_015228065.2 Penaeus monodon | reverse complement strand
TTTGTGAGTCTGTCTTTTCCGATATGCTTTCTGGCTCGTTCGCTTTGTGTCCGCGACTGTTACGATTATCTGGAT
>NC_051417.1:12299682-12299778 GCF_015228065.2 Penaeus monodon | reverse complement strand
TGCCTCGGAAGGCTGCAAGACTCCTCAAGTTGCAGGAAAGTTGTCTAATTACGCCAGATGAAACGGGGTTGTGGGGCGTGTGGGGGGTATGGCTTC
>NC_051417.1:12298994-12299107 GCF_015228065.2 Penaeus monodon | reverse complement strand
TTCCAAAAATAAAACAACAATTCCGCCATTTACAGTGCTACGCCGCCGCCAGCAGAGCCTCGGCGCTTTCAGCCTCCAGCACAAGGCATTCAACAGGTGAAGGAGCCCCTTCG
>NC_051417.1:12298765-12298962 GCF_015228065.2 Penaeus monodon | reverse complement strand
GGGAGTGGGGTCCCTTAATGCGTCTTCCCTTCACCTTACTTCCTCTCGTCTTTCCCCCTTAACTCTTTCTTCTTCTCTCTCGCTTTTCTCTCAACTCTTGCTGATTTTACTCTCTCGCTTTCTGTTATTCTCTCTTTTTCTTTCTTTCTTTATCTTATATTCTTTTTATCTTTTTATTTGTTTGTTTGTCAGTCTGT
>NC_051417.1:12298480-12298601 GCF_015228065.2 Penaeus monodon | reverse complement strand
GGACGTACCGACCAGGCGTCTTATTGCCACGATGAGATATGTAAACTTTTGTATTGGCCTTCAGTCGGGATCTTTATTTGACAGGTTTAACTCCCTTTTCTCCGTCCAGAAAAAGGATAGT
>NC_051417.1:12297690-12298396 GCF_015228065.2 Penaeus monodon | reverse complement strand
CGAGGTCAAGGAGAATGGGAGGAGGAAGAGAGGGATTGTTGGATACATAAGGCATTGGGGAAGGAGGTCATGTCTTTATATATTTTTCTTCTGTTCCTTTTTTGTTGTTATTTAGTATCTACACTTTTTTTTGATTTCGATATCCCTTTTTTATTATTACTTTTTCGTTGCTCTTTTTTGTTTCTTCCCTCATCTACTGTTTTTATATTTTCCATCTCTCTCGATTTCTTCAATTATCCCCTTTTTTCACCTGCGCCTTCCTCCTCTTTTCATTTCTCTGTCTTTCTTACCACATTTCATCAATCAATACTTGGCAAAGAGACGAAGAGAGTATCACAGAAGCACAAATGGGAGAGAGGACGGGTATAAGGAAGGTGAATGAATATAAGGTATAAGGGGTTAACAACATACGATTGGGGAGGTTGGGGGAGTGAAGTAGGGAGAGGGAGAAAGAGTAGGGGAGAAAGTGTAGGGGAGAAAGGGAGGGAGGTAGGGGGGAGGGAAAAAAATAGGGGAAAGAGGGTGTAGGGAAGGGAAAGCGGGGGGATGGAGAGGTGGGGGGGATCGTCACGCTAAGAACCAGATCATGGTGGACTTCCGGAGGCTGGACGGGAGATAAGTAGATGTAATGATGTCGACTTCCTGGGTGCGGGATGCTGCGGGATTCGCATCATTCAAGGATGAAAGGATATGTTTCTCTGTGTCG
>NC_051417.1:12297547-12297668 GCF_015228065.2 Penaeus monodon | reverse complement strand
CTCATCTCCTTCGTCATTTTCAGAGAGCCTGTGTCCACGAGAATGATGCTTTCTGAAGCTTCGTTGTATCATAAGCTTTTATCCTTAGAAATAGAATATCCTTTACAAATGCACCCCCCCC
>NC_051417.1:12297393-12297470 GCF_015228065.2 Penaeus monodon | reverse complement strand
TCCTAAACAGCTAAATGGTACAACCAATCACGAGCTTTTAAAATAGCCACACAAAAAGGAAGGCCCCACCCCAAACC
>NC_051417.1:12296949-12297174 GCF_015228065.2 Penaeus monodon | reverse complement strand
GAGCCTTCACATATGCACGCCACATCAGGACGCCCAAAATGAGAGAAAAAAACAGGACGTTCCAGGCATGTTAGGAATCTTTTATGTATTTTTATTTCTCTTGCTAAAGTTGGCCTAACACCAAAATTCGAAAGGTATTTTCTGAGAAATATTTGTGTAAAAGACATAAGGTTCTTGAACAAAATACATTTTCTATTTTGTTCCCAGGGTTATTTACTGTATAAA
>NC_051417.1:12296449-12296640 GCF_015228065.2 Penaeus monodon | reverse complement strand
ATATGTGTGTGCGTAAATCATAAACAAACACCCAATATCGGTATATTGGACTGAATTACACCGAGGCGCAGTTTAGATAACGTCAGAAGGCTGATAAGATCGTTTCCTTTGCACCTTCCGTCTCATCTCCTTTCTCACTTCGTCTGTCTTTCTCCAGAGAAAGCGAGAAGGAAGGTGAAATTGGCAATCCT
>NC_051417.1:12296276-12296361 GCF_015228065.2 Penaeus monodon | reverse complement strand
AAGCAAAATGCAATTGGGAGATGGAGACCGAGAGAATCTCTACAAAAGAAAGTAAAGAAAAGAAAAGGGTGAGAATAACTGAGGA
>NC_051417.1:12295262-12295929 GCF_015228065.2 Penaeus monodon | reverse complement strand
TTGCATAAGGATCAATATTCCTTGCAGATGCTCTCTCAGCCTGCGCTTTGCAATTGAAGCTCCAACTCGCCGGGCGCTCCAGTAGAAGGGAGGCGAGCGAGGAGAGGTTAAGAGGGCGATGGGGAGGGGAGAAGGGGAGATGGGGCGATGGGGGAGGGGCGAAGGGGAAGGGGAAGGGAGGAGAAAAAAAGGAGGGGAGGGAGATCGGGCGATTGGGGGGGGGGAATGGGAAAGGGGAAAGGAGGAGAAAAAGAGGGGGGGAGGGAGATGGGGAAGCGAGCAAGGAGAGGTTAAAAGGGCGAAGGGGAGGGGAGAAAGGGGAGATGGGGAGAGAAGAATGGGAAAGGTGAAGGGAAAAGGGAAAAAGGGAGGGGAGAAGGTGAAAGGGGAGTAAAGATAGGGAAAATGGATGGGAAAGGGAAGAGGAAAAAGGAGATGAGGAAGGGAGAGAGAGGAATGAGTGGGAGAGGTGAGGAGAGAGAGAAAAGAGGAACAGTGGAGAGAGAATGGGTAGAGGTGAAGGGTAGGGGAATAGTAAAGAGGAATAGGCAAGGGAGAAATGGAAAATAATTAAGAGCGAAGACAGAAGGAGGAAAGGGGGAGAGGAATTGGTGGAAGAGGAGGACAGGGAAGAGAGATAGCGGTGGAAAAAGTGGGGTAAAGAATA
>NC_051417.1:12294425-12295170 GCF_015228065.2 Penaeus monodon | reverse complement strand
TTGGGATGAGAGAAGGGAAAGGAAAGAGAGGAGAGAGGAGAGAGGATAAGAAAAAAAAAATCGGTGAAGGAAAGGGAAGGACAGAAAGGTAGGGAAAAGAGGGAGCTTAAAGAGAAAGGAAGGAGTGAACGAACATAAGGAGGGTAGAATTAAGAGAGGAAAGGGAGAGTAACAAGGGAGAAATGAAGAGAGAGATAGAAGAAATGGAATATTCCAAAAAGAGAAGGAAAAGATGAAGCACATGAAATAGAAAGAATACTGATAGAAAGAGGTAAAAGGGAACTCAAGAAAACTAAAGAAGGAAACGGGAAGAGAACGGAAAGGAGAGAAAGAGCAGAGAGAAAGCTGAAAGGAGAAGAGAGAAAGGGGAGAGATTAATAGGAAAAGAGAGGTAATGTGAGAGTGAAGTTAAAGAGTGCGTTGGAGAAAGAAAGGAGAGGGGAGAGGAGAAGGAAGAGGAGAAGGAAGAGGAGAGGGGAAAGGAGAGGGGAGACGGAGAAGGAAGAGGAGAAGGAAGAGGAGATGGGAGACGGAGAAGGAAGAGGAGAGGGGAGAGGGGAGGGGAAAGGAGAGGGAAAAGAAAAAAAGGAGAGGGGAGAGAAAAGGAGAAAAGGGAAAAGTGAAAGGGGATAGAAAGGAAAGGAGAGGAGAGGAGGGAAGATCCAGGATAAAGGAGAAGAATAGAGAAAAGGTAAAAGAGAGAAGGAACAGAAAGAGAAAGAATGAGAATTGTAATGAAATAGTT
>NC_051417.1:12293617-12294061 GCF_015228065.2 Penaeus monodon | reverse complement strand
AGCCAATTCAACAACAAGTTTAATGTTATTGATCTTTGCAGGGTATGTAAGGTATACCAACTAAGAAAATGCACAGAAGAAACGGGTATCCTTCTTGCAATATCCTTAATCCTGCATCTGATAAAAAGCTCACTCTCGAAGATATCCTGAAACATTTTGCGAAAAAAGATCCATTAGAACTGATTAAATCATGATAACAGGCGAGGCCTATGATCGATCATACTGTAATATCAATAAAGTTTAAAAAAAGAAATTCTGATCCTTTACGAGTGGCCCTTCAAACCCACTGTCAAGAGTTCAGATCCACTTAGTTACGGGGGAAAACTCTATAGATCGGGGGTCTTAGGTTTGGGTATTCTGCCACTTATAACCATTTGCTCATTAAATTCCCCTAATGCTTGGGGGATCAAAGGATGAACACGAATTTCGACCACTTTTCCCCTC
>NC_051417.1:12293027-12293202 GCF_015228065.2 Penaeus monodon | reverse complement strand
CAACTTCCATTTATCTCCATCATTTATCATTTTCTGAGCGTATTTCTCCCACTACTTTCTCCTTGCGTCCTCCTCGTCTCAAGATAGCTTCTGCGCGATCGGCCTTCAAGCCAGTCGCTCAGAGAAAGAGTGAAGACGCGAGAGAAATGGCAAAGGTAGGCGAGTCAGCGGGCGA
>NC_051417.1:12292266-12292832 GCF_015228065.2 Penaeus monodon | reverse complement strand
TTTGAACATGAAAATGCACCGGTTCGCAGACTGAACAGAGATATCATTATTCTTATTTATACATATAATTATATTTTTCCCTATCTATCCATTTATTCACTTGGTTGATCATCTATCTATTTGCATTTTTTTACGGTGTATTCATCATCATATTTTCTTATTTTTACCTATGGCTGTTTATCTATCTACGTAGAGTGTATTTGTGTTTAGCCTTACATTAGTTTTTATTTCTTTATTTTCTTTACGTATCTGTTAATTAATTTTCAAAAGACTTTTTTGTATGTGTGTGACCTCTCAAGGATTTGGTATTGAATTACTAATAAGTTCGATTAATTAATTAATTTATCTGTCTATTCATTGACTCCTTTATTTGTTTATATAAATGAATTTTTTGTGTGTCTTTTCTATTTTATATGGAACACATAAAAGACAGAACCATAAAATACCAGAGAACAAAAAAATATATATTTTTTTTACAATGGCTTTTTTGTTTTGTTTTGTTTTTAACACTGGGATACTTTTTCTAACGTTCGTGGCGTTCTGTTGCCAAGAAAGTTACTCCCAAG
>NC_051417.1:12292083-12292199 GCF_015228065.2 Penaeus monodon | reverse complement strand
ATGCCCTTCGTGTGCTGTGTTTCCGAAAGAAAAAGGCAAGCCAAAATGCAAAACTTCTTCGTCAGTGACAGTCTTTTCTAGTCTATCACCGCTCTGGGTCCTTTCTACCACGTCAT
>NC_051417.1:12291485-12291730 GCF_015228065.2 Penaeus monodon | reverse complement strand
TCCTACCCTCCCTCCCTTCCTACCCTTCCCCATTGACTCGGCGATTCAACCAATAACGAAATCTGTGAGAAAGATAGACGCTCTATATGGATGCAGAGGAGTTGTTTGCGGATGGAGGAAAAGTTCATATTGAAAAGTATCGAGGCCGCGGAAACTCGTTTTATTACGACTTGAGACGGCGCTGCACGGGAGGCCTCCGCGGCGGCCACCGGCGAGAGGTGGCCTCGGGAAGCGAATTTCAGAAC
>NC_051417.1:12289694-12289888 GCF_015228065.2 Penaeus monodon | reverse complement strand
AAGCCCCCCCCCAAAAAAAAAAGAAAGAATAAAGCTTCTATTTATAAGCGAAGACGTATTGTAATAATCCCCTCATTCGTCAAAGTGCAAACCCGAGAGAATAATTATAGCCACCTTGAATGCGTCATGCGTTAAAGGACACGAGGCTCCATCGATCGAAGAAGGTGAGTGTGAGTGAAGACATTAGTCATCCC
>NC_051417.1:12289415-12289669 GCF_015228065.2 Penaeus monodon | reverse complement strand
GTCGAACCGCCGTGCCGCAGTGAGCAACCGGACACTTACCGGCGCTGACCTCAGGTAAGTAATTCAATTCGAGGACAAAGTAAAACAGACCCAATTACAGGGCGACACAAGGCCCTCGCCCGAGACAACAGCTGATGTGCTGCGGCGAATTAACGACGTGAGAGCTTCAGCTGCAGCGATCCTGGGCGACTAATGCAATCTACGCTAACCTCTGCACCGTCTCGGAGCAGCTGCGAGGGAGGCTGGGCTATGGG
>NC_051417.1:12288849-12289074 GCF_015228065.2 Penaeus monodon | reverse complement strand
ATCAAATAAATCAGAAGGCATATATACATCCGTGTCGCTCTGTAAGTCTGTCAGAATTCAAACAAGTCACCAAGTCACCAGCGCCTCTTCCTCCAGTCTCTGTCTCCCCCTCGCTGCCCTCGCTAACAGGTTGCCCGCCAGGTCAGATCTCCCCATAATTACCATCTTCAGTGGCGGGACATCCTTCACCTCGTCACCTCGGCCCCTAGACCCTCCTTGCTTAAT
>NC_051417.1:12288256-12288808 GCF_015228065.2 Penaeus monodon | reverse complement strand
ATCTCCCCCTGCCCACACATCCCCTTCCCACTCCCTTCTGAGTTCCTTTTCTCTCTTCTTCTTCCCTGTTCCTTTTAGCTCTTACTCCCCTTCCCTAGACCTTTCTATACCTTCTTAGCCTTCCCTACCCACCCTTCGCTCTCCCTACTCTTCCCTATCCCTTTTTAATCCTCCCTTACCCTTCCTTACCCCCCTCATCGCCCTCTCTCCCTTTCCCACCCTGCCCTCTCCTCGCTCTTTTTAACCTTCCGCTACCTTCTCTCCGATCTCCCTCCCCCTCCCTCCCCTTCTTCCCTCTTCCTCCCCTCCTCTGTCCCCTCTAGTTCTCCTAACCCTTACCCTTCTTCACTATTCCTCCCCTCCCGTACCCTCTCCTAGCGCTCTCTCCCTCCCGTCCCCCCTCCTCGCCCTCCTACCCCCTCCCCTCTCTTTAGCCGCCCCGTCCCTGCTCTGGAATTCCCACGACGGGACCGGTAATAGCCCTTATCGCGCCCATATCTTGGGAAATGAGATAAAGTGAGTGTAAGCGGTGTCACATAGCACGCCCACACT
>NC_051417.1:12287612-12287804 GCF_015228065.2 Penaeus monodon | reverse complement strand
GGACGGGAACTGTTTTTGATACTCGCTTATGAAGTCGCCAAGGGTGTTGCCTTCTTTTCTCTCATCTACTCCTTCCTCTCACTCCCTCATCTACCACTTTCACGTCCCGTTGCTATTCCTGTTTTTATTTTATCTTATTAGATATTCTATAATCGCTGTCTATTTTTGTTTGTCTTTCTGTTGTGTTAGCTT
>NC_051417.1:12286936-12287409 GCF_015228065.2 Penaeus monodon | reverse complement strand
CAGTTTGTCATTGCCACTGTCTCTGTCTGTCTTTCTATCTTTTTGTTTTTCTATTATCTTTTGTTTCCCTCTTTCATCCTCTCCCCTCCCACCCCTGTCTTCCTTTCTTTCCTACCCTCTTCCTCTCCATCTGCTCTCTTTTCCTACCCTCTTCCTCTCCGTCTCCTCTCTTTCCCTCTCCCTTTCTCTCTCCTTCTCCTCTACTTCCCACCCTCCTCTCTCTCCCTCCCTCTCCCCTCATCCCTCCTCCTTCCCTCACTGTCTCAATCCTTCTCTCTTCTGACCATTCGAGAAGATATGAGATATTCAAGTCGGCCATCACACTCCATCTCAAGACAAGTCACGCAAGAGCTGAAGAAAACGCAATAAAAACGTGAAGCTTGAACTTTTTTCCTTGAGATCTTTACGACCTTTTGTTTGGGGGCGTGATCTCTGCCCTGTCTGGCCTTCGTATGTACAGTTCCTCGAAGCAA
>NC_051417.1:12286588-12286838 GCF_015228065.2 Penaeus monodon | reverse complement strand
AGGAAAATGTATTGTGATTATAAGGTTGAGAGATATAAAGACACGATTTATGGTGACTCCACACTAATGATTAAATGGAGAGGAATTTGCATATCGCATGTGAATCACCCTAAGGCAGAATCACAATATGCTGATGAATCACTGTTAATAACAGTCAGACAACTTGAACTTCGTCTTAAATAGGAATGCAGTGTCTGGGTCAGAGATATAAGTCATAATGAGTCACGATGAGAGATATATGAGAAGCAGC
>NC_051417.1:12285856-12286556 GCF_015228065.2 Penaeus monodon | reverse complement strand
TAGATTAATATACCACGAGGAAATGCAAGACTTGTTTAGTATATGACTAAAAAATAATCCATCCGTGACTAAAAAGCATGTGTGCATGTCTTTTGCATACACGAATTGTGCATGTATAATTCTACTTGTCTTATTGTTTACGAGATACCATTCGTCTTTCGAGTTAAGTAGGCAGAAAATTACTGATATGGCGGCAGAGTATAATTTTTGAAGAATAACATTCTAAAAAAAAAACAATAAGATTTTATTAATACAATTGAAAAAAAAAAAAATCCCAACTCTCGTATACATTTACTGCAGTTGATATACCATCAACGTAAATATGAATTCAAACATATACCATTTCTTTTCACCATCCAACCTGCGCCGCTTTACATGCAAACAATAAAACAAAAGGCAACATTAGCTTTAAACCAAACACTGCACTATCTCCCCTTTCCTCCCCTCCCCCCTCCCTTCCCCCTCTCCTCCAGCTTCGTGTTCGTAAGGTCAGGTAAGCCAACATCCCAGCGAACCTTCAGGAGCTGTAGGAGGGGGCGCAGCAGAAGGCCACAGACACACCAGAGGGTTATCTTTAGGGTCCAACGCAGGTCAAAAGTCTTGGAAGAAGGATGGTCGAAATCCAATAAGGAAACAGAGACGCGGAGGGAATGAGGTTGCTTGTGCCGGCTTCGTTTGTACTCTGTGGGAAGGAGGGAAC
>NC_051417.1:12285159-12285646 GCF_015228065.2 Penaeus monodon | reverse complement strand
CCCTCACTCACTCACTCAATCTATCTCCCCATCTATATATTTATATAATAACGTATATGTGTGACTCTAGAGAATGAAAATGGGAGAGATTTGCAAAGGTCCAGCGGATCAGGAAACGGATGACAAACAAAGAGTTCATGTTATATATTATATACAGTTAATAACTATTATATCCTTTCATCACAGAAACCCGAGAAGGAAAAGGATATAGAGAGATAATCAAGAGAGAGAGAATGGGATGTGTTTTCATCTCCCTCCTTGGCACCCCAGACTCCGCTGCGCCATTGATGAAGAAAATACTTAAAATCTCCTCAGGGAAATTTGATTATATAAACACCCTCTCTGCAGTTCCCATCTTTTCCGCTCACTTCTCCCTTTAATTCGATATTTTCCTCCCTCTCTTTCGCCCCCCTTTCCCCCTAACCTTTCTTTCCCATACTTCGCTAATTTCCGCTTTCTTCCTATTCTAACCTTCTTCCCTTTTTTC
>NC_051417.1:12284486-12284845 GCF_015228065.2 Penaeus monodon | reverse complement strand
TAAGTGACATTTTCAGTTAAGAAACAGAAGCCAAAATGTAACCTCAAGGATCTGATATTATTTCCCTTCAAGATAATAAACCGCTACTATTTGATGCGTTTCCTGTTTCGAAGGGACGGGGGGGGGGGGGTCTTGTTTACTGGAAAATTGAAAGTTGTTGGGGATATTTTTTCGTGGGTGGGGTGGGGGGGGGGGCACTTGCAAGGTCCCTGCATTTGGAAGATAGGAGGGCAATTAAACGGAAATGTTAAAAGAGAATGATTGTGAAGAAGCAAGAAAACCGAGAAGTAAGTTGCCTTACTATAAATAGTAAGAAAAGAGTGTTATAGAAGGAACAGTAAGAGGCAGAGACATAGACT
>NC_051417.1:12283803-12283919 GCF_015228065.2 Penaeus monodon | reverse complement strand
GCCTTCCAGCACTCCCCTCTCCTTGGGACACAGCATCATTTCAGTAACTGTGACCCCAGTATTTAGATCCTGCAATCAAATTATAAGATCCTGCGGGACTTTGCTTCCTCCTCTGA
>NC_051417.1:12283579-12283700 GCF_015228065.2 Penaeus monodon | reverse complement strand
TAAGAGGTTGAGGATTCGATGGCCGGTTCGTCAAGATTGCCTTCTTGAGTCCAACGTTGAATTTACTTGACGTTTTTTTTTCTCTTAGATTTCTTTGTCTTTTTGACCGTCTGCGTCCTGC
>NC_051417.1:12283062-12283288 GCF_015228065.2 Penaeus monodon | reverse complement strand
TCTGAGCGCATTTTTGTGTAATCTAACAACACTCACCAAAGTTAAATGATCACAAAAAACACACGCACCATCGTGACACGAACGCATGCCCCTCAGCCGTGATCGCTCTTGTCACACTCCCACAGGTTCTCATGAACGTGAGCGCGTCTGTCGATTCTCCTTCCAGCCCCAGAAGTGCGCAGCAAGATACTGTCTTGTTTTGCTTTTAATGTACGTCTTGCAGTGT
>NC_051417.1:12282257-12282643 GCF_015228065.2 Penaeus monodon | reverse complement strand
CATGCTTGGAAACCGACAGCTGGACACACAGGTAAACTCCTTCACGCAAGCACACTGTCATGCTTCTACACACCCAAAACGTCACGAAGCGAAAACGTTCCGATACCCTCATACGTCAAGGGAGACGAGGCGCAACGCACGTGGGAAACGTCACACTCATTCCCGACAGACAAAGACACTTGGCTGAATGACTCGAGAGGGCGTGTGACTTGTCATGTCAAGTGTCACGCGCTTCCGTCAGGGTCTGAGTCTTCCTTGTCGTGAGCGGTAATGAGGAGGATATTGTGTGTATTTGTTTGATGCGTGGTGGTGTGCGGTTGTGTCTTTTTTGGGGGTTGTTTGTTTGTTTGATTAGTAGTGATTGGCGTATTTGATGGCGTCCTATT
>NC_051417.1:12281253-12281523 GCF_015228065.2 Penaeus monodon | reverse complement strand
TCCAAAATTCCTTAACCGCCAGCATAGCCCTCGCCACCACGTCATCCATAACAACATGAAAATTTTGATACGCGAAGTGGATGAGACAATGACAGAACGAGACCACTAATTGAGAAGTAAGTAATGACTAGGTTGGCCGACTTGACATGGCGGTGTTTCATATAATTTTGACAAATGGTTTAAACATGTGATTAACTGATCACTTCCAGTCCCAGCGTCGGGTGATATATTGTTTTAAAAGGATGGATGGTGTAGGTCTATACTTATCCG
>NC_051417.1:12280822-12281214 GCF_015228065.2 Penaeus monodon | reverse complement strand
AGCACCATTGTTTTTGTTGTTGGTATTGCTATTGTTTAAATTGTTTTTGCTGTTGATATTTTTGCTTCGATTTGTTGTGTTACCGATTAGTATCTCCCTGAGAATTTTAGGATTTTCTGGAACAGCAGAATATCAGGTCTTCAGACACTTTCCAAAAACATGACACCTTTCTAAAAAAAAAAAGAATGCATAGCCTTGTACATCCAGTAACAAATCAATAACTCTTAGGTTCACTGAGGAATCTGTGAGAGAAGATACTCGTCACTAATTAACTATGGGTAAAGTATTGCTTCCCCCTCGTAAACCATCTGGTCGTATGCCTATCAATGCCTACATCTGACCTCCCATTATGTTAGTGTGATTTGCCCATCTCCCTTCTCCATTGTGACGCC
>NC_051417.1:12280718-12280786 GCF_015228065.2 Penaeus monodon | reverse complement strand
CGGTATAGGTGTACATAGAGGTTGGAATAGGTAGGTGATTATGAAAAAATAAGGTACAAATAAGCAGA
>NC_051417.1:12280412-12280496 GCF_015228065.2 Penaeus monodon | reverse complement strand
CTCGGTGTGACCTTATATGGGTCACGGCCCCAAAATGCCTCTCTCTTCATCCCCCCCCTCCCCCTGCGCCTGGTAATTGATATT
>NC_051417.1:12280261-12280358 GCF_015228065.2 Penaeus monodon | reverse complement strand
TAACAGAAGGGAAAGAGCGTGAGGGGAGAGAGGGGAAACGAGACCGTCCCTCGGGACAAGAGAGTGTTGGAGAGGAAGTGAGGGAGGGACACGTGGA
>NC_051417.1:12279750-12279984 GCF_015228065.2 Penaeus monodon | reverse complement strand
TGACGAAAGAGTAAGAGCAGGAAAAGTAGCAAAACGGGAAATCGTGATACACCTAAATGGTATCATTGCTGGCGTGACCAAGTTGCTGTTATGGGCGGCAGTGTTTGTTCTCGGAGGCTGCGTGGCCACGTCCCCTGCCTCCCTGTCATTGGGCGGAGTGCTTGATCGGAGACACAGACACGTATTGACACTGCCGCCGCCTCTGATTGAGATTCTGATAAGACTTTCGCTTCG
>NC_051417.1:12278534-12278944 GCF_015228065.2 Penaeus monodon | reverse complement strand
TACACGGATAAATAACTTGTTGATACTACAAGTAACAGATAAATAACTTGTTGATTGTAGATCTGGCTTTCTTCTTCGATAAGCAAGCCACGTGGCATAGTGAACGCAGCAAGCAGGCATAACAAATAAACGCTTTATCTTAGTCACTTCGATGCCTTTTTCCTGCTAATAATCAAATCAAGACCAACCAAGACAAAGGAAATACACCTGCAACCCAATCAACCGATCGATCGAAGTTAACCAGCGTTCTTGTAACCTTTTAACCTTCCCCTGTATACGATCTCCTCCCTATATTCAACCAACGATGTTCACGACGAATGCTGAAGAACGACACGGCGAACAGGAGAACAGGCACCCACCACCTCGATAAAGAACCGCCAGCCAGGGGAGCCACGACTATAAAATCTATA
>NC_051417.1:12278392-12278477 GCF_015228065.2 Penaeus monodon | reverse complement strand
TAGCGGTCGGGACCTCGCCGCCGCCACCCAACGGTCGCCATCTTGGAAATTGCTGTCTTATCTCCCGCCATGTTACTACCGTAAA
>NC_051417.1:12277797-12277962 GCF_015228065.2 Penaeus monodon | reverse complement strand
ATATGTATTTTTAAGGTCTGTGCGGAGCGAGTCAAAAACTGTAGAATCAATAACATTATTTACTTAAGGGAGAAGTTGTAAGTAGGGTTGTAGTCACTTATGGGTCTCTAGGAGGAGAGGAGAGAGAGGTATTGATAAAAGAGGTTATTGGGAAAGGAATGACAG
>NC_051417.1:12277472-12277656 GCF_015228065.2 Penaeus monodon | reverse complement strand
CTCCCCTCTTCCGCGCTCACTGCAGGTGTGAACCAATCATCGACCTCGAAGTCCATGACGTCACACAACTTCATCTCCCACCTGTGCTGATTGGTGGAGGAGCAGGGAGACTGTGGAGGCGGAGGGGGGGGAGCGATAAGTACGAAGACTAGACGGAAAAGAGGAAAGGGTGGATGGAAAACAA
>NC_051417.1:12277218-12277360 GCF_015228065.2 Penaeus monodon | reverse complement strand
ATTTGCCAAGGATTCCAAGAAGGTTCCTGATGACAAGACCAGCCAATATTTCCGAGGTCTGGGATGTCACCGACCGAAAACATGGGATAAAGACAGGTGGGATAAATCTTAGGTCAAACATCTATCGGCGAAAAGCGAGTGC
>NC_051417.1:12275852-12276640 GCF_015228065.2 Penaeus monodon | reverse complement strand
CCACCAACAAAAACGAAAACAGCTGCAAGAAGGGAGAGAAGAAGATTTGAAAGCCCGTTCCAAGATGTGCCAAGAGGGGTCATTAGCAGACGGCCGCACTAAGAGGGCAGGCTGAGAGTACTCTTCTCTTGCCGCCAAGTACTGAGCTACGAACTTTCACGTTGTTAAATGGGGAAGATGTTCCACTAGTATGGGGGTGAAGGGTGGGGGTGGGGTAAAGGGTGAGGGTTGGAGGTGGGGTAAAGGGTGAGGGTTGGAGGTGGGGTAAAGGGTGGGGGTTGGAGGTGGGGTAAAGGGTGGGGGTTGGAGGTGGGGTAAAGGGTGGGGGTTGGTGGTGGGGTAAAGAGTATGGGTGGGGTTAAAGGGTAGGTGACGGGGGGTGGGGGCTAGGGGAAGGTAAGGCGTCTTTTGAGATGTTTTATAATTTTTTCTATTGAACGGAGAGTTTGCAGAGATCCTTCTCTTTTTCTCTTTGTTTTGCTATATTTTTTATAGAGAAGTTTTGGTCATGTATGGAAACTTGTTCCCTGAAGGATCACCGAATTACGTTTACCAGAGCAAAATTCGGTCGGCTGCTTTGTATATCGTTTTATTGAACGGCATCTAAAGTAGCTTTAATGTAAAAAGGTCGACATAAATCTCACCAATTCAATCGGCTCCGAATTTCTCCGTAAATTCTAAAAGAAAACCCGACGACCTGCGACTTTTCTGTAGTTTAAGAACTTTTGAGGACTCTTTTCGAGAAAAAAAAATAATATGTCTTTTCTACAGAGATCTTTTCCCCTTTG
>NC_051417.1:12274256-12275009 GCF_015228065.2 Penaeus monodon | reverse complement strand
GTAAGTGCCCCCCACAAGTTGGCTCCGGCCTTAAAATGGGTCAATGGGATAACAGGTCCTTTGTGGAAGGGGGGGGGGGACGTCTCCAGTGGCTAATGTCGCAACAGTGTCATTACCTCGCAGAGTTAATGCAAGTATCTTCGTTTGTGTGTTGGGAGGGGGGGGGGCAGAGAAGGGGTTCAGGAGAAGGTGGAAGGAGGGGAGGTGTAAGTGTGTGCGTTTGTGGGGTTCAGGTGGATTCAATTAGGTGTTTGTGTGTGGAAGGTGGAAGGGGAGGCTTAAGGAGGTCGGTCGGGGAGGGGGGGTCAGGTTGGTGTGTGTAGGTGGAGGGGGTTCAAGAGGGTGTGTGAGATGGGGGAGAGGGTAGAGGTTCTGGCAGAAGGAGGGGGGGATGGTTCAGGTAGGTGTGAGTGTGTGTGTGCGGGGGGGGGGGGGGGTCAGGTAGGTGTGAGCGTGTGTGTGCGGGGGGGGGGTCAGGTAGGTGTGAGTGTGTGTGTGTGGGAGGGGGGGGCGGTTCAGGTAGGTCTATATGATGGGTAGGGATGTTCATTGGGGGGGGGGGGGTAGAGTGAAGCTTCAGGCAGATATGTGTGTGTGGGAGGAGGGGAGAATTTAGGTGGGGTAAAGCTATCTATGTGTGGTGAGGGAAGAGAGATTTAGGCAAGTATATGTGAGTATGTGAGGCAGAAGAGTGAGGGAGCTTCATGTTCATGTGCTGGAGGTCAGTATGTGTGTGAAGGGGTGGGGGAGCTT
>NC_051417.1:12273838-12273986 GCF_015228065.2 Penaeus monodon | reverse complement strand
GGAAAAAAGTGTCAGTCGGTAACTGTTGAAAAAACGTGTGGGTAAGTATGTACCATTGAAGGGGTGCTTGAGGTGTGTGTTGGTAGGTGTGTGAGGTAGAGGAAGGTGGGATGGGGGATATCAGTATGGTGTAAGGTGCGTGTAAATG
>NC_051417.1:12273187-12273419 GCF_015228065.2 Penaeus monodon | reverse complement strand
CATTTCATTCCTCCCCTCTCCTCTTCCAAAGCCAATCTGGATAAAGTAATTAATTTTATCATCATGAATATTCTCCGCAACCTCATTTTGCTACCCCAGAAATCCTGCAGAATTCAATACAGTTTACGGATTTCCGGGAAAAATGAACCTTTCAATCTCTACGTATTAAAAAAGAGTACGGCGATTGTCCATTTCAAAATTCGACCATTGTACGGATAAAACGTCAAGCGTC
>NC_051417.1:12272315-12272787 GCF_015228065.2 Penaeus monodon | reverse complement strand
ATTACCTCCGTCCAAAGGGACCCGAACGCATAATTCTCGAATTCGAAAGGCAACAAAGCGAGGCAGATCCCGACCGAGCGGGGCCTCCGGAGCGTGACACTTCTGGCAACGCGACTAAGAGGATGTTGAGGCTCGTTGCATCAACCTTCGTATCGTAATGCCGGTCAAACAAGGTCTACCGGTGATGGCTGACCTGGTTGAACAGCCGGTTGCACAAAGAGGCCTTCGTAGAGTGGGGGGGGGGGCTAGGGTGGAAAAAAGAAGCGTGATATTGAAGCTCGCGAATTCATGAAACGCTCGGGGTTAATTTGCATATATTGGGAGGTATATATCGGATTTGATTTAGCATATCTTCTGGTTTCCTGTATGCGTTTACGTTTTGTGTATAAGCGGTATGTAGATTTTTACGGATACTTTTCAGATATGACTTTACTGATCAGTTATAAGCATTAGTTTTTTATTGAATTTATTC
>NC_051417.1:12271514-12271714 GCF_015228065.2 Penaeus monodon | reverse complement strand
ATGTATTTAATTGTTGGCTAACGATAAGAAAACAAAACATCACGTCATATAAAACGCATTTCAAAGATTTGAGCGTTTTAAAATAATGAATAACGCTTAACAAGGTAACAAACTGGGCTTGTAATTATCAGGTAATTAATAAAACGTAAAACTAGATCTGTAATTACTGAGTTTGGTCCATGAACTGTATATCTTTAGAG
>NC_051417.1:12271370-12271472 GCF_015228065.2 Penaeus monodon | reverse complement strand
GTTAAGTTTAAACGGATCACTTTAATTAGCTTGAATAATGGATTATAATGAACGTCCCCTGGATGTTTATTTTGGTCTATATATATGAAAAGTAGAGGTGAC
>NC_051417.1:12270955-12271197 GCF_015228065.2 Penaeus monodon | reverse complement strand
GAAAGGAGACAAGTAATATATTGTTATTTATTTGAGTTATTTGATAAATAACAAGATAATATATATCAAAAACTCTAGCAATATATAAAGAAAAATTCAATGTTTTCCTTTAGCCAAGAGAGCACCTTACAACTGAGCCATGTAAGGTCCAATCACCTGAACTCTCGCACCAAGCTATGACCTTTATCAGTTGCGTTGTGTAAGGCACACGTAACCCGACCTTCCCTGACCCCTCCACGTTA
>NC_051417.1:12270726-12270881 GCF_015228065.2 Penaeus monodon | reverse complement strand
CTTTCCCCTTACCTACTTCTGTTTGTTATTTTAACACGACAAACATCCCTTCTACGCTCTTTATATCTGCTTCTCATTCTTTCTGTTCTTTGATTTATCCTCCTGTTTGATCGTACGTTCTCTTTTCTCTATATTTCCCCGTTTTATTCTGTCGG
>NC_051417.1:12270501-12270688 GCF_015228065.2 Penaeus monodon | reverse complement strand
TTGTTTCGTATTATCGGCCTACCTCTTTGGAAATGATCTAGTTACTTGTCTTCTTATCGTCTTTATCTGTCCAGTTTGCCTTATTTTTTTTCTCTTCCAGTTCTTTCCCTGTTCTATACCTTTTTTCTCAGTTATTCCCACATTTGTGTCATAACTTTATTACAAAACATCAAACGAATCAAAGTGT
>NC_051417.1:12270174-12270356 GCF_015228065.2 Penaeus monodon | reverse complement strand
GAATATAGGGAGTGACCTAGAATCCCTTTCTCGCCCCCCTCCTCCCAAGATGCTTAGGTGATGCCGTTCCTCTCGCGGCAAGAGCAAAGCGAGATGGAGAGAGAATATAACCCGTGGGAAAAGAAGATGAGAAACCTCTACGATCCTTCAGACATTTAAGCCTTTTCTGAATTAGTCTCATG
>NC_051417.1:12269522-12270144 GCF_015228065.2 Penaeus monodon | reverse complement strand
AGGCATATTCATTTCATATTTAGTCGACGCTTGCCTACTTGTGAGTCACATCTCGAAGCGGGTCTCGCTATAAAACGTCCTTTTTATCTCGCGATTTCTCGGATGCTGCGAATTCTTATCTCGCTCTGAGGCTGTGTATGTGAACGAAGTATTCTGGAGATTATATTTCTTTTGTGAAATATTTCTGACTATTGAGGCTATTATCTTTATTTGTCTGTGATCTTGTTCTTTAGAAAATCCAGCTCAATGAATGTAAATATTTTAAACATTCGATAAACACAGCATAAGGCGTTACGTAATTCCCATGAAAATTTCAACGAAAGAAAAGCAATGTTACTGTAAATATATCAGGAAGCAATGTCACAGCAAAGATTTTATTTATGCCTTTGTAATCTACGTATCTGCATGCAGCTTTTGTTACGAAATTTGCAGTAAAAAAATGTCAAGTTGCCGCTGGTTCGACTAATCTTGTTTCGCAAATTATTTTTCATATGGTTCGCTTGAGTAATTTAAATTTTATTCAACTTAGCGAAATGTATTCCCGTATTTCATTTCATTGAAGTAATGGATTTTGTTTAGATAATACTTTGGATTCCCCCAGAAGCATATGCACTGAGCTAAA
>NC_051417.1:12268524-12269292 GCF_015228065.2 Penaeus monodon | reverse complement strand
TTGTATACCTTTACATCATGCGAATTTTATTAGAAATGTGATACATAACCAATATTTCAATATTGCATGTATTAGCATAACCTTTTTGCGTAACTGTACGCATATATACATATACATGTTTCGCTGATCAAGGAAACGAACTTTTATTTTAATTTAAAAGTTGTGTTGCCGGATAGTTAATCCTAAACATTTCAATCATAAAAAATCAGTCGTTTAAAGTAGAGACGATTAAGGCTTTATATTCATTACGTAATATAAGTATTTAATATCTGTACAATGTTTATATCAGTCTAGCATTTGAAACGAAACCAGACAAAGAACATGTCTACCCATTGATTTTTTTCCTTAAATTATAATACAAATGTTTGATTGATACTAAGATTTATTCAGTGCTTGAAATCTAAACTTCCCACAAAGTATCGAAACCCTCCGTTACTCCCCTCCTTCCCGACCCCCCCCCCGAAAAAAAATCAAAGAATTTTATAATTTTTTTGTGGATTTGTTTGTTTTCATTCAAAAGTCAAAATTAAATATATCAATAATATCAGTAATATCTTACACTAATGTAAGTTTGATATAGATAATCCGAGAACATACATTGCATAATACCATATCGTTAGATTTAGATTTAATCTACATGTCACAGGGGAGTTTATGCATGCAGTGAATAACGTTACTATCATATGAACAAAGATAGCAAAGAATCAAGCATTGCTGCGATAAACAGAAATGTACGAAAATGCATAACATTACTGAAAAATAGCACCA
>NC_051417.1:12267233-12267737 GCF_015228065.2 Penaeus monodon | reverse complement strand
GCTGTAAGGCTTATTTAGATCGCTCATTATAAATGCTATCTAACATAAAGCATACTCATTATCTTAACTGGTATATCAAATAAATATTTCTGTCCGTAAATACGTATACTTTTATATCAGTATCCTTTGAAACCTCCATCGGGTGACCATGTGACAGCAGAGAGTAATTTCATAACCAGTAAGCCTCGACAATACCTTCCGCAGTATCAGCTGGACGCTTTTCCCAAAACATCGTAGGCCGACCGCTTTGTGTCCCGCGTCTCGACGTCACACGTTGAGGGTTTCCAGACTCATTCGAACAGAGGTCAAAGTTGGGCTGATTTGCTCATAAAGGAAGAGGACGCACAAAGAACGCACAAAGACATTTTTTTTTGTTATACAAGGTGTCAAAAGAAAAGAAAATATAAAAAATCTCAGGTGCCTCTCTGTGATTCAGGGTAAGGCCGGTAAATTTTGGTCTACAAAAACTCTTGTCTCACCATCCCTTGACTTATGAGCTGTGCT
>NC_051417.1:12266741-12266831 GCF_015228065.2 Penaeus monodon | reverse complement strand
GTTCAAACAAGGCAGCAGCACAGCTCATAAGTCAAGGGATGGTGAGACAAGAGTTTTTGTAGACCAAAATTTACCGGCCTTACCCTGAAT
>NC_051417.1:12265557-12265640 GCF_015228065.2 Penaeus monodon | reverse complement strand
GAACATAACCGAATCAACTCTAAGCGATCGTTTCGGTTTCATCTACTCCCGAGTAAGGAGAAATTTTTTAGCGACTGTGTGTG
>NC_051417.1:12264935-12265218 GCF_015228065.2 Penaeus monodon | reverse complement strand
TACAGACACTCGTATACATCATTTACTGATGTATATATGGCTGTATATAAGTGTAACTCGTGGGTTAGTGAATGACTTACCTATCTTCCAGCAAGACGACCACATTCATTAACCCCCTACCCATCACCCCCCTCCCACAACTCCGCAGAGGCCCCTTAAAA
Source organism: Penaeus monodon (assembly GCF_015228065.2). NCBI lineage: Eukaryota > Metazoa > Arthropoda > Malacostraca > Decapoda > Penaeidae > Penaeus > Penaeus monodon. Next base: position 12,265,057 of record NC_051417.1, on the reverse strand, counting down.
CCCGAAAGACGGTCCAACCACTTACGCAGTAGGCCTAGCGCGATTATGACGACAACGGAACAAAATAAAAGAAGAAATAAAGACTGTCGAGAAGGGCTAAATGGCTCACGACTCAGGTATTA
>NC_051417.1:12261501-12261652 GCF_015228065.2 Penaeus monodon | reverse complement strand
CTACCTTTAGTGAGGAGATATAAATATCCAATAAAGTCTACGGTACTCGCCCATTACGTTTCATTTATTCTAAAATCGTTAAAATCACTGCGATGATCAAAAATCGAAGATCTAAAATCGTTAAGATGCTGTTTCTGAAAGTGAACGACTT
>NC_051417.1:12261332-12261448 GCF_015228065.2 Penaeus monodon | reverse complement strand
GATCAAATGAAAGTATACATCTTTTCCTCCGTATATGTTTTTCCCTCTAGGTGACTGACCCGATAGTTTATATCATCCATACAATATATGCATACTAGTACAAACGTATGTATGTG
>NC_051417.1:12260761-12261064 GCF_015228065.2 Penaeus monodon | reverse complement strand
GGTGGGTGCGCATTTACATATACAATCTCTTTACAATCACGTTTCATTTATTCTAAAATCGTTAAAATCACTGCGATGATCAAAAATCGAAGATCTAAAATCGTTAAGATGCTGTTTCTGAAAGTGAACGACTCATATAATTTTAAATATGATAGCATTTTATTATGATTTAGATATAGATATAATAGATCAAATGAAAGTATACATCTTTTCCTCCGTATATGTTTTTCCCTCTAGGTGACTGACCCGATAGTTTATATCATCCATACAATATATGCATACTAGTACAAACGTATGTATGTG
>NC_051417.1:12260242-12260326 GCF_015228065.2 Penaeus monodon | reverse complement strand
CAAACTGTTTTCTATTGTGTTTCCCCTGAAAAAGTGTGTAAATGCCCTTCTTTTTCTTTTAGATAATGTTTATAAACAAAGAAT
>NC_051417.1:12259262-12259614 GCF_015228065.2 Penaeus monodon | reverse complement strand
TAAACAAAGAATTAAGAACCCTGAAATAGACTTTTCTGGTGTTCAACTCTGTATCTGTCCTATCTGTACAACCACCTTTTATTTTTATTTATTTATTTACCTATTCATATATATCTATTATTTCTTTTTTAACCATATCGTCTTCTTTGAGGTAAAGTACAGAATTAGATGAGAAACTCGCAGAACGCTTTCGAGTGTGTAGACGCCCTATTTCAGGCCCGGCACCGCTCATCCACTCACCTGTTAGGCCTAAAACGCAATTCGGAGGAAGGCAGAAGGAAAAATAAGAAAAGAAGTGAAGGCTGTCCGTGAGAGCTTAATGGCTTACGACGCTAGTATTAATTTGTCATCT
>NC_051417.1:12257728-12257918 GCF_015228065.2 Penaeus monodon | reverse complement strand
CTCACAACAGATGGATGTCCTCAAGTCTGACACATTACACACTCTGTCATCCCGAGCTAGACTTTAGCATGTAAAATAGTGTCCTTTTTTAAAACACGTTTCCTTTTCTTTTTGAATAACTCTCCATTTGGTTAATATATTAGATTCTAAGGGAGTCCTTTATTTGTTTTTAATAACTTGATAAGTAAAA
>NC_051417.1:12257152-12257257 GCF_015228065.2 Penaeus monodon | reverse complement strand
TAGATAGAAAAGTTTGCAAAAGATTAGTTGTGTTGTATTCTGATCTACTGATGCGTACGTATAACATATAATCATTTCTTTACCAATTTCATCCATGCAAAAGTC
>NC_051417.1:12256047-12256377 GCF_015228065.2 Penaeus monodon | reverse complement strand
TTTGGCATATTCCATCTTGTCTAATTAATTACTTTACTCCATCATACGGAACTTACATATGCTAATGTTAACCTTGTTACTATTACATTAGTTTTGTTTTCCTAATTCTTGAGTCTTACACCTTTTATCTTAGTGTTATTTTGTTGCTACCCTAATGCCATCACTTAAAGAATGGACCCTTTCCTGGGACTAAAATAGTTACTAAGTTTCTTCCAAGTCTCTTTTTCTTTCCACCTTTTTTGTATCTTATTCATAATATTCACACAAAAAAGAGAGAATCTATTGCATACCCCATGAACGCAAACGAATTTCTTTGTTTATTTTTGTTGT
>NC_051417.1:12255763-12256017 GCF_015228065.2 Penaeus monodon | reverse complement strand
AGTTCTATCCCATGTCTATTGTTTTTGTCCTGTAACATTCATAAGAATGCGTTCTTTTATTACATGCCTTTCATCTCACTTTCTTATTCCTCCCATCTTTCTGTATCTTTTTTCCCTCTCTTCCTTATTCTTGTTTACTGTTTTGACATCTCTTTTGTTCTTTCTTTTTTCTGACCCTTTCTCGTCAATATTCTTTCAACATTTCTGTTTTCATCTTAAAGTCTACTTCCTATCTTTCGTTTGTACCATAGCAT
>NC_051417.1:12255352-12255614 GCF_015228065.2 Penaeus monodon | reverse complement strand
GTATGTATAATTCGTATTTTTTTTCTTTTCGAACGCAATGTTTCGCATCCTGTTTAGAAATATATTCTTTTTTCACTCTTTTCTGCTTCCACAACCTTGATCATGTTTATCTTCCCAACTTTCTCTTTCCTTTCGTTTTCTGTCTAGCTTCTTGCTCGTTTATTCATGCTTGTCTCTATTTGTTTAACGAACTCACCACAAAAAGCATTTCGGACGTCATTCCACGGTGTAGGACTTCACTCCTTGCCTCTCTCTAATTTCG
>NC_051417.1:12255169-12255279 GCF_015228065.2 Penaeus monodon | reverse complement strand
TTTTATCGATCCATTTTTTTCATAATCTCGTTTTCTCTTTACCTGTATCTTTTAACTTCTCTGCTCCCACGATCCCTGTTTCATTGTTCTTCTCTCTCTCTCTCTGAATA
>NC_051417.1:12254203-12254486 GCF_015228065.2 Penaeus monodon | reverse complement strand
CTGCGAGTATATTCAGAGCCTTGAGAGTGCATGTCTATGCAGATTTGTACCTAAATGAGTGTGGATAAATAGAAAACTACAAATATTCCGACACACAGGCAGATAAGCAAGTGTAGCGAAGTTAATTAGAAATGTAAATGTCACGTGACGGAACTATATAAGACAATCATGAAGGAAAAGGCTGGAATAACTGAATGACTTTACAATCCACGTAACTGACTGCATAAAATCTATTTTAAAAGTAATAACTGGCACCGTCTTACTGAAAGAGTAATGTGAGTAC
>NC_051417.1:12253923-12254164 GCF_015228065.2 Penaeus monodon | reverse complement strand
GATAATTTGTCATTTCCGTGATTAGCTGGTAATGATAATGAGAGTTATATTTGCGTTGCGTGTGTTGCGTGTTGAAGGTCTTTGAGAGTGGGTCTGTTTTAATTAGTCTAGTTGTTTGATTACCTGTGCCAGGTGCGGCATACTTTTTATGGACGTTTATGTTTTAAATGCATGCGTGTTTGTGTGTATGTGTAGAGACAGGAAGGGAAAAAGAGCATGAGAGCGAGCTAGGCAGCGGGCG
>NC_051417.1:12252964-12253339 GCF_015228065.2 Penaeus monodon | reverse complement strand
GTAATTATTAGAAATGATAGCGGTGAATAATAGTTCTAATTATAATGACGATGATAACACTATTACTATATATAATTTCCTTTTATAGGAAAAAGGATAAAAATCCGGGTGAATTAAGATTTGTTCTGTGATCAAAGGATAATAAGAAAAAATGTCAATAGTTTAGCCCCCTTTTTCTTTTCTTACTCTCTCTTTTCAGCTCGTAAAGATATTTATAAATATATACATTGCAAGAAGAAAAAAACTCTGTTCAATGTTTTTTCATAACTGCCCTACACATATGGGTCTTTTTCCAAACTTGGGCCATGAAAGGCATATTGCTGTTGAAATGGATTATACAATGTCAGATGCATTACTTGCATTTCTACTTTCTAC
>NC_051417.1:12252278-12252349 GCF_015228065.2 Penaeus monodon | reverse complement strand
ATGTGCGATGGAGAGACGAAGAAAAGGAAGAGATGAGGCGGATTAGAACAAGTTGTTCTCATACGGTGGCA
>NC_051417.1:12251545-12251874 GCF_015228065.2 Penaeus monodon | reverse complement strand
TTCCCTACCTCTACCTTTTTCCCTCCCTCTCCCACAGTCATTCCCAACCATGCCTACCGAGGGCTAAAATACAACGAAAAGATAAGAACCAAAGAAAACAGAAGATGAAGCGACCAAGAAATTGAGAATGAGGGCCGCCGATGGAGAGACCGGGCTCTTCCTATTCTCTGATGATGCCGCGAGAGGCTGGGAATACCTCACGAGCGGGAAGATGGAGGGAGAGGGGGGGCTCTGAGGAACAGCTGAAGAGTGATGGCGAAGAAGGCCACGGAATGGCCTTTCGCTTGGGGCGGAGGCAGCCCGGCGCGAGACGTAGGTGAGGGAGTTGG
>NC_051417.1:12251145-12251254 GCF_015228065.2 Penaeus monodon | reverse complement strand
TCGCGAACATTTTTTTTGCTGGCTTGTGTTATGGTGAAAGCTTCGCATCCGATTCCCAAGGCAGTCAGTGTCCCGGACCTCGTTCGCAACTTGCAAAATGACGGTTTGC
>NC_051417.1:12250878-12250980 GCF_015228065.2 Penaeus monodon | reverse complement strand
GAATGGCTTAAAGCGTAGTTGTTGTGGTGGTGATTATACACAAACGCATAGTTTGACATGATATAATATATACGTATATGAGTTATATATAGCTAAATAGCT
>NC_051417.1:12249461-12250641 GCF_015228065.2 Penaeus monodon | reverse complement strand
GTATGTATTGTGCATATACAGTATACTACACAGAAAACCAGTATTTACGAAGTTCAATTTCCGGCCGAAACTTTAGAAAAATTAACTGACCGGAAACAAAACTTTTTATTGTACCAAATTATAACTATAACGCAGTTCCTAACCCATATATGAACTATAAAGCAACGCGACGGTCTTAACTTTGACAACAGATTTGGCCACAAAAATTAAAATGACGTTCAAATTGTTGACTCAAGTACTAATAACATTTCAATCTTGCAAATAGATTATGATTGAAACTTAACAGAGAAATGTTTAATGGATACATTCTAAGCAACGTCGACATAGGACCCCCCATTAAATGGTGGTTAATACCTCAGACTCTCAACGTTCCTATACATATTTCAAAGAAGGTGCTGTATAAAGTAAATGAAATGAGGTCTTTTATCGAATGTATCCATTTACTCACATTCCATAGGACCATACGTTTGTGTAGTTAAATCTGTTCCTTGAATGTGCACGTAACCATGAAATACGAAATTACAGAGACAATTTTTTTTCTCTCTGTTTTATAGCTTGATCTTGAGTCTTTTTTGAAAGAGGTCTGGTAGCTGGAAGCCGCCCCAAGAAAAAATTAAGACTGTGATTTTTCATTTCATTTACATGCTTTTAATGTGCCCTAAGGTAAAACTGGCATCTCACCCCGGAATCTGAAGCATTCCGATTCGTCAGGATTCTCTTTAAAACAATCAGATAGCACTTGGTTTCAGTTTCATACTAATTTCTATGATCTTTTTCTAAATGTCCTGCATTCAGCGACGTTTTCTTACTTTTTCTTAACATTGGCTGGAGTGTAGCAACATATTACAAGAACTGTACAGTGTGTCTTGAATACCCATAGACAATAAGTATTTCATAAATTCCTAAAGAAAAGAGAGAATCGGTGTTCCTAATTCCAAACAACGAGAACCTTGACAAAACTCAGAGCCTGTTAGTGCCAGTAACTGCATTAAAGTTCCCAAATGAGTCTATCATGCAGGAGAATAGTGCAACGCAGTCATATCCGGGAGAGGGCATCTCTTTGTTTTATGTATCATAACCCTTACATTGTGTATACATTGTTAAATATCTCTTACACCCATTAGCAATAGTTAACTTTAGTATAATTAATATAATGCTAAAACCAATAATCTGTTGTGTA
>NC_051417.1:12245257-12245395 GCF_015228065.2 Penaeus monodon | reverse complement strand
CTCATGCCTACGAACAAACGCAGACTCATACTTACTGTACTTGCACTAGCGTCACACACGTGGCCACTCCAGCCGCAGTTCATCCAATATTAAAACAGGTCCTCACTGTTGACCAACTGCCTAGTCCAAGGACCGCAG
>NC_051417.1:12244007-12244299 GCF_015228065.2 Penaeus monodon | reverse complement strand
ATTGCTATTAATATCACTAAAGCAGCAATTGCTATTATCATTATTCCTGTTTCCTTTGTTGTCATTATTTCTGAACTTTGACTTTAAAAAAAATTCACTTAACGCGAAAGCAAGCAAACATACTTAATCTAAATATAACTTATTTTCCTTAACGATCTGCGGTAAATATCTACAATTTATATTGTAAGTTCATATGGTGAGTATTTCATGTAAGACAGACAATTTTTCTCTTATTCTTATTCAAAGTTTGAAGTTCCCTTACCTCATATAACTTTCTTCTTTTCTGCCGATA
>NC_051417.1:12239934-12240393 GCF_015228065.2 Penaeus monodon | reverse complement strand
TTAATATAAAAATATATATATTTTAAAAACTTTTAAATTTTTTTAATAAAATATAATATATATTAAAAGATAATATAAAAATTAAAAATAATATATATATAAAATAAAAAACCTATAATATAAAAAGATAAATTAAATTTTTTTAATTTTATAAAGAAAAAACCAAAAATAAAAAAAAATAGCAAAATAAAATATATAATATATATATAAAAAAATTAATAAAATATAATATATATATATATATTATAAAATATATATATAATATAAAATAGATAAATATTAATGGGGGGGGGATAATATATAATATTTTAAAACTATATATATAAAAAAACAAAAAATATATATATATATATTTTAATATGGGATAATAAAATATATAAAATATATAATTATATTATATAAATAAAAAATATATATAAAATAATTTTTTTTATTATTATATATTATATATTTTCTATT
>NC_051417.1:12239649-12239897 GCF_015228065.2 Penaeus monodon | reverse complement strand
TATATATTATATTTTAAAATAAAATATATAAAATTAAAATTAATTATAAAATATATATATTTTTATATATAAAATTTTAATATATATATAAAATATAATATATGTGTATATATTTTATATATATAAAAAAAAAAAATAATTTTTATTTAGAATTTTATAAAAAAAAAAATAATTTTTTTAATTTTTAATTTTAAAAAAAATTTTGATAAATAAAATTATATATATATATATTTTATATGGGGATTTTA
>NC_051417.1:12239486-12239599 GCF_015228065.2 Penaeus monodon | reverse complement strand
TTTATAAAATTTAAAAATATATATATATTAAAAAAAAAAGATAGATATATATATATTTTATATTTTGTATAATAATTTAATATAGAATAAAATAATATAATATAAAATTAAAA
>NC_051417.1:12235884-12236206 GCF_015228065.2 Penaeus monodon | reverse complement strand
ATCTGTTTATTGCAAAGAGTTGATCTTTACGGCAGTGAAAAGAGGAAAGTTATATGGGAGGTAAGGAACTTCAAACTTTTGAATAAGAATTAAGAGAAACATTGTCGGTCTACATGAAATACTCACCCATAGGAACTTACAATAAAATTGTAGATAGTTTACAGCAGATCGTTAAGGAACCTAGTTATATTTAGATTAAGTGATGTTGCTTGTCCTTTCGCGTCTAAGTGAATTTTTTTAAAGTTCAACGTCAGAAATAATGACCACAAAGGAAACAGGAATACATGATAATAGCATTGCGCTTGTGAATATAGCAGATTGT
>NC_051417.1:12234860-12235000 GCF_015228065.2 Penaeus monodon | reverse complement strand
GGGAGGGCTGCGGTCCTTGGACTAGGCAGTTGGTCAACAGTGAGGACCTGTTTTAATATTGGATGAACTGCGGCTGGAGTGGCCACGTGTGTGACGCTAGTGCAAGTACAGTAAGTATGAGTCTGCGTTTGTTCGTAGGC
>NC_051417.1:12233590-12233788 GCF_015228065.2 Penaeus monodon | reverse complement strand
TGCAGGTATTTGTGCTTACGGCCTGATAAACATCTTCCAATAGATGTAGAGATATATGTCTAATAATTCTTACTTTCATTTTTGTCACCATATCTTCTGTATATTTTTCCAAATATTACAAACGTTAACCGGAATCTATTTTCAGGTACACTCAGCACTGCTAATAAACACTTCGCTTTCTACGGGTTTCTGTTGGAT
>NC_051417.1:12232953-12233543 GCF_015228065.2 Penaeus monodon | reverse complement strand
AAGACGGAAATTTAGTGAACGAAATGACTGTCGTTGTGGATGTTGCAGTGTTTCGTCTAAATATTTCATGTCTTGTTGGTCTGGTGTTTTTGTTAGTCGAAAGTGCAGTCAGGATGATTGTTCGTTGTTCTTCGGTTTAACTTATTTTTAGAAAATTCCGTTTCATAAATCAGGAGCCGTGATTGACTTTGGGATGCTTTTTTTGTTATTCTAAAAGTAATTGCTTGTGATATGCACTACCGAAAGGAAGAAGTAAGATTTTGTGCAACGTCATACAATGAAATATATAGCAAACCTTTTATCCTAAACATTTCCAGAAAAAAATACAGTATAGCTATCTTACCAATAATTCAATTTCATACCGTCATTCTCCCAAGTAAAAATATCAACAGCTTTACCAAAAATTAACGAGATCTTATCAAACCAGCTAAAGCCCTTGGTATTGTCATTTTCCTCCGAGCATTTCCCCTCCGCTTCCCTCGCGACGCTAGACCCGAGTTCCCGGCTTGACTACTGAAATCCGACGTCCTGCCAGAAGAGAGTCAAGGCGGAAGGAGGCTAAGAGTCGTTTTCGGAGACCTAGGATTATC
>NC_051417.1:12232795-12232905 GCF_015228065.2 Penaeus monodon | reverse complement strand
GCGACAACTCGCGTCGGAGGGAAAAGGGGGAAGGGCATTTCAGGGGCTCTGTCATGCTGGCTGTAAGAAGGTCCTTGTTGGCGGAGGAAGGAGTAGGATGGAGGGGGTTT
>NC_051417.1:12231935-12232702 GCF_015228065.2 Penaeus monodon | reverse complement strand
CCTCTCTCCTTAGATATACTCGGATAGATTGATATTCTGTGAGATAGCTGGCAAGATAAGGCAGGCGAAGGGGGGACGAGAAGATAACGAACGACCGAGGGAAATCGAGGGGGAAAAGAAAGCTATTATTAGGAGAAAAAGTCATCCGGGGGCAGCCACAGAGTCGCAGTAATGCCAGCGTAAAACCTTTCGTTTCTTTTAGGGGAAAACCGATCACTGGTTCGGCGATAGGCTCTCCCTCACTCTGATCCGTCTGCCCTTCAGTGGATTGTGATGGTTCTCGTCCTTGAGTAAGATGGATGGCACCTTTGGGAGACAGGATGATGCTGATGCCACGGCGACGGAGCTGTTTGATGCTCTTCCTCCAATCTTTCTCTCTCATTAGCTTTCTTTTAAGTCTCTCCTCTTTCCTTTTCCCCCTTTTCACTCCAGGAACTGGGAGCTCAAAAAATCCACACATTTCATGCTTTTTTTCCTTTTTTTCCCCTTTTTCCCAAAAACGGATCAGTCAGCGAGTGTCTCCGAAAGCGTATCAAAATGTCTTCATCTTAACCGCTTTTTACCTTTATGTATAACCAACAGGTTTTTTTTTTTCCAGAGGAACAGATATATGTATTAAAGCAGAATATGTAGCTTATTCAGTCCCAGGGCTACAAGCAGCGATGACCCAGATGTAAACAAGAACCATTTCTCACATGATGGAACACAGTCGGATGAACAAACGGACGCATAAATATCCTACCAAACCGTCAACCCAAAAACCCCAG
>NC_051417.1:12231411-12231834 GCF_015228065.2 Penaeus monodon | reverse complement strand
ATCTTGAAACCTCAAGCGTCCATGAACCTTTCGACTGATGCCACACACTCTTCTATTTCAGGAGTCACTATACTGCTCTCGCTTACCGTATTCCTAAACATTGTCACCGAAATATACCTGAGACTTCCGATGCTGTTCCCTCATATGTATGTAAACCGGACAACGATGGTAGCCCAGTAGATTGTACTCACTCACATCTGAACGTTTGTCGTATAAAAAAAAATACAAAAGAAGGAAGATATATAATCTACCACGACTCTCATGTTCGTTTTATCTTTCAGTCTTGCACACTAACATACTTACTTCTACACTCGGACGCCATAAGTGTCCACATGCACATAAATAGCGGCAGTTTTTTTCTATCCACCGTTCAGTCGTCCTTTGGTTTCGTTCAAGAATAAGCTACCGTTACACAACCACTTG
>NC_051417.1:12221547-12222008 GCF_015228065.2 Penaeus monodon | reverse complement strand
ACTTAAATATAAGCTTGACTTTTATCATCATTGTCAAGTGGTTGTGTAACGGTAGCTTATTCTTGAACGAAACCAAAGGACGACTGAACGGTGGATAGAAAAAAACTGCCGCTATTTATGTGCATGTGGACACTTATGGCGTCCGAGTGTAGAAGTAAGTATGTTAGTGTGCAAGACTGAAAGATAAAACGAACATGAGAGTCGTGGTAGATTTATATATCTTCCTTCTTTTGTATTTTTTTTTATACGACAAACGTTCAGATGTGAGTGAGTACAATCTACTGGGCTACCATCGTTGTCCGGTTTACATACATATGAGGGGAACAGCATCGGAAGTCTCAGGTATATTTTTCGGTGACAATGTTTAGGAATACGGTAAGCGAGAGCAGTATAGTGACTCCTGAAATAGAAGAGTGTGTGGCATCAGTCGAAAGGTTCATGGACGCTTGAGGTTTCAAGAT
>NC_051417.1:12220872-12221448 GCF_015228065.2 Penaeus monodon | reverse complement strand
CTGGGGTTTTTGGGTGACGGTTTGGTAGGATATTTATGCGTCCGTTTGTTCATCCGACTGTGTTCCATCATGGAGAAATGGTTCTTGTTTACATCTGGGTCATCGCTGCTGTAGACCGGGACTGAATAAGCTACATATTCTGCTTTAATACATATATCTGTTCCTCTGGAAAAAAGAAAACCTGTTGGTTATACATAAAGGTAAAAGCGGTTAAGATGAAGACATCTTGATACGCTTTCGGAGACACTCGCTGACTGATCCGATTTTGGAAAAGGGAAAAAGGAAAGAAAGCATGAAATGTGTGGATTTTTTGAGCTCCCAGTTCTGAGTGAAAGGGGGTAAAGGAAAGAGGGAGACTTAAAGAAAGCTAATGAGAGAGAAAGATTGGAGGAAGAGCATCAAACAGCTCCGTCGCCGTGGCATCAGCATCACCTGTCTCCCAGGGCATCCTCTTACTCAGCGAAACCTCAAATCCACTGAAGGCAGACGGATCAAGAGGGAGAGCCTATCGCCGACAGTGATCGTTCCCTAAAGAAACGAAGTTTTACCTGGCATTACGCGACCTTGTGCGATGAC
>NC_051417.1:12218416-12219008 GCF_015228065.2 Penaeus monodon | reverse complement strand
CCCAACGCACAAATGAGTTCAACCCTTCAGTGTCTCGCTCCAGAGCCGCACCGCCCCGCATTGCGAACGCCCAGAGGCAAGTCGCTCGGAGAAACTGTCCCTTTCATTAGTCAAGGATTTCTATTTTTTATTTCCATTCGTGTTCTTTCCTCGCTGGGAAGAGGCGGCAGTTATCGTTAATGGATTTGTTAAGAATATGGGAGATTCAATGTTTTGTGATTTTCTTTGTGGTCGATATTGCTGTATTGTTTGAAGAATGATTCTTTTTTGGGGGGTGATTGTGCATTGGTAATTGTATTGTTATTTCCTTTGGGTTTTTTCCATTGCACTGATACACATCATAGCTTTAGATGTAATATTTAAAGTTTCTAATGATTATCTTAAATATATTATTGAGAATTGTAAATCAAGAAATTATATAGATTTTTTTGCCACTCACTATTATTGTGAAATGATTGTAGATTCAGAGACTTTTTTACATTTACCTCATTGTAATCATCTTTTTTTTTACTGTGTTTACAGTATTGTTAGCAAGTATAGCTACTTTTTTTTTTTTACTTCATTTACATATTACATAACTGTGAAATTGAAT
>NC_051417.1:12217198-12218354 GCF_015228065.2 Penaeus monodon | reverse complement strand
TGTAACCTTTTACTACCAACAGCTGCTCCTAGTATATTTTATTAACTTTAACATGATGGCGATGAAAACATAAAAATGATAAAGACTGTAGTAATAACAGCGCCGATGAAAGTAGGGATAGCAACAATATGCGTGATAAAAAAATGATTAAAAGCCATTCCACTTGTCAAGTATTTAATCTACAAGAACCTTATATCACTATCAGTAAACGCCATGTACGTTTTGTCACTAGTGTTACATGTACAGCAGAGTATGAGATATAAAGATAATTAAAGGTTTAAATGAAATTACAGCAAGAAAATAAAAATAAAGTCTTATAGAGATTGAATTGTTTTGCAAATAGAGGCTGCTCCGCACTGGAAAGTAAAGGGCAAATTGCCATGAAGTTCGCGGTGACCTTGCTACAACTATCAACAATGCATAATACCATCAGGTGTCCCCCTTCAAACAGCCATTATCGGTCTGCCACTGGTGGAACAACAACACCGGTCACCGAGGCAAAAACACCTGCAGATGGATAGTGGATACATGAGAAATGTGAGGCTCATTATTAAAGTAGTCGCCTCCTTCATTATCTAATTTCTAAATTGTTAATTCACCGCTTATTGAAGGATTAACAATGAATGAAAATATGGTGTTATGCTCCCCTGAAGAAGAAAAAAATCGAGTCATGTAACAGCGTCACACCATCGTACCTTCCATTTCTCGGGCTTAAGGCATGTGCTCTAGGGTTCGTGCAACATGTTAGGCAGAACAAAAAGAAATAGAATAAAAGCAAAGGTGTTAATAAAAGGAAACCCAACGACGCGAAGCTACTGTAAGTCCATCCGCAAATTGGGACAAAAGATGTATACAAGGAACACTGATTACTACTTCAAATAGAGGTAATACATGTCCGTAACCATAACAGAAACGCAAAAGGAGTTAGTAGCCGGAAAACTAGCCCATGTTATACACGCAGTTGGTTCAAGTCCATAGCAAGACCAGGACAAGTACATGAGCTGGAGGACAACAGTGCCCATGCAAAGGGGAGGTCTTGGGATCGCTTCTTGTCGTCTGGCGTCAAGTCTGGGCCTTCTGATTGCAATTTATGGAGGAATCGTCGAAAGCAGAGCGCGAGGGCCGTCTGCGTGTGTCATCCTTGTTTTCTGCCTGA
>NC_051417.1:12216968-12217150 GCF_015228065.2 Penaeus monodon | reverse complement strand
TCGTTTTCCTTCTTTTCCTTGTCTCATTGTTACTTATTCTTGTCTTTGCGATAATTTTCAGGAATTATTTTGCGATTGTTTCCTACCACTTTGCTGGATGATCATTCATTTCTTTCATTTAAACGAAAACGAATAATTTGACAATGAAAGGCTGTCTTCCTTTCTACTCTTTGCCCCCTTCT
>NC_051417.1:12216706-12216904 GCF_015228065.2 Penaeus monodon | reverse complement strand
CCCACAGGGATTATTGTGCATGTTTAGCCTTGCAAAATCTGCTCACTCGGCCAAGAAACGCTTGAATTCGTGATATTAAAAGTAAATGGTATAGTGAATCTACAGTTCTTTTTATGATAACGAATGGACATCTAAGAGTACCATTATCAAAGACTATTAGAGATATTACAAGAAAAAAGGCAACGTTTGAACTTAACG
>NC_051417.1:12215594-12216439 GCF_015228065.2 Penaeus monodon | reverse complement strand
AGAGTCTTTCTGGCTGCATGTCCGTTTGTGTGTGGATGTTTATGTATGCACATAAATGAACACATGGAAATAAACGCGACGAAGGGATAACGCTATTTCCCTAGCTAGTTTACATACGCAGAAATGCCACCAGTTCGAGTCTCACGGAGGATATAATTAGAGATCAGCTTCATTACCATGCTAGAACGGCCTCAGAAGAGGGTGCCAACTTGTGTTTAATTACCTCCATTGCTGCCAAGTTCTGACGTACGAAGCTGTACTCAATATTGATCAGGCTGTTTTAAATAATGAATGTTGTTAGAGCCTTTTACTCCATTAGCTTTTGAGAGGAAACGGTTAGTTGGTTTATTTATTCTTTCTGTTAGTCTGTTAGACGAATTTTGTAAATATTTCTAATCATAAGGTTTTAATTTCCACTCTGTTCAATATACTTGACGAAGGAAGATGGAAAAATCAGTGAAGAAATCTTTTCGAAATGTTGTCACAATGTCTCACTACCCCCTTCCCCCCCAAGTCAACCCCCACTTAACCCCGCCCCTAAAAAAGAGGCTCCCACCCCCATTCCCCACGTGACCCTTACCTCCCCCAACCCCTCACCTGATCCTAAACTCCCTCAACCCACCCACCAGATCTAAACCTCCCCCCAACCCCCCTACATGACCCCAGCCTCCCCACCCCCCATTTCCCCTGCGTCGAAGACCAGGGGGGCCTTTGTCAGCCGAGGTCACTGTAGCGTCATGGGCCGTGTCGACGCTGATCCTGCCCAGAACGTCAGACTTTTCCTTTCGTGGGGAAGGGGGGGGGGGTGGACTGGGGTTAAGTTGGAAGGAAAGCGGAGGGGAGCA
>NC_051417.1:12214762-12215176 GCF_015228065.2 Penaeus monodon | reverse complement strand
CATTACTTTGAACAGGGACCATAACCTTCCTTATTACTGCTGATAGTATCCCACCTTATCAGAATAATAAAGACTTTGCGTTTGTATCATTTCATTTCTAGGAGAACTATATGCGCTAATTATCTTTATAAACCATCTTTGTTGAAAGATCTCTCTGTGCTCTCTCTATATAAAAATCAAACAAATATGAAAAAAATTCCTGTCGATAAAACGGGAATAAAGATATATTGTAGGAATAAAAAGTAGAAAACTAGAATATTTGTTAATAAACATCTAATGTGAACCGATGCATTTTCCACTAAGATGATTCTTCTGGTGTAAACTTGAATAGATATGAAATACATCACCATGACATGACCTTCTGAAGAAACAATAAACAAAAAGAAAACATTGGGAATAGATCCAGTGAAGGTT
>NC_051417.1:12214569-12214718 GCF_015228065.2 Penaeus monodon | reverse complement strand
CGATGCAGTAAAACGTTCCTCCAAACCAAAACGATTGTGTAAAAACAACAAAGTCCTAAATAGAGAAGCTGAAACTCCACTGAAATGAATATTTTGCTAAATTGTGCAGTTTTGCTCGGAGGCGGGAAACAGCATGCAGGTGTTCACAT
>NC_051417.1:12213907-12214128 GCF_015228065.2 Penaeus monodon | reverse complement strand
CGTGTAATTGTTACGATCGCGTTTGGCAGTTGTACAGAGGTTCTGATTTTAGTAACGAATTTCTATTTGTCTTTATCGGGGGCGGGGATTACGAGCCTATTTTTATGACTTTCTTTGGGTACGTTTCTTTACTTGGTTTCTCCGACTCTCTTCTTTGTTTTCTTTTTTTCCGAATTCCTTTTTCGTTGCTATATTTTTTTTATCCATATAACGTGTAAGTC
>NC_051417.1:12212402-12212835 GCF_015228065.2 Penaeus monodon | reverse complement strand
TGGAAAAAGCCTTCCTCATACAGTTGTCCGTTCTTGCAAATAATCGAGGACGAATAATGCAGTATTACTATGCAAAGCTGCGTCTTTGAAAAGGGTTGATGATACTCTGGAGCTTCATGTTACATAGACGGCTAAAAATCGCGCCATGGTGTTTGAAATAACCTTTTTCTCTATGAAGGAAATACCTGGCAATGCTGTTTTGCCAAAAGATAAGATATACTGAAAAAAAAAATTAAGAGGATGTTATGCAAGTGCAGTCTTCTCTACATCTAAGTCCACCAATCAGCGTTGCCAGTGTGTGAACTGCCCGTTTCGATTCTTGTAACCGAATCGCAATAACGAAGCGGGTGTTTTTCGGATGCAAGAGTCGATACTGGCAGTTTGTAGATTGGCAACGCTGAGCGGCGAACTTGGAAGAGGAAGGGGCTGTGTG
>NC_051417.1:12212098-12212211 GCF_015228065.2 Penaeus monodon | reverse complement strand
GATTCTCAGGAGATTAGAAGCCTGTGGAATTATATAGCATTCCATAAAAGTTGTTCAGTTAATAACTAGGTTTTGTATGTAGCTAATGTTTTACACTTCAAAGGTTGGACATC
>NC_051417.1:12211305-12211643 GCF_015228065.2 Penaeus monodon | reverse complement strand
ACCTTTGTGTTCCATTGCAAGGTTTCCATACTTAACTTTCAGTCGTATTCTCGTTCTCACTCTATCCTATTTCCATCTTCCAGTCAATTGATCGCCATTAGGCCTCTCTGCAGTTTCCTTAATCAAATCAGTGTCTCCTGCAACATAAACTGATTTCCTGTCTAAGAACAGCTGTTGTTCTCACCTGCCCCCAACCCCCTACTCCACCGACCAGCACTGCACAAACCTTTCCGAGTTTTCAGTAGTTTATTTGCTATTTCTAATCTATAATCAGTTCTCTTCGATCGTGAGTCACTATATTCATGTTGTAGAATTGGGCTGTTTTCACTATAGCGACA
>NC_051417.1:12210746-12210832 GCF_015228065.2 Penaeus monodon | reverse complement strand
CAATTAAAAATGTTTTCATATTATAAAATTATGTATAACCATGCCAAAACAGTAAAAAGGAAAAAAGATAGTTACTTCACATTACA
>NC_051417.1:12210410-12210561 GCF_015228065.2 Penaeus monodon | reverse complement strand
AGTTTTGTTTACATTTAAATGACATTGTGTAATTACATAATTATCTAAAGTATTTCTTGGTCAACTTCCCTCTGTTCTTCATTCAATATTCTTGGCCCTTCCGTGTCTTAAGCTTTCAAGTCTCATTCTTAACAATTCTTATCCTTTCGCC
>NC_051417.1:12210084-12210206 GCF_015228065.2 Penaeus monodon | reverse complement strand
ATGGCTTAGAATTTTCTCTCTGCTTATCTCCAGTTCTTCTCTGTCCCTTTCACTAATTCCTGTTTCTTTCCCTCCTCACGAAATCGCTATTTTCTATTTTTCCTTGCACTGTTCGCGCCTAA
>NC_051417.1:12209929-12210022 GCF_015228065.2 Penaeus monodon | reverse complement strand
CCTTTTATATTAGCGCTTGTGTATCACTTTTTGTACAAGTGTGCGTATATCAGCAGGTACAAACAAGGCTTAATACCTGTATATTATCGCTCG
>NC_051417.1:12208854-12208955 GCF_015228065.2 Penaeus monodon | reverse complement strand
CTCCCAGGTCACGAAGTCAGTTTAATTCAATTTCCTTCTCCTCTTTGGTGTCCGGCGTATTTCCTTCGGCGAGAAACTGGAGGGAGTGCCCGGGGGACTGC
>NC_051417.1:12208025-12208531 GCF_015228065.2 Penaeus monodon | reverse complement strand
GGAATAGGGAGACACAAGAATCAGGAACTAAATAATTGGGGAGGAGAAGAGAGAGGGAGGAGAAGAGAGAGGGAGGAGAAGAGAGAGGGAGGAGAAGAGAGAGGGAGGAGAAGAGAGAGGGAGGAGAAGAGAGAGGGAGGAGAAGAGAGAGGGAGGAGAAGAGAGATTGGAATCACAGGCTAGGTAATCGGGGGGGCGGGGGAATGAAATGGAGGAATAGGGAGAAACAAAAACCATGAACTAAGGAATTGTGGAAGAGAAGAAGGATGCGGGGAAGGAAGAGAAACAGGAATTAATGACTAGATAATTAGGGGAAAACATGGGGAAGGGGGATGATGGGGATGGAATTGAAAAGGGAAGATAAAACTGGGGAAGTGAGGAGGAGGACGATGTAGAGAGATATAGAGAAGGAGAAAAACAGATAACGGATACTAGAGAAAAGAGACGAATAAGAAAATAATTATGGAGATGAGGATAAGAAAAGGAAGAGGTTAGGAGGGCGGGGA
>NC_051417.1:12207798-12207928 GCF_015228065.2 Penaeus monodon | reverse complement strand
ATGATAGGAAGGTACACGTAGAAAGAATAAAGGGAAGTAGAAAGATAGATGCAGAGGAATAGGAAAGAGCAACAGAAAAAATATATATAGAAAGATGTGATTATGGGGAGAGATTATAACTTATATAACT
>NC_051417.1:12206299-12206401 GCF_015228065.2 Penaeus monodon | reverse complement strand
AACAAGGCGCAGAGAAGAAGGGCGAGCGACCCTCGAGGAAGAAGTATAAGGCGGTGAGTTCGTAGCTATGAGTGCAGTTCAGAAACTTCCTGTAGTGTCCGT
>NC_051417.1:12205823-12206141 GCF_015228065.2 Penaeus monodon | reverse complement strand
AGCTGAAGATGATGGCCATGTTGAGAGAGACACTGATTATTAAAGATGCTGCGACTAAGACGGAAAGTTTCGGTGAGTGGGGAGGCACGTGGGGTTGGGTGGGGAAAGTGTGTTTGAGTGGGGGTAAGGAGTAAGTGGGAGAGGGGGATGGGGAGGAAGAAGGGGTGAGTGGGGAAAGAGTTGAGTGGGGAGGGGGACGGTAATGGGTAGGGTGAAACGGGAGATTGGGGAAGGGGGTGAGTAGGGAGACACGTGGAGGTGGGTTGGGATGGAGGGTGAGTGGGAGGGGGTAGGTTGGGTTTAGAGGGGGGAAAGAAA
>NC_051417.1:12205594-12205782 GCF_015228065.2 Penaeus monodon | reverse complement strand
TTCGGTGGGAAAGGGGCATGAGGGGGTTGAGTTGAATTTGGCGGCGGGGGGAGGGAGATAAAGGAAGGGGTTACCGGAGGGAACTGGGGTTGGGGATTGAATAGGACGGGGTGGGGAGGGGGGTGTTAGAGGGGGGGTGATGGGTAATTCTTATTATTTTCATTATTAACAATGTCAAACTAACATGC
>NC_051417.1:12204354-12204620 GCF_015228065.2 Penaeus monodon | reverse complement strand
TAACACGCACCTATTTACACACCCGCGGGCATATAAGTTTTCCCCAAAGAAAGGAAAATATCGACCTGGTGACGCCCTTATGAGAGCTTTAACTCAAGATCCTTGATTACAAAGGTTATCACATGATTCGGACGCAGCCGACTGGAAAGATAGAGGAGGAATTATAGGCTAATAAAAAAAAAAATTAACAGAGGAGAAAATTAATCCTGTAAATATATTTCTTTTGAATTCTGGTAAGATTTATATTGTTTTAGATAATGAGATGA
>NC_051417.1:12204150-12204328 GCF_015228065.2 Penaeus monodon | reverse complement strand
AGTGGTACTAAAGAGAAATGCTCCCTACGTACTGTTCAGCTTGTTTTTGTTCTTGGATGTTAGCTGCGTGCTAATCAGCGTGTTCTTCTTGTTCTTATTAGTATGGCTGTAGAATAACCCTTTTCTTTGCAGTTTTTGTCTTTGCACTATACCTCTTTGTGTAGCCCCGTGTGGGATT
>NC_051417.1:12203730-12203912 GCF_015228065.2 Penaeus monodon | reverse complement strand
ACCACGTTTCACTATATATGTGACCTAAAACCAAGCTCACTCGAACCGCGGAAACAACCCATCTATAACAGTATCTGTCTATTTACTTCTCCCGAGACTAGACTGAGTTATCTGCTGTTAAGACATAAACTTAAACGATAATAAGTCTGTGGTCTAAACACAGCCTCGTACACGTCATGGGA
>NC_051417.1:12203391-12203554 GCF_015228065.2 Penaeus monodon | reverse complement strand
GTACAGACACACATACAACTTCACGTTTTCACAGAGTTGAGTTTAAGAGCCAAATATCCAACAGTTTTACCATAGCATTCTGTTTAATTCTCTTTATATATTGTATATCTAGATGTTCATGCTTCAATTCATATGATTCTGTGTATGCACGTGTTTGGGCTTT
>NC_051417.1:12202174-12203181 GCF_015228065.2 Penaeus monodon | reverse complement strand
ACTTGGTTTTGAATTTAAAAGAAACGACAGAAACGCTGAGACGGAAAAAAACCTTTTGAATAAAAAATAAACAAAGAAAAGGTGAAATGTAAAAAAAAAAGAATCATCGTGAAAGGAAAGGAAAGGTAGAATAAGAAATAAAGATAATAAAAAAGAAGAAAGAAATGGAAGAGAAGATTAACAAAGAGAGGAAAGAAAACTGGAAGAATCATTTAGAGAAAGAAAAAGGAAGAAATAGATAGAAATGAATGAAAGAAAAAGGAAGAAATAGATAGAAATGAATGAAAGAAAAGAGAAAGACATTAAAAAGAGAACTAAAGAAAATACAAGAAAAATATATATATGAAAATAAAAACAGATCGATAAAAACAAAACAAAGTACTGAAACGTCCTTGCATAAAAAAACTAAAGAACAAGCAATGATGACATGTGATAAAAAAAGTGTTATGAATTTACTTTTTTCATAAATGCTATTTAGCCCCCCCCCCCCCCAAACAAACAAAAATCAAAAGGAAAAACAATGAAAGAAAAAAAGTTAAGCAAGAATATAAGAATAAGAGAGAAAGGAGCAAGACTGAAAGAGAATAAACTAAGGAGCAAATAAGGAAAGAACATAAACGAAAGAATTGGAGAAAGCGTTAGAAAAGGGAAGAGGAGGAGACGGAAGATAGGAAGACAGAAAAGAAGCTGTGACAAAGGATAAAGGGCAATAAAGGGAGGAAGTGAAGGAGGGAGGAGAAGAGAACGAAAAGAAAGGGATATGAAAGAAAGACGAAGTAAAGGAGAGAAGAAAGAAAAGGAGCAGTGGTGAAACGAAAATAGGAAAAAGGGGAGAGAGAAATAGGAAATAGGAGAAAGGAATGAAGACGAAATGGAGAGGAAAGATAAAGGCATGATAGAGAACGAAAATGTAGAAGGAGAAGGACGAAGTTGGAAAAGAAAGGAAAAAAAGAAATAAAAAGCAGAGGTGATTGAGTACGTGAGAAATTTTGGCCAAAAGAACAAAA
>NC_051417.1:12201840-12201919 GCF_015228065.2 Penaeus monodon | reverse complement strand
GGGGTAGGGTACAACGACCGGGTTGCAGTCCGCTAGCCAGTATTTCACACTTAGTGACGTGGTGGAGGTGGAGCCACTT
>NC_051417.1:12199252-12199773 GCF_015228065.2 Penaeus monodon | reverse complement strand
AACAACTCCACAGAATCCAGATCGTTGGACAAAAGTGTCCTAAAAGATAAAAGGTCGAAGCAAGAGGGCAATCAAGACTACCGTTAAAACAAGAAGAAACAAGGTAATTGCCGAAAGAAGAATCAGCTTATTCCCTACGAGGAAGAAGAGAAAGACCTTAGAACGCTCGTTGCTTTTCCTTTATAGCTCTCGGGAGTTCAGGATCGTCCATATGCAAATCAGGTACTTCCTCTTCATCTTATTAGGCCCCCCCCTCTTCTTTCTCCTCTTCTCTTTCTCCCATTCCCCTCGTTCGTCCCGGTTGATTCTCCTTTTCTCTTGACCCTCTCCCTTCTCTCCTCCTCTATATTCCCTCTTTATTCCCTCTCCTCCTCTCTTTTCCGATTCTTTCTTGTCTACCATTCTTTCTCTCATATTTTTCTCCCCTCCTTCCTTCTTCTCCCCCCCCCTTATGGACGTCCGCCAAAAGCTTATAAGATGATGTTCAGTCAAAGCCAAGTCAGAGTTCATGTCAGACATTG
>NC_051417.1:12198173-12198877 GCF_015228065.2 Penaeus monodon | reverse complement strand
ATACCTAACCAAAAGATTATACATAATAAATGGAATGAATGACTGAAATGAACTATCGGACTGAATAACTTAACTGATTAACTGAAATTACTGAGCAGATTACTGAAGTGCATGACCAGATTAAATTCCTTAACTGAATAGCGAAACTGAAAAAACTACAAGGTTGTAATTCTAGACTAGAATACATAACACCGCCGAACGTATGCACTGAATGACTGAAATGAATGAAAAGACTGAATCATTTGCCTGAAAGACTGAACTGAAGAACTACACGGTTATAATTCTTGACTACAATGTATATCTCAGTCAGTCGAATGGGACTGAATGACTGAAATGAATGACTAAACTGAATAAAATGACTGATTAACTGAAATGAATTACTGAACCGAATGGATGGGCTGAATTGCCGAAACGAATGACTAGACTATATTACTTAACTGAATAACTAAACCGAAAAACTACTCAGATGTAATAGAACTATATATATATATAATAATTTCAGTTAATCAGTTAAGTCAGTCATTATACCAGTCATTCATAGAATATCTGAGAATAAAGGAATATCTGAGCCAGTCGAATGGACTGAATGATCGAAAGGAATGACAAGACTGAATAACTTGACTGAAAGACTGAACTGAAAAAGAAGAAGAAAAAAAAATACACGATATACTTGACTAAAATGCATAACTGAGCCGTTCGCATGA
>NC_051417.1:12197970-12198121 GCF_015228065.2 Penaeus monodon | reverse complement strand
AATGAAGAAACTATACACGGTTATAATACTTGAGTGACATTTCTGAAAGAGCAACGATGGAAGAAAAGATATCATGAGAGAAGATCAAGAATGAAAACGGATATGGATAGTCTTAAAAAAAATATATGTTAGTAGTGTTAGTCCTTTCTTT
>NC_051417.1:12197506-12197810 GCF_015228065.2 Penaeus monodon | reverse complement strand
CTTTTATTTATTCTTAACAAATCCGGTTAATACCCCAGAGAGACAGAGGCAAACAAAAGGTGTTTTTGATATGCAGACGAAAGGTGATTACAACTAATTATACCACTTAGGAGGCGAAAATCATTAACGTTCAAAATTATGCTAATGACATACGTAAACTTGCGAAACAGGGATAATCGAGAGACAGCAAACATGAATGTCTATTTGCAAAGAAACTCGAAATTTCAAGAAAGGCAGAGGACCCGCGAGATTGAGATAAAGAAGGTTCAGCCATCTTGAGAATTGCAAAGCTATCTGAAGATGT
>NC_051417.1:12196349-12196434 GCF_015228065.2 Penaeus monodon | reverse complement strand
AGGGCCTCCAGAGCAGCGCGGTATCGGTAGACGTAAAAGGAAAACGGAGTTAAAAGAAAGGTGGGAGGGAGGGAGGGGGAGGTGT
>NC_051417.1:12195716-12195785 GCF_015228065.2 Penaeus monodon | reverse complement strand
AGCTAAAAGAATGGACAAGGAGGATAAATCCAGATGCAAGAGAACTACCGGCAAATAAGAGGAAACAGT
>NC_051417.1:12195169-12195460 GCF_015228065.2 Penaeus monodon | reverse complement strand
CGGAAGGAATGGCACATTTGTCATGATAAGGGCCAGTCACTCTGAATTTTTCCTCCTCGCAGCATAAACTCCGTTAAGAAAATGGGAATGTGTGGAATGGAATCTCGTTTTTTTCTCTTTTTTTTTCTTTTTTTTCTCTTTTTTTTCTTCTTCTGTGAGCCACTTGATGTTTTGCGTGCGTTTGTTTGGTTGTTTGTCGCTTTACTAGTTTTTTTTCGTGTTTTGTTCGTATTTTTTGTGCTTTTCATGTTTTTTTTTTCTTTTTTATTGTTATAATTTTTGTCTGTCGTT
>NC_051417.1:12194465-12194774 GCF_015228065.2 Penaeus monodon | reverse complement strand
GTGCAAACAGTCTACAAACTCACTAGTTGTCCGTTTCGCAATATGCAGTCCATGTACTTCTAATGCAAGGATCCATCCTTTCAATTACTTGACAAAAGTAAAGATTTTATATATATATATATTTTTCTTTTGTTTTACACTGCAGAAAAAGTCACTAATTAATCGACATATCTCCCCTTTGTAAAGCTGAGTCATGATGGAAAGCCGGCCATATAATTGAAAATACTCTCATGTCAAAACAAGAGCAAATATTTCCAAAATATAAACAATTCTTTTTTTTTTTTGTAACGAGTGGATTTATATTGTTCG
>NC_051417.1:12194287-12194362 GCF_015228065.2 Penaeus monodon | reverse complement strand
TTCTCTGACTAATGAGCATGCATCTAAAACCGTTTGCTGATATTGGTAATCGACTGTATATTGGTCCTAATTTCA
>NC_051417.1:12193460-12193709 GCF_015228065.2 Penaeus monodon | reverse complement strand
CTCGTCCTATAGAATGTGTGTCCCCATCACATTATTATAACAAGGATCCGGGTCTGTTGGAGGTGAGACAAGGAGAAGGAGGAAGGAACAGGGAAGCAGGAAGAGAGTAGCGAGAAGGGTGAAGAACAGGAGGAGGCGGAGAAACAAGAAGAGATGGAGGAGGGAGCCAAAGACATGAGCGACTGACGAAAAGGATAATGAAGGAAAGGGCCAAGCTGAGAAACGAGGAAAATGAGGAAGAGTAAATTG
>NC_051417.1:12193205-12193355 GCF_015228065.2 Penaeus monodon | reverse complement strand
TTCAATGTCCCACGGGAGTTATGCCCAAGTGAAGCAAATCTGACATCCATCTAAGAACCAAGGCGGAGGAGGAAGTGACAGGAGGGTGAACGGGGTGGAAGGTGTGCCATGGTGCTCTACAGATAGACACAGAGCGATAGGAGACGGCAT
>NC_051417.1:12189185-12189703 GCF_015228065.2 Penaeus monodon | reverse complement strand
AGTTATGCATAGCTACAGACATACACTTCCATCTCTACTTATACATTTTGGTTAAAGAACCGTTGCGAGCAAACATTTAAAATACCAACAACTTGCCAGAGATTAATGTGTTAATTTTTCCTCAAATTCCCTTCCTTGTTTTCCTCTTCTTTCCGCCATACGCTTTGCTAAAGAGAGAGGTTCATTTCCTATTAATTTTCATCTAATTGTTTACTTAGGAATAGTCAGCGGTGTGACTCATGCCCTCAACTTTTCCCCGTATTCAGATGTGGCTTTTGTCCGCATTAAAAACAATGTCTTTATGGCGGCGAGGACACACATTCGGGGTAAAGTCAGAAAGCTCTTAAAAGACTGTAAAGACGGAGACTCTTTTAGGGGTAAAGTCATGTTGTTTTTAGGAAGGCACTGGTCTTTGTGTGATATGGGGCTAGAGATAAATACGATTGGTGAGAACTCGGGCACTTTTTGCGGGGTTAAGGGCAGAACACCTACAGAAAATTTGGGGTAATTTTTGGGGT
>NC_051417.1:12188652-12188875 GCF_015228065.2 Penaeus monodon | reverse complement strand
AAGGGGTATTCGAAAATAGAGAATAGATAGAAGATATAACAGCTTTCAAATTCAGTTCATATACATCTATTTTCTCTCTCTTTTTTAGGGCGAATGTCAAAATGTTTATTAGTCTTACACTCTTTTTCGTGTTAAGTCAGTATCGTAAAGAAACCCAAACACTCTTCTGGGGATGAGTCAGAAGAGTCTTCAAGTAAAGTCGAACCTTCTTTTGTGGTAAAGT
>NC_051417.1:12187411-12187606 GCF_015228065.2 Penaeus monodon | reverse complement strand
ATTAATCTCTCGCTGCCTCCACCGCCCCCTGTTTCTCCCCCGCCATGAAGGGTTGCCGAGCGTGTGCCGAGGGCCCGACGTGGCCAGGAACTCAAGCTGGCGCAAGTCGGACCAAGTTTTGGATTAGAGTACCAGCAGTGAGTTGCCGGTGCGTGTTTACCTACATTATTTAGCGCGGAGCCCGACCGGTGTGAG
>NC_051417.1:12186915-12187221 GCF_015228065.2 Penaeus monodon | reverse complement strand
GGAAGAGGTGAAAATAGAGGCTTAAGATTCGGAGATGAAAAAGGTGATGATGAGAGAATAAAGAGGAGGAGAGGAGGAGAGGGTTCGTGGTAGTGGGGAGGGGAAGAAGGCGGAGATAAGTTGACCGTTTTAAATATGAAAAAGAGAAAATAGTGTGAACATTGAGCAAACAGAGAAGAGGGAGATAAGAGGTGAGAAAAAGGTATTTAATCACAATTAAAAGCGATTCATACAGATACATGTATAGTAATTTGTAAAGGAAATAAATGGATCTGATCATAGAAAGAAGGCAGACAGATGGTTGTA
>NC_051417.1:12185265-12185522 GCF_015228065.2 Penaeus monodon | reverse complement strand
AAGCACGGTACCACACATCAAAATCCGGACACTCCCTGAAGTACCACACAAAAAATAAAAATAGATAAAGCAATGCAAAGTAGCGGCAAGTCACCCGTGCGACGATAAACGAATCGCAGCCACAAAAACGGCCCTGAGGTGGCACGTCGCGCGACCTCCAGCGATCTTAATGATAACCCGATGGTCTTCGTGTGATTCGGGCGAGCGATGGTGTCCCTCGGCCCTCTGCAATGCTGATTTAGAGGGGAATGCTGAAT
>NC_051417.1:12184556-12184987 GCF_015228065.2 Penaeus monodon | reverse complement strand
CTTATCTCTTCTTAGAAACGGCAACTCCCGTCCTTCCTAGAATCCAGGAAAAAAATTGTTTTCCATTTTCTTTTTGTCTTTCTTTTCCGCCTGTTGTCGTTTTGACTTTCGCTATATTAGTTTTCTATATTCAATTAATTTTCTATTTGCATTGAATACTGTAATAAGTACTCCGAATAAGAAAATAAATATAAACAACCTTCACTCTCTTTGCATTACACAGCAAAAAGGTAAATAAAATAGATCTACAGTACAATTAAATCGAAATCTCCGCTGACTTCAAAACTATAATTTAATTTCTTCCGATGGGTAGTTTTGATTTTGCCATTTTTTCAGTCACAGTTTATGTTCATTCCACATATGGCTCAAACATTCAAGTCTATCATGTCCAGCTCACATCATTCCGTGATTTCCATACTATAGGTAGTATG
>NC_051417.1:12175186-12176148 GCF_015228065.2 Penaeus monodon | reverse complement strand
AACATATATGCGCATTCTTATGATAGATTAATATTTTTATTCCCTAAGTGTTCATGGTTCCGTGTTTGTGAATTTTTTTGGGGGGCGGCTTCAGATATGAATGCTTGGATATACACCTGGGACTGCATACACTCTTCGTTTTAGAGTCACAATCACAATGATATGGTCCCTCTCATAATTATTACGTCTGTGTTCCCTTCATGAAAATTTTCGATATTGTGTGTATCTACAGAAGCTGATCCAGTTCAGGTCCTGATTCTGTATTTTCCTCCTCTTCTTTGTTGATATATATTCCATCTCTTTTGATATTACCTGTCTTTGTTCCCTTCATTTAACAGGAGATACGTTATAAATTTGATTCATTTCTCCTACATATAGCTTTCGGTAATATTTTCGCCGCCATCTCTCCTCTGGAAATGATCTTTCGCTCCACTCTTTTTCTTGCTTCCAAATTCTCTGTCAACTTTAATACTGATCACCTTGGGTTCACCTTATGCCGGGAGGCCAGCGAGAGGCCTAGAAACAAAGGAATTTTTCCCCTCCATAGTTAAGCTGGTATTTGGTAATCGGTGGCAAGTACTTGATTTTTTTTGCCTTGTTTGCCCTCTGCACCCATAAAGTAAGATGCTAAAGATGCTGAAAAAGTTTCATCTGGTCAAAATTATCCGACATTCCTTTGCATAACGATCAATAGCCGGTTCTCTTTCCCGCGACAGATGGCAGCACCTTGCATGCAGCTCTTTCCGGGAAGGAAATGTGCGTCAGAGAAAACGCTTGTTTTCTTTGGGGACACTAAGGCATATTTCTACTAAGGTCTTGTAATTACTAGTTATCTCCTTTTCTATTTCATGATTGGTTGTTTACTGCTTATATCAAGGCTTATACAAATGTCAGAGGAATAGAATTATATTTCCTGAAACCTAATTTTTTTCATAACTATTTATGAAACGGGTGTTTTATTC
>NC_051417.1:12174931-12175079 GCF_015228065.2 Penaeus monodon | reverse complement strand
TGTTATTAGAGAAGTAAATACGAACATTTTCACAACTTTAAAAGAGAAGAGGGAGAGAGAAAAGAAAAGAGAAACTCTGATAGCATCAACAGCAATAAGATGACAATGATAACAATAACGATTGTATATTCAACTTTCATTTGATTTT
>NC_051417.1:12168238-12168438 GCF_015228065.2 Penaeus monodon | reverse complement strand
CCGCTTTAGTCCTCAGTACTACATAATTGAAATTAATGATTAGAGGTTTGTATGTTACGACAAAGCACCATTTACGATTACATAAGGATGGCCAACCACGACGTCAATTATCTTGATGGCTTGGCCTCGTTGCACAGTGTTGTAATAAATGTTAAAACAGAAATTGATATAAGATTTGACAAGACCGAATGGGTTATTGC
>NC_051417.1:12167368-12167599 GCF_015228065.2 Penaeus monodon | reverse complement strand
ATTAACAACTAACAAGTGTGAGGGCATGTATAGATTCTAGGTTTACTCTGAGAAGTGGAAATGCAAGAATAAAGCTTAAGCTTATCGTTGCGAGTGGAAGAATATCTAAATCGTAAGCTTATTCCTCTTCATAACTAAGCTGTGTCTTCTGTGGGTGGATTGGCGGGTATTACACTTTGTTTCTTTCATTATGATTAACTACGTCTTGAATATTTTGTCCAGTCTATTGTT
>NC_051417.1:12166737-12167005 GCF_015228065.2 Penaeus monodon | reverse complement strand
TAATAGTTTACTTGGATGTCAAAAATTCATTTTCATTGGTTTCCCCGAATAAAGAAAGCAAAAATCACAAGCCATAACAGCCATGAATGATATTGGTCTTATTAAACCTTAAAGGGAATAATCATAAACACTAGATTCGCGTAATTCGCACGAATTTTACTTCTATCGACCGAAACTAGCTCGCTCTTTGGAAACTGATGAAATTTGCCTTAAGGTCATGTGTGATCTTCTGCCTCTTTGAAATTACACAGAAGCGATCTAGCTGAAT
>NC_051417.1:12166215-12166669 GCF_015228065.2 Penaeus monodon | reverse complement strand
TGAACACGTGTATATGTACGTGTCTCGGCAATATCCACCTGTGTAGATGTATCATTCGTACCTTCGCATGTATGTATGTGCGCCCCACACATACATATTCATACAGCATACCTGCCAGCGCTCCATCAAGATCCTCGACCCAGAGACTAGAGGCAAGTGCGAGTATCCCAAGATCGGCGAGCGATATCTGCACCGTGATTCCAATAATCAGCGTTCGGATATTTTCACCGTTCTTTGCGAGAATCCGGTTCCGCTGAAGGCTTCGGGTATTATTTTTTCCGCCTTGATTTTTAGGCCGAGTTGGCCGGTAATGCGTTTAATTAGAAATCATGTGTTGCGTTTTATTCTTATTGCTGTTAATTCCGTCGGCAATGGTTATAGCTGAGCCATTTTCCTCCTTGATTTAGAATGTATAACGTTTGGAGTGAATGTAACCTTTATCATTTGAATTGTA
>NC_051417.1:12165916-12166184 GCF_015228065.2 Penaeus monodon | reverse complement strand
GTGGGGGGGCCTTTGGAAAATAAAACTGAAATGTCTTAGCCTTGGAAATTAGATATATATGATTTCATTTCGGGAGAAAAAGAAAAAGGAATCGGAAAATACTTGAAATTTTCTGATGTTCGAAAGATATTTCCATAACCTTATTACCTTTGATTTACCATGTCTCCATCAAGCGGTATCTCCCAATCCTCTTATTGAAACTTTAAGATAATCTGAAGCACTAAAAAGATATAAACGTATCATTCCTCAGGTGAATAATTTTATTTTG
>NC_051417.1:12164940-12165082 GCF_015228065.2 Penaeus monodon | reverse complement strand
CAAACTACCCCACCCCCCACATGAGATTAATGCCCTGCCTTGTTGCACTCATCTCAAGTTTGGCCAAGATGTCGGGGTGAAAGAAAGAGAGAGTGTGACTGCTTGTGTTTTTTTTTGTATGTCTGATTGGCTGGGTTTCTTG
>NC_051417.1:12162502-12162869 GCF_015228065.2 Penaeus monodon | reverse complement strand
AGAAGAAAGGCCAGTGGTGAGGAAGACCATAAGTGAAATTGGTATGTGTTGCTATTTCCTTTGATATTTGATGTGATTATCGTGGTTGTTATTGTATTAGGTCATTATCATGTAATGTAATGATTATGATCTTTCCAGTTTTTTTCTCTCTTTCTTTTTTGTACTATAAATTCACAACACACACATTACATATCACAATTGCAAAATGCCGAGGCTAAATTATGGTATGCCATTTCTTGAGCTGTACTCAAACGTAATCGCAAGTTGCTTTCACCAAGTCTCCCTTTCCAACATCTCTTTCAGGTTACATAATATTAATCCTCTTTTCTTGATAAACTTTGCAGTTGTCTCGGTGGAAAGTATTGGG
>NC_051417.1:12161112-12161441 GCF_015228065.2 Penaeus monodon | reverse complement strand
CCTTGAACTCGGGTTGATGGACAATGCCTTTCACAGTCGAATCTGCAGGGATGAATGTTTTCTGTTTATGATGCTAAAAGAAGCATTACTAAGCATTACTGCCAACACTAACAGTAAAGTTTTAAAGCACGCCTCTCGAAAGGGATCCCAAGGGTAATGCTGAGGGTACGTTGGTTCACATCCAAGACAAGGCTATAAACTTTACTATTCGCTGTCTGGGAACGATATCAAGAAGGGATAGATTAAAACAAAGATTATATCTTATGTCATGTTTATTTTTTATTTTGTATTCCTGGGTTTTGTTTCTTCGTTGGGGAGAGTAAGTTGTA
>NC_051417.1:12159963-12160168 GCF_015228065.2 Penaeus monodon | reverse complement strand
TGCTTCGTTTTACAAAAATGATACAAATTCGTTTCAGGAAAAGAATAGCGCGAGAGAAAACAACAATATTTTATTTGTTAGATTTACTAGACAAGAAATTTATACAAAATCTTTGTGAGAATACAAGTACCCTCTCTCTCTACCTTCATAATACCATTAAGGTCGTTTCAAAGGTTGTTTACAAACATATTCCCTTAAACCAAAG
>NC_051417.1:12159665-12159910 GCF_015228065.2 Penaeus monodon | reverse complement strand
GCCAGAAATGTTAACCCGCTGAAAAAGAAAATGAAACTATTAAGTCATTCCCATATATAGAAACCAGGTTCACCACACACACGGTCAGATACCGAAGGAGACTCATACCAAAGCGATACCGCCTTATGGTTCTCTGCAAGCTCTTCTTGACAGTCAGGTGACCTTCCTTCCCTGGGACACACGGGGGCAAGGAGCGACTCAGATCTCACCTGTCTAATAAGATATGCAGGTTAAATTATATATGC
>NC_051417.1:12158089-12159152 GCF_015228065.2 Penaeus monodon | reverse complement strand
CTGTTCACCACTGGATTTGGTTTCACAATGGAAGAAAGGAAACTATTGAGCTTATCATCAGTTAGAACGACCGTCAGGCCGAGGCAGCACTTAATAGCACACAGTTGTACAGATTATGATGTAATGACAAAGCCTTCTGCGAATTACCTTTAGATCGTGAATATAAAATAGCAATCTTCGATAAGGAACATAGGGTGGAAGTAATCATATTAATTTATGTCAATAGTTCGTAATATTTCACATCGACAGACGTTTTTGAGTTCTAGTAATTAACATGAATGGAAATGATATACGGGTTCAATATCATAATGAATTGGATATGTAATACGGCCTCAGATGATAATAAAAATCTCTTTATAAATGCAGAAGAGCTTCAGTCATTATTAATGTATTCCCTTAGAGTAATTTGATTAGAACTTATCCAAACATCACGTTAGTTTCTTCTCTACAAACAATAACCATAAACACTACACGATATTCATCAGTATATAAACTTACTTCAGACACACTCAGCACATACGCCCATTAGATATTAATTTAGAAACTCAGAACGCTGCTGATATTTCTCTTTTCTATTGCCACCTGCTTTTGATGAAACTACAAAAATCTACAGCTACAATCATACTTATAATGTGACAAGTGCACATTATATCGTTGAGCAGAAGCGTTTCACACGAGTGTAAACAGTAATCAGTATTCAATTTAAAAGCATTCGATTGTCTGTTTTATTGTGATAATTAACTTGATCTTCAGCGGATTAACATTCTTACAATTAGATCTCCCACATGCAAACCCGACATTTCATAGACAAATAAGTCACCGTGATTGTCACCAAATGCACGCAAGTGTTAACTCCTTTTACAAAGTTAGAGTGCAACTCATTTATCACCACTACATTAAGATATCCTTTTTGCCTTTGCTGCTGCAAGTATGAAGTCATTAACCCTGTTTTATTTTCTTAATAAACTACAAAGCTAGAACAGCGCCACACATTCTTCCTGAGATATCTTGCGATCTCTCTCAAAAATGGTAATAGCTAGAAATCCAAATGTTTCTGAAGGGG
>NC_051417.1:12155870-12156167 GCF_015228065.2 Penaeus monodon | reverse complement strand
CATGCAGTTATGGCAATAATTCTAATTCTGAGCGAATAAGCTCGGTGTATTTCACTGTATAAGAAAGTATATAGCTGTCATACAGGGCCATCATCATCCCGAGTTGGAAGCACGGTTCAGTTAATATCTATTTATCAGAAGAAAAATCGAGTAACAAAAGCTAAAATACTTTCTTCCTATATTCACTATTTTGTGCATTTATAGGGATAAAAACTTAGGAACCTTTCTAACGGTTACTTGGCTAATTCTATTATAGAAACTTTTTCGTTTCTATATGAAGCATGTTCATATTTTCTT
>NC_051417.1:12155472-12155841 GCF_015228065.2 Penaeus monodon | reverse complement strand
ATTTTTTTTCTTTTTTTCCATTTTCGGAACTTTCGCTCATCGGAAGAAAAAAAACCTTTTAAAAAAACCACACAACGAACATATGAGCAACGATACTGTAAGAATATGAAAAAAAGGAAAATCGTATGACTGCATTATTTTCCTTTCACATTTGAGCTTCAAGAAGAGACACACCTAGGGGGAGAAAGAATTAGAAATTTCAGCACCTTGAAACAAACATCTTTGTATACACTTACTAATTATGTTGTGCGTGAGAACACATTGAGAATTCACCGATGTAAACTTGCGGTGTATATTAGTGAAATGAAATCCCTATCTTTCCTCTGACTGCTTGTTCTGTCAGGTGGAAAATGTTGTTTTCAGAATGCG
>NC_051417.1:12155339-12155444 GCF_015228065.2 Penaeus monodon | reverse complement strand
CAAATGTGGACTTCAAGTTTCATAGAGTATTCTAATTATAATTGAAATCTGAACCAGACTGTATATAATTTGTATATATTTCAGTTTGAGTTAGGGGTATATGTG
>NC_051417.1:12153552-12153841 GCF_015228065.2 Penaeus monodon | reverse complement strand
CGATCATCAATAGATTATAGGGGTGAATGTTCTTTGTGGTTCATATCTTCTTGCAGTGAATTTTATTTACATATTAATCGAAAATAGGCATAAGTAAAAACTAAACATTTTGCTCTAAAGCTTCAGTTATGATTAAAACAATATTATTCTGTTTTTGTATTGACGAATAAACCCGCAAACTTATGTACATGTAAACATCTGCTAATCCTAATTCATCGCAGTATTACTCTCAAAAGTCTTTAATATCAAATTTGATTCTTTTCCACAAATATATATACCGGTGAAGTCA
>NC_051417.1:12153169-12153504 GCF_015228065.2 Penaeus monodon | reverse complement strand
GTTTCACCTTAAGTTAGTAATTCGTCCTTTTCGGTCAAAAGTCATTGGATAAATGGCATCGAAGCAACACTATCTGGATACAAACGTCTCATCTGTAGCAGCATGGGATATTTTTCAAAATCAAATTACAAACTCAACTGTAATGAGAGTTTTCAAAATAACCCCATATAATCATTTTCAAGTTGGAAAAGTAGACCTACTTGGGGAATCGAAACGAATACATTTTCATTGGCAACTGTAGACTAATGAACACTATCGACAAAGTTTTCAGTTCTATCGTTACATTACCCTGCTTTCCAAAGTGTTATACTTTCGTAGCAACTGAATGAAGTAGC
>NC_051417.1:12150622-12151130 GCF_015228065.2 Penaeus monodon | reverse complement strand
CTTAAGACGTCTCGAAGTAATTTTCATCTAAATCTTTCAACTGGAAATCTTTTATTATTTTCACATGATTTGTAGGTTTTGTATGAATAATATTTTCACATATTTGAATATCATCTTAGTATACATACTCTTCAGAACGTAACAGACCCGCCAAAGCAGACAGACTGAAATTGATTAACAGTAGCATCTGGAAGAGGTATTCCAGAACCGCCATTAGATAATATTTTTTTTCAAAGTGTATAGTTTTTGTTTATATAAGCACCAACTCTAATGTCAAGGTCATTTTTGCAACACACAGTATGTATACTACCACTTATTTTTTTTTTTGTATCGGAACTGGCGTCGATGGGATGTAATATGATCAAATATAGCAAAGAAGAACTTGAACTGGATATTATGATGGTATTCGATGTATGCTAGTTCTAAGGTTCTGACGAAATAAGGATGAGTATCACTTCCGTTATATAAAATCAGTGATATCTGGTCAACTCGTTCTACACTTGGATAT
>NC_051417.1:12149519-12150603 GCF_015228065.2 Penaeus monodon | reverse complement strand
AATATTAGTGATATTCATAACTTATGTAAAATCCATGCGTAGGATCTGAGCTCATTTCTAGTTGGTCACGATATGCGGCGCCGACAGGAGGACCACCACCGACGAGATGACGGTGTAGAGGGTGAAGGTGATGAGGCAGAACCTGTCCACCACCATCGCGGCGAACTTCCAGTCGTGCCTCACCTCGGTGTCGTCCTCGTTGCTTCTCATCTGGTTGGTGATGAAGCGGAGCTCGCGCAAGATGTTCTGCAGCTCGCGCGTGTTCTGAAAGCAGAAGGAGGAGTGCGGCGCCAGCAGGGGAGCTCCTTCCTCGTAGGACCGGCCCAGGAGGCGGTGGTATCCACCGTTGTAGGAAGGCGTCCCCCTCGCCCCTCCTCCTGCCGGCGTGGTGGTGCCCGACGCGTGGATCTGGCGGATGTCGTCGTCGATGTCGAGCACGTTGGCCAGCAGCGACCGGGACGACCGCTCCTTGAGCTCGAGCTCTCGCATCTTGTTGTTCATCATGATTGTCTTGCGCGTGATCTTCTTGCCCGGCCGGTTCATGCGCAGGAGCCACGGCAGCCACTGCAGGAGCACGCACTTGATCTGCCGAAGGGTCAGGGGGGAGAAAGCACAAACAGAAGGTGGTTAGAAATAGTAGTCAGAGACAGTTCAGAAGAGAGATGGATAGGGCAAAAGTCCGTGGGAAAGGCCTTGAGAATTTTCTCTTCTTCTTTCTTTTAGTGTTTGAAGATTACGTTAAGTTAAAGTTTAGGGAACAGAGGCTTCTAAAGTAAAGAAATATGAAAATGAAATCAAAGAATTAAATTTAATCGCTGTTTACTCTAAGATTGATTAATTAAT
This sequence comes from Penaeus monodon, assembly GCF_015228065.2. NCBI lineage: Eukaryota > Metazoa > Arthropoda > Malacostraca > Decapoda > Penaeidae > Penaeus > Penaeus monodon. The sequence continues at coordinate 12,149,760 of NC_051417.1, read as the reverse complement.
TAATTGCATTTATACGTGAGTTTCTTGATCCTTAAAACCAGTTACAAATAATTGTGTACTCTAGTAATTTCACTGGTTATTAATGGTCCTGAAATCAAATAATAATAATTAAAATCTACTTTCGCTTGCTACCACTGGCTATACGTATAACGGAGGATTTCTACCACACGAACCTAATTGCAAGGTTACAGGCCATGCGCATTATACACTGTTAGCTTGTGTCCACACAAAAGATACAGAT
>NC_051417.1:12148757-12148822 GCF_015228065.2 Penaeus monodon | reverse complement strand
GATTCAAGAAAGCTCAGGAAGCCATGTTTGTAGTGTAAGTGTAAATGTATACAGGCATGAATGGA
>NC_051417.1:12147989-12148704 GCF_015228065.2 Penaeus monodon | reverse complement strand
TTTATACACAATTAATTAATTCGTATGAACATATAACATCCAGAACGTCGCCTTTGGACGAAGACGCAAAATATTTTTTTGTTCTTTGCAATACATACATCCGCCTGTTTTCTTCATGTATCTTTGAATCTTTGTTTTGTCCTTAAGTACAAACTATAGCACACAATTTACTTTTTTTTCTTCTAGCACATACAGACAACTACAGGAGAGCATACACGTTGGAAATGCTAAGGTACATTGGCTAGTTCTTTTATGTCTGCTGCTATCTGCTATTACATGCTACCTGAAGGCCATCTACTAATCCATACATACACATATAACGAGGCTTATACTATTACAGTTCATTTACGCCAAATATGCAGCGCGATTTTTTTCTCTCTTTTTACATGCTTGTTATACATAATCATGGTTAAGAAAATTCGCATTTTATTTCCACTTTCTTTCTCGCTGTTTTCGTAAAAAATCAGTGAGAAAAAATCAGAAGACAGGGTTAATCAAAATGAGATGTAAAACAACATTTTATTCGTTAAAGTTACCAGATAAGGAGTATTATACAAAAACCTTATTGAATACGAGTTTCCTCTCTACACCTTCCTAATTCCAAAAAGCTCTTTCAAAATTCTAGGCTTAAAAACATTTTTTACATCATAAGGTTTACTTGCAAGTCGAAAATGTTAACCCGCTGAAACGTAACTTAGTATTTTCTCCTAATTTC
>NC_051417.1:12144745-12146157 GCF_015228065.2 Penaeus monodon | reverse complement strand
CAATTTCGTGTGTGAATCGACTTTCCACACTTGGTTCGACTGACGCGCTCTCGGCATCCGCCTTGGGACTGAGGGAAGGACTGCTACAAACACTAGTTTCGTCGAGCCTAAAGAGCCTATATGCACCATCAGGCGCGAACAGCACACAGTAGCACACTCTACACAAGTGTTACAAATAACAGGGTGAAGAATCAACCATAAAGTGTGTGTGATATAGTGCGGGACCTGCCCACTGCATGTATTAGGAAATGTCTAATGAAGAGCGAAGCTTCCATTTTACACAAGTAAATGCAAAGTAAAGGGAATAACAATATGAATGATTATATCATTATTCATATAATTAACAACTCTTTTCTCGTGTTTGATTTTCCCCACTTAGCCTACAGTGATTACTATTAGTATCATTTGCAACACAGCTAATGGTGAAATATTAATCAATAATGCTGATTACAATAACTTTAATGATAATGCAAATAGTTTCGATAGATGTGATTTGATAACATTATATTTTCTCTCTCTCAAATGCTATTTGTGTTTAAATGACTTGTTACGTTTTTGCTGAAGATCCACAGTTTCGGGAAAAGGGCACGTAACAGTAGACATAATTGAGCATGGGAATTCCACATAAATGAATCTTTGAGTCAGACATAGCTTCAAAATCCCTCTCTATGTATCATGAAAAGTATATATCTACATAGTAAAACACTGTAATTGTTATGCAATCACCATTATATTGATCAAATAAATAATTGACATTTTTCAGCGGATTAACCTTTTTGAGCGTACTTTCCACACACAAATCCACAACTCTACACGTAGACCGCCCTGATTGTCACCTAATACACACAAGTGTTGTTCTTTCATTACTAAATTATCAGTTCGTTAATGAGCTATTATTTTGAAACTAAAAAAAACATATGATGGTAAGAATTCATGTGTTATTTTCCATTATTTCTGCTAAACACTAGATCAACAACCCTATTGTTTTTCACTTTATGGAGATACTACATCGGAGACGACAGAAAAAAAAGAACAGCAAAATTCTTGCCCACATTATCTTTCGAAATTTATATCTCACAAAATATGATTTCTCCTTTGTTTCTCTTGGGCAAAGAAGGACATAGCCACACATTCTTCCTGAGATATCTTGCTACCTCTCTCTACAGTGCTAATAGCTAGATCAGTCCAGATTCTCAGCGTAGACTATGAACAGTAATTTCAGATGCAAGGGAATGACTGGGAGATATGGCCAGGGAACGAGTACAGGGATAAATATAAATAAATAAATGTAACATAAAGGTGTACGGTGGTGGTGAGAGTGAAGGAGAAGCTCTCAGTAAACAGGTGTGAGGTTGAAGTGAGAGAAGAACAAACATCTGCAAACACTGCACGAACGGTTCTTCAAAATGATG
>NC_051417.1:12144201-12144718 GCF_015228065.2 Penaeus monodon | reverse complement strand
GATATGAAAGCAAGAAATCAAGAAGACAACAAGGAATTAGCATAAGTCTTAATGATTATTATGGTTTAGCTGATGTTTACATGCAAATATGATAATAATACTAGATTTGAGCGCGCATGCTCCGTGTATCTTCACTGGTTTTACAAAGTACATAGCTGTCATACAGGGCCTTATCATCCTGGGTTGGAAGCACGGTACGGTAACTATCAAATAATCAATCATTTAAAAAAAGGAGAAAAAAGGGTAATTCAAATAAGAAATCATTTTCGATAATAAAGAAACATGAACATCGTCTATCCACTAATTTGTGCACTGTTTAGGGTTCAAAAAGCATCGTAACCGCACTATAAGTTAACACTTAGTCTAAAAAGGAAGGTCTCACTGCTCGCCTCTCGTCCCTACTAACGCCTCTTTGCTTTCCTCCGCGACGCGTGCTTGCGTAAGGTCGTTGGGCCACTACCGTCTCCTTCGTTAAATCCTAAGCATCAAATGAGCGCTGGTACTGTTCATTCAGTGA
>NC_051417.1:12142149-12143291 GCF_015228065.2 Penaeus monodon | reverse complement strand
CATTCTGTAGAATATTTGCAAGGGTTTACGTCATCAGTATCATAAGGGTCTACACTTCCACTAAATAATGAGGGTAATTAGTTTCGTTAATGGACTGGGATCTTTGTTAACATCGAGGACACAGTTACTTCTTATAACAGGGAAGTCCCTCATTATATGGCAAGCTCTCTAACCTCTGATCTCCGCACGTTACTTTACGTTAATCTGTCTTTGATCAACACCGCGGAGTTATCGATCTGACAGACGGTATTAATTATCGTTATTATCATTGTTCATTCCCTTTTTTCATGTTTCTTTGAGCTTTGGGGAGTAATGGCTAAAGGATAGGAGAGTGAAGGAAATTTCAGCACCTCGAAATATATATGTATACATTGTTATTCCTTCCTAAGACATTGGCTGTTGATGCACCTGATACAGAGAGATCGTAGTTAACTTTAGCCCGTTTTTTCTTGCTTCTCTCTGTATACGATGCATCACAGAGAAAAATAAAGTTATATTAAATATATTTCCATCAATTATAATACCAGTTTACAGACATCTACCTACTTTCTTTCTATTTGTTTCTTGTCGGATAGTTCATATTTTACATTTGTTTATACAATGAACCATAGTTTCCAGTATTTTTAGTATTATTCTTTTATGTATTCATTAGCCTTCACAGGAACGTCAATATTCACTGTTGAGCAAAAGTACCTCATAGAATGGACTTCATGTAGCTAGAACAAAAACACACAAATCTACATCTCTTCAGGCCGAAAAAATTAGAATATTATCTTAAACACCCGGTTTTTTTATGGACAGGGATTCATATTACACTGGAGCTGATAAGGCTACAATTAAACGTGTCTTGGTTTATCATCTTAAAAGTGTGTAAGCACTTGTTACGAGATAAAACTAAATCCATCATTAACTCTCAGCTCGATGGATCTTATTGCGTTTACTCCCAAGAACTATTTTAGTTTGGACTTGTGCTTCAAAATAGTTGTGACAAAAATGTATTGCATTGTCTTCTTTTCAAACATTATTTCCCACGCTATTATTTAGGGCATTGAAATTAATTCATAGGAAACGAAACGAATATACTCCCTTGATTGTCAAATAACACGACTAATATTTTAGCAATATATTCCTCTAACTTAGAA
>NC_051417.1:12141730-12142120 GCF_015228065.2 Penaeus monodon | reverse complement strand
CTAATAAACAGGCCAAAATATGCTACCAGGACCTATCATTAGAAATCATTATCCACTTATTCGACACCCGGCATTTACACGAGAAAATTAACTTGGGGGGGGTAAGGGAGGGTTCTACAGGTTTAGCCCTACCAAACTATTTACAATAAAACTTTGTACAGGCCACAGAAAATTATGCTCTACAGAAAGAATCTTTGAATCTCCTACATAACCCTTACGGATGAGCAAGCTGAGACATCGATAAGTCTAATCAACTAAATATCAAATGCCAAAACGTGCATCATTGTCGCTTTATTGCCAGTAACCCCTAATGTGAACTTTCTTCCCAAACATTAGTTTTTTTATGAAGCGACATAAACAATGCAATACACGCAAAGGTTTTAATAGCGT
>NC_051417.1:12141532-12141671 GCF_015228065.2 Penaeus monodon | reverse complement strand
CAATCTCATAAGCTCTGTTGACCTGACGTTAGTGGAGTAACCTCACTGCAGTTGGAGATTTCTACATGTCTGTTCACCTCTCTTGGTTGGGGGGGATGGGTAGAAGTTGAGGAGAGGGGATAATGTTCCAAAATTGCCT
>NC_051417.1:12139862-12141494 GCF_015228065.2 Penaeus monodon | reverse complement strand
ACTGCCCTATTTCTGTGTATAAAGATCAACGTCAGAGATTATGCGATGATGGAAATATCAACAATATAATAGCTGAAAATTTTGTCGAATATATCTAAGGAAAAATATTGTCCCATCATGTATTATTGCCTTTACAAGCAAAATAACACGAATCACAAAATCGCCTACAAAAAAAGAAAAAAAAGAACATCCCTTCGTCATGGGCTAAGGTGAACAGCTTTCTTGATATCTTTCTCAGTTTCAGATCATGTTATTTTGTTAAGCACCATACGACTGTTCTCCGACGGTCTTCCTTTTGTCAAGAAAACAAAAAGCAGTGATTGCAAATAACATGCATATTCAAATCAGTGTTTATAATCCTGGCTAATGTACAACTTGCAAATATATTTGGTGTTTACTGATATAGTAAAAAGGACAGATTTGGATTTGTTTTTCACTGATTTGTGAACGGTATCATTCGATGTATTCCAGATTATCTATCGTCTTATCACCGTCTCTTAACGTAACGTATCGACACTGACTATCAATAAACGTCTTCAATGCATTGTATAAACACTCAGCAGACTAGTCAACCGCTGTTTCGCGTTTTCAGACCTAATCCTTGTAGATGAGAACATGTGGGGCCGACAACAGGACGACTATGGATGAGACAACTGTGTACAGAGTGAAGGTGATGAGGCAGAACCTATCCACGACCATCGCCGCGAACTTCCACTCGAGGATCACTTCCATGTCATCCTCATCGCTCCTCATCTGGTTCGTGATGTGGCGCAACTCCCGCAGAATGTTCTGCAGTTCGCGCGTGTTGTTGAAGCAGAAGGAGGAGTGCGGCGTCATGAGCGGGCCCCCTTCCTCGTAGGAGCGGCCCAGCAGGCGAGGGTGTCCCCCGTTGTGCGAGGGCGTCCCTCTCGCCCCTCCCGTCGGGGTGGTGGTGCCCATGGCTTGGATCTGCCGGATGTCATCGTCGATGTCCAGCACATTAGCCAAGAGCGACTTGGACGACCTCTCCTTGAGCTCCATCTCACGCATCTTGTTACTCATCATGATCGTCTTCCAAGTGATCTTTTTGCCCGGCCTGTTCATGCGCAGGATCCACGGCAGCCATTGGAGGAGAACGCACTTGATCTGCCGGAGGGGTGTGGTATGGGAATGGGGGGAAAAATACAGCAGCCGATCAGACAAGGGGAGGGGGTCGAGCTCCTGGGGCATCTCCAGCCGCTCTTCTCGAGACAGTATTCTATAGTACATTCTGTGAAAATCACTAATCAAAATGCTGCTTGTTGGAGATTAGTACATTGTCATTATATAGATACACAGATATATTTTCAATCCAAAATCAGGTGTGTCTTCATTGTAAATTCACTTATAAATCTTTTGGCAATAGAGTTTCAAAGAAAACCGAACTTATAACATATTGGGAAGGCTTGGCTACACTCTCATAATAAGATATAAGAAAACACAACCATGCGCTTTTTTATCATCCTTTTAAAAATGTGTGACTTTGTTTATTGCCACAGGAAGTTTTAGATTAAAAAAGAGAAGTGGAGACAGAGATGGTGTTCGGAAGACGGTATTGTATTTACAGATGCATAGAAAATTCCAAGAAAAAAACATTCTTTCCTTAGCGGTAAA
>NC_051417.1:12138356-12138545 GCF_015228065.2 Penaeus monodon | reverse complement strand
GTGCATAAAAGTGCTTCTTGAGCAACGGAATAAATTTTCTGATAGTAACAACACAAGAAAATGAAGACTGATATAGCAATAATTATAAAGCGCACAAAACGCTCTGCAATGTATTTCACGAAAATCTTATGTAAAAAAAAAGCAAGCAATAGAGCCATATACCGGTTAAGAGACAGAGAGCGAGAGAAC
>NC_051417.1:12134216-12134622 GCF_015228065.2 Penaeus monodon | reverse complement strand
GTTGTCTTTAACATTTTCTAAAGAAAGAACAATGAAAATCTTTTGCCTTCAACAAGAAAACTTTCTAACACACGTAAGCAACTACACAAACCACATATCTACTTATACAGAAGCGGGACACTAACATGCATAGAGAGTCTTGTCTGTTTGTCAACTATCGTGTGCATTTTTAAAAAAATAGTTTTATTTATTTTTATATATTCATTCTTCTTAACTGAATTGTTAAAAGGAAATGTCATATTTATTCGGGTTTATCCGTGGTCAATATACCGATGGACTAGTTATTAATATGCGTTTTATAATTTAAGGTTCTCCAGGTCAGGAGGAGTTAAATCCACCTTGTCGCTCTTAATTACAAATACCAGAATGTATCGGTTAAAACTTTTTCCTTGTCGTGTTATCTTAT
>NC_051417.1:12132409-12132776 GCF_015228065.2 Penaeus monodon | reverse complement strand
CATCCTAGTCTTTGAACGAAGGTTTGTCATGTCTAGTGTAGCCAAATATCTTATTTTTCCTCACACTCTTCATTTACAAACCATATTCTCTCCATTTCCTCCTAGAAACGGAAGAAGCTCTAGCTATATAAACAATTAGAACTTAAAATTTCATGGTCTATTCATCTTTGAATAACACAGATCGTTTGAAGATAGAATCGTGAAGGTCGTGTTAGTCGAAAGGTCGTCGAGAGATTTTGGCACAACTAGTGGGATCCTACAATACTTAAGGCGAGGCTCGAGCTGGTGTTACGTACTTTGTGAAGTTCACATACTGTTTGTACACATACTGTATATATCCACAATTGGCTTATATATGTGTGTATGT
>NC_051417.1:12131789-12132160 GCF_015228065.2 Penaeus monodon | reverse complement strand
ACACCAGATACGGGCGTGTGCTTGACAAAACGAAGTCACAAGTGTGGGCGGAGGGAGGGATGGGATGGGCGGACGGGCAAGCTCAGAAAGGCTAAAAAATATGGTGGGATTGAGCTGGGAATGCTCTCAGGGGAGGAGTCTGGGTGTCTGGGTAAGTGATCCCTTTAAGAGATTAATGATAAGGGTAACACCTTTTTTGATGGTGTTGGATAAAGGTCGGGTTCTGGATGTAGTAGGATTAGATTTAAAAAAAGAAGTATATGTTATGCCTATCTAAAAAATAGAGTTGAAAATAAAGTTATGTACGTATGGGCGATAATATAAGGATTAATATATCAAGGAGATAGAGGTGGGTATAAAGAAGAGATGAT
>NC_051417.1:12131032-12131724 GCF_015228065.2 Penaeus monodon | reverse complement strand
CTAAGAGAGGAAGGATAGCAAGGAAGGTAAGAGAGAGGTAAGTGCTGGGTAGCTGAGTATTCGTCGAGGCTTACCCAACGGGGCATGTGACGCGCATCGTTGTCTCGTGTTGCTTGTCCAAGAGCTCCACTTACCCAGTTCGGCATTGTATGAGTGGTAGGAGTGCGATGATGGTAATTCAGCACTACCACGGTCAGCACCACGGAGGAGGCCACCATAAACATGATGCAGTTGAAGTACGTGGCTGCAAAAATACGTGGAAGGTTGAAGAAGGGTTAAGTTGGGCTCGAGTGGGATTTCTTTTCTTTTCTTCTCGTGGGTGGGGTTGGCTGATTCAGTTTAACTATTAAGAAGTGGGGGGAAGAAAAGGGGATATTTCTGATTTTATATGAATCTTTTTAGTTCACATTATCCAGTTTACATACGATCTGGAGTTAGATTGTTTTGATATTATCAGCAAAATAGAAAAATGAAGTGATGTTTGTATCTTAAGGATACGTAAAATCATTGTTTTGTTATTGTTGTTAATACTACAGTTTAACCGTGCATCTGAAATATTTCAATTTTTAACCATCTTTTCTATTCCTTCCATATTATCCTCAAACCCTTATGAACATTATATAGAATGCGATGCACATTAGCTGCAACGATTACATATTAACATAGTGTGTTATGAAGAACAGGTTTTAATG
>NC_051417.1:12130890-12131005 GCF_015228065.2 Penaeus monodon | reverse complement strand
TTATATTAGCTATATTGAAATTAGTTGAAGGGAAATGCTTCAAGATATAACATTGAACTGAACTTTGATTTCTTTTGTGTTTTCATGCAGACTCCTCAGGCTCCAGCAATCGCTA
>NC_051417.1:12129800-12130241 GCF_015228065.2 Penaeus monodon | reverse complement strand
CAAACTGTCAACCGTAAGAAAGAAACCATTGATGGAGCCAATGTAGGAGGTGAGTTTGCTAAATCGAAATATATTTCTAAAATATATGTGACGGCTTTATTCACCATATGCTTTAGTCCTATGATTTGTATGTATGTGTGCAAATATGTCCATATGTATTCCTGCATTAAAATGTGACCATATATCATAAAGAATTTAGCAAATGTTTTAAATAAAGAAAATGTCGAACGGCAACATATATGTTATTCTACAGTGGGAAAGCCAATATTATGATAATCAAAGAATTAATGAAATCTACCAAAGTTGTACATGTGCATTGGAGACAAAGAATTGTGAAAATCATATAGACTTAAAGTGACTGATGTGTTTTCGTTTTACTGTTCTGTTGTACTATTCAAATTTAATGAGAAAGACGCGTGGGGTATGAAAAGTGTGAAAAGT
>NC_051417.1:12128539-12129011 GCF_015228065.2 Penaeus monodon | reverse complement strand
TATTCAGCATAATGTAATGTTGTCTCTTTTAGCGCTATTTTGGTAACGGTGTTTGGTTCATTATGAACTTTTGTTGATGGAAATTCCCACATAATATGAAGCTAAAGAAATATCACTTCTATTATCTTGTTCAGTGGCGTAGGTAAACCATAGTATTGAACCAATTATACAATAAACGAATCTAATCTGACAGACATTGATTGGTACTCTGTTGAGTCAAGATCAAATGTTTTTTTACACTGGAAATGGGATTCTATCTCAACGTATCTCAAAGAACGACAAGGGACAAGAAAAAGATAATATGTATATGTAAATAAGACATTCGATTTTTGAAGAAAACCATATTTACTAATAAACCGTTTATCAAGGGACTGCCTGTGACAATCGACTGAGATTTTGCATTATGAATCACCTCCTGTTGGATGGTCACAGCCAGTTCCTGAACAACGGTTTGATTAAAGTGCAATACTTG
>NC_051417.1:12126927-12127424 GCF_015228065.2 Penaeus monodon | reverse complement strand
TTCATAATATGAAGCTACGCTACACAATAAACACCACACTGATATCATCTAAACACAAACAGCCATGCCACGAGTGAGGACATGCGCCCATCTCCATGCACGATCGCAGGCGTAAGTCTAGGGGGGGGCGCGAACATGCTCTCGTGCCTCTAGCGTAAGAACACATACAGTGGAATGCATCGTGACACTTAGAGAACGAACAGAAATTGGAGCATGCAATGTTGCAAATGTTGACCTTACGCCAAGCCGGATAGAGTTGCGGAGCATGCGATAGGCAGCTATATTTTTCATTCTGCAGGTTTATAGATAGGCCTTAGCAACATTACAAGAAGGTTGTCATCCAGACCACATTTAATGATACTTGGAGAATTTAAAAACACGGTATTGAGTGTAGTTTCATTTTTATATATATATATGACCTATGGACTGACGAGACTCCAATTGTCTCAAGGAAGGAAAGTAAATATGATGTATAGATAGAAAAAAGTGATGTCATG
>NC_051417.1:12126650-12126894 GCF_015228065.2 Penaeus monodon | reverse complement strand
AGAGAGCACTTTGGCTTTTCATAGAGTGGAGAAAAAAAAATAAATAATTATTATCAGTATTCCTTTTATATATATTTACAAATTATGTTTTATTTGGATATGACTAGCATGTATTTTTCAGAATGTTGAGTCTAGAAAAAATAGAATATATAAGCGTAGGATGAAAGTCGAACTTACGGGATCCATCCATCATTATGGTCAGCTGTTATTATATCATATATAGTTAGGGAGATATTAGAATTAG
>NC_051417.1:12123588-12123697 GCF_015228065.2 Penaeus monodon | reverse complement strand
AATTAACAGACCATTCGAAAGAATTTCCTGAAAAATTACTGCAAAATGTTTTCGAATTCATGTAGAGAATTATAGATGACTTAAAATATCATAGTCAATGGCATAGCTT
>NC_051417.1:12123128-12123240 GCF_015228065.2 Penaeus monodon | reverse complement strand
AGTTACTTTAGTAATTATTTTTTCATGATTGTTCAGTGTAACATGACTGGGTGATTATACGTAGCATGTATTTGTAGGTCTGATTATGTAGAACATGCAGGCAGTTCAATCA
>NC_051417.1:12122750-12122909 GCF_015228065.2 Penaeus monodon | reverse complement strand
TGTTTGTTTGTTTTACTGGTGTGTGGGTTAATTGAGAACGGTTATTAAATTAAAATTTTATCTAAATATCTTTACGATGATCCTCTGATGTCACTCTTTTTAGAAAAAAAGAAATAAGATATTTTGATAGTCATATCCAGATTATGATCCGAGGGACTG
>NC_051417.1:12121148-12121400 GCF_015228065.2 Penaeus monodon | reverse complement strand
AACGCAAAAGGCCTCGGTGGAAGGAAGTGCTTAGCTCTCGGGGTCAGAAGGTGGCAGAGATGACCTAGGCTAGGTGTTGGCACGGCTCAAAGGTCTACCTACGTCGGGTCAAGAGAGCTAACGCCTCCCTCTGTCGCAAGCCCTCGGGAGCCGGTGGGTGGTGGGCGGCAGCGCGGAAGGGGAGGGGGCGTCGCGCCGCTATCCACTCAGATCTTTAAGATTGCAGGTCCCGTAATAGTAGGTGTATGGATT
>NC_051417.1:12120358-12121098 GCF_015228065.2 Penaeus monodon | reverse complement strand
AGACCCAGAACCTTGAGGATCTCGGCGGATGGCGCGCCCGACGCCCCAGCCCCTTTCGGAGAGAATCAAAGAGAGAAATTCCTGCGTCTCGGAGGGAAAGCTGAGCCTCGTCGCCGAGCGGGTCTTGCATGGTATTGGCCGCATTGCAACGTGGAAAAGATGATGAGGCGTTGCAATCGGGTCATTACCATACGAGAACGGTTCCGGTCACAGACTTTCCCCGGAGACGCCGAGTGTGCGCTTTTCCTTCGGCTTTTGTCATCTTCTCTCCTTCACCAGGAAGGGAGAATCAGAGGCCCCTCACCACCACGGGAGGCACAGCCGTGACAACAGCGGGCAGCAGCAGTAAGGGAGGTTGGCAGCCGAGGCTAGCCGCTGCCCAGGGCTGTGGTATAAGACGGGAACAGGAGCCGATGGCGCTTCCTTGTTAAGGTTGCGCGATAAAGCTCATTTTCTCTCAATTTCCGAGGGACTAAAAGCTTTATTCGCCGCTAGTCGGAAGGCTCACCGAGAGGACATGTTCCCGCCGCGGTCACTGACCAACGTTGCTGGGATTTCTTTTGGTTGTTGTACTTTTTAAGCCATTTATTATATCATAACGAAGAGCATAGTAGAGGACAGTAGAGGAGTATGTATATATATATAGAGGTGGCATCACGGCCCTTGACAAACACATAACGTTCATGCCTATTACGCCATTCCAGCATCAACCACCATATTACCATATCGTTTATAGAGGC
>NC_051417.1:12119214-12120332 GCF_015228065.2 Penaeus monodon | reverse complement strand
GGGATGGGGCGAATACAGGGGCTCAGTATTCGAATAAAGATACGAACACCACAAAGTATGCGAATGCACATACAGGAAAACATCAAGCATTCAAGTGCACATTCATCAGATATGCATATATGAATACCCAATCATTTTCTTGTAAGTGTATTTACAGACATATGGAGTACTTTGTATTCATATTCAAACAATAAGGTTATGTTCTCGCCCCATCCCTGATATATATATATCTAATTAGATCTTTTTTATCTCCAACCAAACTTGTGACGAGTGACGACTAAGGCCGTAGGGATGGGCAGGGAAAGGGGAAAAGGGAGGGAGGGAAAGAGAGGGAAGGTGAAGGGAGTGAAAGAGATGGGAAGGACAGGGTGGAAAGTATTAAGAAAGGAAGGGAAGTGGAGGGGGAAGAGAGGAGAGAAAGGGAGAGAAGAGGAGGCGAGATGGACTGGGAGGGGGAAGAAGGGAGGGCATGATAAGGGATGGGGAGTGGGAAAGGAGGGGAAAGAGACAGGAGAGGGGTGAAAGGGGCCAGGCAGGGCGGGGCAGGAAAGAGGAGAGAGAGAAAAAGAATGGGATATGAACCATGGGAGGAAAAGCAATGGAAAAATTTGACACTGGGAAAAATAGACCGCGGAGATGCAAGACCTCGATGAATGGGAATGTTCAGGAAAAAAAAAAGAGAAATACGGAAGGGTAGCAGAGAGAAAAAAAGAAAAACAGAAATGTGAAACAGATCTTGGGAAAGGCAGAGGGAAGGTTTAAGGAAAAGAGGGAAATGTCAATGAAAAGGAGAGGGATAAAGATTTTTTTCAGAAAACATAATTTCTGGCCTACGTCGCTCACGCCGTCAAAGATTGATGTATATATTCTTAACAAAAAGTTAAAAATATGATTACTTTAATGGGAGGATTTAATACTCTACCTAACAATGGTATCGCATCTGATACTTGTGGCAATTTTTCGGCTACAACGGTCATGAAAACCGTCAGAGATAGCAGGATTGTGATTTCTGAAAGAAAAGGAAAAAAAGATACACCATACATAAGCTTTGAAAATTGTTTAGAGTCTTTTTTGGGGGAGGGCGGGGACTGTCGGAGAAGAAATCATAAAAAAACGTC
>NC_051417.1:12119058-12119126 GCF_015228065.2 Penaeus monodon | reverse complement strand
TTTATCTGTAGAGAAACAGTGTGTTGACCTAACATAACTCTATGCAGACAAGAGCGTGTATGAGTGAC
>NC_051417.1:12118719-12118975 GCF_015228065.2 Penaeus monodon | reverse complement strand
TGTATCAATACGTATATAAACAGCAAAATGGAGATAATTACGGTAGTGTGCTATAAAAACTAAACCAAAAATAAATGTATGGTAAGAAGTTTAGATAACCGTGAGACCTTAAATATCTCTTTTTCAGAAGAGAAATCTGTTGAATCAGTAATACAAATGCAGAAGACAAAAAAAAAAAGAAGTTATATACGTATATACATAATCTGTAATGATTCTCCAAGTATCACTCACTCCCTTGTCCTGGAGTACTAAATGA
>NC_051417.1:12118260-12118670 GCF_015228065.2 Penaeus monodon | reverse complement strand
AACTGCACACAAAACATTCATGTTGGGAGCGTCCAAACTGTATCTTTTGTCATGTACCTTTTTCAGTATGGATTTTTTTCTTTTTTTTCTTTGTTAAGGGGCAGGGGGGAGGGCAAAAATACATTGTGCAAAGTTATGGCAAGAATGTAAATTACGAAAAAAGTAAGGGTTTTGTTTATATGAAAACCCGTTACTAAAAATAGTAGTAATAAAAGAATGTCTACTATATTAAGTGAAAGAGCGTCTCTACTTATATTATATATATATATGACGACTCAAGAGTTATATATTCCAATGTATCTGATGGTGTTATAGAGAACACCCTTCAGTCGTCTGTAGCGCGAGACAGAGCGAAGCAAAAGAAGCATTTTTTGAAATGTGTAATAAAAAAACATGAAAATTGCAAGTGA
>NC_051417.1:12111748-12112213 GCF_015228065.2 Penaeus monodon | reverse complement strand
GACGAACTTAAATATAAGCTTGACTTTTATCATCATTGTCAAGTGGTTGTGTAACGGTAGCTTATTCTTGAACGAAACCAAAGGACGACTGAACGGTGGATAGAAAAAAACTGCCGCTATTTATGTGCATGTGGACACTTATGGCGTCCGAGTGTAGAAGTAAGTATGTTAGTGTGCAAGACTGAAAGATAAAACGAACATGAGAGTCGTGGTAGATTTATATATCTTCCTTCTTTTGTATTTTTTTTTATACGACAAACGTTCAGATGTGAGTGAGTACAATCTACTGGGCTACCATCGTTGTCCGGTTTACATACATATGAGGGGAACAGCATCGGAAGTCTCAGGTATATTTTCGGTGACAATGTTTAGGAATACGGTAAGCGAGAGCAGTATAGTGACTCCTGAAATAGAAGAGTGTGTGGCATCAGTCGAAAGGTTCATGGACGCTTGAGGTTTCAAGAT
>NC_051417.1:12110885-12111646 GCF_015228065.2 Penaeus monodon | reverse complement strand
CTGGGGTTTTTGGGTTGACGGTTTGGTAGGATATTTATGCGTCCGTTTGTTCATCCGACTGTGTTCCATCATGTGAGAAATGGTTCTTGTTTACATCTGGGTCATCGCTGCTTGTAGACCTGGGACTGAATAAGCTACATATTCTGCTTTAATACATATATCTGTTCCTCTGGAAAAAAGAAAACCTGTTGGTTATACATAAAGGTAAAAGCGGTTAAGATGAAGACATCTTGATACGCTTTCGGAGACACTCGCTGACTGATCCGATTTTGGAAAAGGGAAAAAAGGAAAAGAAAGCATGAAATGTGTGGATTTTTTGAGCTCCCAGTTCCTGGAGTGAAAAGGGGGTAAAGGAAAGAGGAGAGACTTAAAAGAAAGCTAATGAGAGAGAAAGATTGGAGGAAGAGCATCAAACAGCTCCGTCGCCGTGGCATCAGCATCATCCTGTCTCCCAAGGTGCCATCCATCTTACTCAAGGACGAGAACCATCACAATCCACTGAAGGGCAGACGGATCAGAGTGAGGGAGAGCCTATCGCCGAACCAGTGATCGGTTCCACTAAAAGAAACGAAAGGTTTTACGCTGGCATTACTGCGACTCTGTGGCTGCCCCCCGGATGACTTTTTCTCCTAATAATAGCTTTCTTTTCCCCCTCGATTTCCCTCGGTCGTTCGTTATCTTCTCGTCCCCCCTTCGCCTGCCTTATCTTGCCAGCTATCTCACAGAATATCAATCTATCCGAGTATATCTAAGGAGAGAGG
>NC_051417.1:12110682-12110778 GCF_015228065.2 Penaeus monodon | reverse complement strand
CTACTCCTTCCTCCGCCAACAAGGACCTTCTTACAGCCAGCATGACAGAGCCCCTGAAATGCCCTTCCCCCTTTTCCCTCCGACGCGAGTTGTCGC
>NC_051417.1:12110052-12110633 GCF_015228065.2 Penaeus monodon | reverse complement strand
GATAATCCTAGGTCTCCGAAAACGACTCTTAGCCTCCTTCCGCCTTGACTCTCTTCTGGCAGGACGTCGGATTTCAGTAGTCAAGCCGGGAACTCGGGTCTAGCGTCGCGAGGGAAGCGGAGGGGAAATGCTCGGAGGAAAATGACAATACCAAGGGCTTTAGCTGGTTTGATAAGATCTCGTTAATTTTTGGTAAAGCTGTTGATATTTTTACTTGGGAGAATGACGGTATGAAATTGAATTATTGGTAAGATAGCTATACTGTATTTTTTTCTGGAAATGTTTAGGATAAAAGGTTTGCTATATATTTCATTGTATGACGTTGCACAAAATCTTACTTCTTCCTTTCGGTAGTGCATATCACAAGCAATTACTTTTAGAATAACAAAAAAAGCATCCCAAAGTCAATCACGGCTCCTGATTTATGAAACGGAATTTTCTAAAAATAAGTTAAACCGAAGAACAACGAACAATCATCCTGACTGCACTTTCGACTAACAAAAACACCAGACCAACAAGACATGAAATATTTAGACGAAACACTGCAACATCCACAACGACAGTCATTTCGTTCACTAAAT
>NC_051417.1:12109727-12109991 GCF_015228065.2 Penaeus monodon | reverse complement strand
AACAGAAACCCGTAGAAAGCGAAGTGTTTATTAGCAGTGCTGAGTGTACCTGAAAATAGATTCCGGTTAACGTTTGTAATATTTGGAAAAATATACAGAAGATATGGTGACAAAAATGAAAGTAAGAATTATTAGACATATATCTCTACATCTATTGGAAGATGTTTATCAGGCCGTAAGCACAAATACCTGCAAAGGAAGGGGTATCCATTCAGTTGAAAGATGGCCGAAGAATGTAATATGTGTGTATGGTTAGTGTGTGAG
>NC_051417.1:12106818-12107738 GCF_015228065.2 Penaeus monodon | reverse complement strand
CGAGGTATCCAAAGATTAAATTAAAACTTGAAAACATGTGAATTTCCTAATAAAGAGTTTGAATCTACCCTTATTAACATTTACCTGTAGGTGACACAAAAAAATGAGGAAACACACCCACCAATCATTATTAAGGAAACAAATGTACCTAATTTCTATTGGCCAATAATACAGCTTTATAACCGGTGATGGTCAAAATGTTGACCAAACATTATATGGAAGTCATATGATTGCATGCAGATATTCCAGGCTTTCGTAGTTGGTATATTAAACCCAGTTAAATTAGATTTTTTTCCAACCCATAATTGGATCACAGCACCCTGAAACCTTAATTTCGTGTAATAGAAATGGAATTCGGCTGCAATGCCAACAAAACATTGACCTCTGAATATTGAGCTTCTAACCAATAAAACCTTGTGTGTTTTGCTCTATTTCTATCACTGCTGTTATTATCTAATTACACTAAATTAAGTATAATGATAAAGAGAATATTAAGAGCAAAAAACAAACCATCATGATATCGAAGGATAGATAACAATGATGTGGTTAATTGGTTTAACTAATAAGACATGACTAGAAGTGTTCTAGCTAACAAGTAAAGCATCTTTGAATCAGCATTTGAAAAAAATACTATGCTTTTATATAACGTATTATGATACAAATCTTTGCACATCGTGAGACCAAATCTTTTGTTTAACTCCAGGATCTAGACCTTCGCGAAATCGTACACTGAGAACATTTTGCAGCCTAACACAAAGAAATTAATGGACCATATTTATTTGTCTCGAGTGTTGTTATTGACTGAGCCATCATTATGAACGGTAATACTATCGCACTTGCGTCTGTATGGTTACTGATGCTAATATTATTAAATGTGTGATCGGTGTTATAAATGGATGAATGAAATGAAGCATGATAGA
>NC_051417.1:12106477-12106721 GCF_015228065.2 Penaeus monodon | reverse complement strand
ATGGCAAAATAATACCTATGATAATATTCCTGAAAACAAGGAAAGAATATCTTTTGATCCTTTCTAAGAGGATTAAGTAATCTCCTTGGAAGTCATTTCCTTCTACATTAACTAGAACTATATTCACATTATTTTCTCAAGATTTTTGTCAACTCCGGAAATTTGAGAGAGAAAAGGCAGTAACACTTATCATCAGTTTATTATCGCATACTAAGTAGTGGATATCTGGTGATCTTTCCTGATA
>NC_051417.1:12105404-12105873 GCF_015228065.2 Penaeus monodon | reverse complement strand
CAAAATTTTATTGTACTTATTATTATATTTAGATTATTCATCTTTTTAATGCCAAGAAAATATTTATTCGATAGCTAGTGTTCAACTTTCCAGACATTTTTAACGTTGCTATAACTATGAATACTATTGTTCCTGACTGATTATATACAGGCCTATTAATACACTATTTCGGAAAATTAGCATAAGACCGTTTCCTGAAGACCGTGTGAAAAAGCAAGATCAGATAAGAAAAGTGAAATAATGTGACAGCGAGGATTAAGTAGTTCATGAGAGTGTGTGAGTGTGTCTTAATGCATGAATAACCATGAATATTAAAAGGACGAACGAGTAACGAAATTGAACTAACGAAAACTGACGAAATAAGTTACGAAACATGACATAGATTAACGGAAATCGAAGATATAATTTGATAAAAATTATGAAATGGAGTAACATAACGTGACGAAATAAAACAATGTGAACACAGCAA
>NC_051417.1:12104943-12105302 GCF_015228065.2 Penaeus monodon | reverse complement strand
TCGAAAACAGACGAAATAACGGTGAAACAAAGTGACGAATTTAAACCAACCGATGTACTAAAGCCACGTAGAGTGTACGAAAATAAAACAACACTTCATATTCAGGGATGAAAAAAAAACGAACAAAAAAATAAGGAGACGAATGGAGGCGTGCGATGAGGTGGGAGGTCAGGTCATACATCACAAAGGAGGTCCATGAGATTAGCTTTTAGTTGACCCTTCCTTAATAGCGTCCACGGCCCCACCCACTTTTCATCCGCGACGTGGGAGAAATTGACCCCTATAAGCTATTGGCATAAGGGTGACGTTGATGTACATTACTATTCACTGATTTAATCGATTTTACAGAACAGGCTTGT
>NC_051417.1:12104367-12104880 GCF_015228065.2 Penaeus monodon | reverse complement strand
CACAACGAAATAACTTATTAATATTTCTTGTTCTTTTTTTTTTGTTTAAGGTAATAAAACCCCCTAATTATAGCTTTAGGTCGCTGTTTAGATATGATTTCTCAGAATGGAATTTCATTATCATTAACATTATCGTTTGTCTCACGTCATTCTCTTCTATGAAATATCTCGCGCCTGGTACTTTTTAAAACGAATGCGGCATCGGATTTTATATGTATGTTCTTATAATCTTAAGATTCGATTAATTATATATATCAAAGGGATAGCAGCATCTAAAAATTGGGAGTTTTCTTATAATTAATAGAAAGCGTACCTTCTCTGTAAAAATACCTTGCCTAAATAAAGACACTATGGATTTCTAGTATGATTGTAGTCATTGATAAGCAGGTGAAAATCACAAGATGTATCCCTGTAATAAAAGGAGAAAGAAAAACAGAGAAAGAGGAAAGTCCTTAAACATTTAGTAAATATGAATACGGGACAAATATTATGTTCTTTAATATCAGAATTGAT
>NC_051417.1:12103461-12103783 GCF_015228065.2 Penaeus monodon | reverse complement strand
ACCTCGTCCACAGACCTTGCTAGAGTCCCTCCGGCCGCCTTACCTAAGGTGAGTTTCTCGCCGGAGTCGGGCGGAAGCGTGAAGCCCAGCAGCGCCATGGAGGAGATGAGAACGCAGGGCATGATGAGGTTGCTGAAGTAATAGAGCGTTCGCCGGCGGATGTGGATCTTGAAGGTGACGTCCACGTAGACCTCGGGGCAGCAGCTGTACGAAAGGGTGTTCCGCTTGCCTGGCACCGCTGGTGGGGGCGGGGAGAGAAGGGGAAGTGGGGTCAGGCTGCGGTTATTCAAAGGACGTGGAAGAAAGGGAGAGACGGAGGAAG
>NC_051417.1:12102944-12103166 GCF_015228065.2 Penaeus monodon | reverse complement strand
ACCGCACATAAAAGCGCACTCACACATTCACGTTCGTTTATATCCGTTTTTGTGTGTGTGTAATTAAGCTACTCCTGAACTTTGATTATCTACAAAAGTTCCCGCTGGCCGGAAAGACTTTCTCCACATCAGAAAGACCACAAAGACTGTCCTAAAAGGGAAAAAAGATAAGATTGTGCCTACTGTTCTTGCCAACTACCGTCTTCTTTTGTGAATTAAGTA
>NC_051417.1:12102072-12102295 GCF_015228065.2 Penaeus monodon | reverse complement strand
TTCACAATTTGAGCAGATTTTGAGATTTTATCCCCGATCGTCAAACGTGTTGCTAACATGATGGCAGTGGGAGGGAAAGATGGAAGGAAATGGAGTCGGATGTAGTGAGGAATGAGAAGCCATAGCGGATATAGAACTAAAAGAAGAGGGGGAGGAAGAGGAGCCGAGAAACGGGAGGGGAATGATGCAAGTGGGGAAGCGGGGAGGAAGTTTCGGGGTGTTC
>NC_051417.1:12101294-12101367 GCF_015228065.2 Penaeus monodon | reverse complement strand
AAAAAAAACAAAGAAATAGAGAGACAACACTCCCACCTCTCTCAACCAAAAAAGAGAGAGAGAAAAAAAGACG
>NC_051417.1:12101133-12101263 GCF_015228065.2 Penaeus monodon | reverse complement strand
CGAGGTCGCAAAAACGGATGGAAACTGAGTCAGAAGATTTACGGGACAGCTGATGTTGGCGTTTGGGGAAATGACAGACACGTGGCAGGGAAATGAAAGTGAGAAAGGGGTGATAACTGTGGCAAGGAAA
>NC_051417.1:12100900-12100973 GCF_015228065.2 Penaeus monodon | reverse complement strand
GAGGAATGGAAGAATAAGGGAAGAAGAATAAAGGATAAAACCAGTGCGGAAGGAATGAATGTGGATGGACGAG
>NC_051417.1:12100408-12100527 GCF_015228065.2 Penaeus monodon | reverse complement strand
CGAGGCAAGACAGGAGAGGGAAAATCGTGAGCCAAGAAGCTCACGAAAGAAACCGAAGTTTGTCTCAAGGGAGTCTATGATAAACCGAAAAAAAATCAAGAAGCGATGCAGAATGTTAC
>NC_051417.1:12100185-12100371 GCF_015228065.2 Penaeus monodon | reverse complement strand
AGTAAGATGATTAGCATAATCGTAAAGATGGCTGGTTTCTGAACTTATTATCTTTATTTAAATTCAAAAGTGTATATAAATTCATATCCATATCTGCACCTCCCAATTCTATTTTATCCATACTCGTATCCACATAGATATTCAACATTATTCATCTATATATATCATTATTATCAGACACTTGTA
>NC_051417.1:12099432-12099748 GCF_015228065.2 Penaeus monodon | reverse complement strand
GTAGTCGACAGCAATCCTTTCGAGGCTTATTCTACGAAATAATTCGGATAAGCTACTTCCCTTGCTAAGCCTTTCCAGAATACATCCCCAAGAGGAAAGCCTTGAAGGGAAAGCCTCCTTTAAAAGTGAAAAGATAAATGCCAACTTCGTGTATTGTAACAGGAAGACTAATCGTAGGCTGAGCAGATGTTACTTATCTTCACTTTAATACACGGATACATTGGCATAAATGTCAACATGGGAAAAAAGGATGATGTTAAGGAGACAGACAGGATGCAAGTTCAGTCGGAAATAGATGTACAGTGAGAGTGAGTTG
>NC_051417.1:12098013-12098955 GCF_015228065.2 Penaeus monodon | reverse complement strand
AGAAGAGGGGCAGGGAGGAAGATAAAATCAACGTAATACTTAGATGCTCCGGAAGTAAGTGACAGGAAGATTTAATACTCTTATGTGCAGTGAAGTGGAATCCACACAGACTTCGCGTCGGTGTAATTTCGTTTCCGTCCCTTTGATGAAAAGCGAAATAATTGTAGTCTACGATATGAATTCTGATGAAATTCTGGCGATTTTAATATCCCGACGATGTTTTCAATATTCGCAATCTTGCAAAGGCCATGGCATACGTTTAGGTTATGTGTTTTGGGTGATAAGGGGAAAGAAAATTGTTGCAATGGAGTTCTGTTGAAATGCGGATCATTTTGACAGCGCATCGTAACATTAATTCTAATCATCATTGTATCATACTGGTCTTGGCGTACAGAGTTTATGGCCTTTTCTGTGAATGATAATATCTGAAAATGCTTTAGTTACTGACACGAGTCCTGATGAATGACCGCTGATTTTAATGGCGAATGATATTAATCATGGAAATTATCATAGTCGTATACGGGACGCAGGGCAATTTATTTTTTTTATGAGATGTGAATGCTTGAATGTTTGTGGTGTTGTACTGATAGGAGATCTAATGCTTTTTAGTACTGCATGGTAGTAATTGCGATGATGATTATAATTGTACATGAATCGAAGCGTCATTGGCTTTCGGGGCGCTTTAATGAAAAATTATATTTGCCTAAAATCATAGCATTGTTATCGATGGGTTTAATTGTGGAAAACTGTAATAATGGTCATGATAGTACTGGTATTGATAATACCATTCAACAATTGCAAAACTGCCTGCTGAGAAAAATGCGGTAGTTTTTTAGGGAAATAGCTTCATTCCTGTTCCCGCGTGAAAAAATTTAAGAAACTCTCTCAAAAAAAGCATTTACTCGAAAAAAAGAAAAGGTTTTCCCAAGAAAATACGTTCTT